>NC_132787.1:98591540-98899665 GCF_048418805.1 Vulpes vulpes | reverse complement strand
TCTCCATCTCCTCTCCGCCCAAAACCTTCAGGGATTCCAGCCTTTGGAGACACTGCAGGCGCCTTCCTCACTCTTCTACCCAGCTTGCATCTTCCCAAACTGCTGCAGCTGCAGGACCTGGGACCTGGCGTGGTGAGGCAGCTGCAGTGTCAACACACAATGGGTTTTGCCAACCCTCCTCTGGCTCCTAGAAGGCAGAACCCAAATCCAAGATGCTTAACTGTCCCCAGCCTTCATGGAAATCCTCCAGATGCAGCCACCTGCAGAGAAGGGGAGGGGTGGGGGGCAGGAAGACTGAAGGAAGAATGCTGGAGTGGCTCAGCCTGAAGTGGGCGCTCCAGAGGACAGCAGTGCAGCTTGCAAAGCCTTTAGGGCTTGGAAAGCACTTGCACAGCTGCCTCCTCTGTCTTGCTGCACTGGGACTGCAAAGCAAGCAATCATATCAACCTACCTGGGCCTTCTTCTCTTTCCTTCTTTGTATTTTCTCTTTTCCTCTCACTCGATTTTTCTATTTCTCTCTCATTTTTTTCTCCCACATGCCCATAGAGTAAAGCTCTAGGCCTTTTAAAGATAATCCAGACCCTCCTGTGCTTCTTTGGAAAAATGTAATCTCCTGGGTCCTCAGAAAGATAACCACGATCACCACAGATGTCCCCTTTGGGGAAATGCCAGGAATTTTTACCTGCAAGAAGCTGAGGCATTAGGGAAGGCTTGAGGAAGACAGTCTGAGTTTCTTTCTCATTTGAAAGATGAGTTAAATACACTTGGAAGTTTTTTGTTGTTTTTTTTTTTTTTTTAAGATTTTATTTACTTATTCATGAGAGACACAGTGAGATTGAGGCAGAGGGAGAAGCAGGCTCCACTCAGGGAGCCTGATGCAGGAATCGATCCTGGGTCTTCAGGATCACACCCTGGGCCGAATGCAGCACTAAATCACTGAGCCACCGGGGCTGCCCTCTCTTGGAAGTTTTTAAGGAAGAATGGGGGTGAGTTCCTCAACATATGAAAAAAAAAATAACAATTTTTAAAAATTTTTATTTGTTTTAAGTAATCTCTACTTCCATTGTGGGGCTTGAACTCATGACCCTGAGATCTAGACCCTGAGGTCAAGAGTAGGCATGCTCTGCATGCTCTGCAGACTGAGCCAGCCAGGGGCCCCACTGATTAACAATTTAATTTAACCCTTCCCTTCATGGTAAGCCATTGCTAAGTTGGGTTGAGCTCTGTCTTGGAGAGTGTCTGTCCCTAATAAACGTCACCTGGTCTTTACTATCCCATTCTGAAAACAGTCATGCCCAGGTTATTCTGAACACCAGGTAGCCTTTGCAGAGACTTGTAGCTGCTAAGTGCCCTGCTTTCATTTGCTATGCTGTGAATCTCATCTGGAATAGGATAGCATAATTAGAAATGTTGTCCTGTGCAAGCTGCAGATTTTCTGTTGGGGTTGCATATAGGTATGGATTCCAAACGTTACTGAGGAGCTCCTTGGGGAGTTTCATAAAATGATCGTATATGTCAATTTCAAAGAAGTGATATCCTAATTCATGAGAACAACGTCTTCTCATGTCATTCTAAAGGTCTTTTTCTTTGTATTGAGTCGTATCTATTCTCCTTCAATTAGTAAATATTTAGGAAAATTGGAAAGTCATTCTTAAAGAAGGGTCACATTCCGTTTAATCTAGGTTGAAATTGACAATGTCCAACTCAGTTACATTTGTAACTGATATAAAAGTATTAATTTTCCTAAAGTATTAAATGGTACACAATTAAGGTAATAAATGATTGATATTTCTACCATCCCAGTGGTTAATTCACATAAGTAATAGAGTATATGAACGGGATGGGATCCGTATAAATTACTTAATCCATCCCTCCAATACATAAAAAGTGTAGTATATCAAGGAACATTTTCATCTTAAAGGCATATCTACAATATGAAAGCACAGTCCACAAGGGCAAAGATTTCAATGACCTTTTTCATATTTCCACAATATTTGCTCAATGTCTCTTATAGTAGATATTTTGTAACAGATGTCAATTTAATATTTATTCTAAGAATCTGTTGTAGGCACCTTGGTAATTATACCAAGAAATTAAAATTTGACTAAAAATATGCACAATTGATGTTGTTTTCAATATTTGTTACTGAAAGGAAAAGCTGGACTAAAGATTATTACATAATTTATTCTCACTACAAATATAAAAGGCCTATAATAATACCTTTAGGAGTCATTTTAATCCATGAATATTTTTGTTTATCTCTCTTTTTTTAAGGTTTATTTATTTATTTTTTAGAGAGAGAAAGCACGTGAGAGGGGAGACCGGCAGAGGGAGAGAGAGAGAATCCCCCCTAAATAAATAAATAAATAAATAAATAAATAAATAAATAAATATCCCAACCAGACTCCCCACTGAGTGTGGAGCTCAATGTTGGGGCTCGATCTCATGATCCATGGGACCATGACCTCAGCTGAAACCACAAGTCGGATGCCCAACCTACTGAGCCACCCAGGCACTCCTCCTTTTATCACTTAATAAGTCAAATATAAGTTATTTTTCCTTACTTACAAGAATTGATATTAACAAGTCAAAGAAGGAATCTAAACCCAGACTATGGTAGTTATGTGTACCACTTAGATCATGTGTCTCTTGAGCTATGGAATTATTTTAGCATATTCATACTGTGAAGAGACCACAACAGTGCATGCCTCATTTACAGTTTGTTTCTAAAGATAATTTATGCTCTCTTAAGCAAGTCAAAATAGTTTGAGTTGCTCCCAGCCTGGTTCATTGAGAACTTCACAAATGGGTATCCTGGGGGTGCTTCAGAAACTACTTAATGAATGAAGCAGAAATGGAATAGCAAATTACTCAAGAATCCTCACAGAGGTTTGACATTTTAATAATAAGGTGCCTGTGAATACATTAAAGAGATGCTCTATACCCTTACTAGCTAACTTAAAGCGTGCAAGTTCGGTAGTTCATCATGATTCTTATGCTTTCTCTGGATTTCTCCACTACCTTATTTCACTGTGCTTCTAACACAGATGACCTGCTGTGAAACCACCAACTATTTACTTTTTTAAGACAATGCACTGCATTTATAACCATTTGTTGGATTATTTTCAGGTGAAAAATCTATTGCCTTTAGTTCTAAATTACACTAGACTTGGAGCACTCTCATTCACCAAGTGGCCTTCGAGCTCAATATATCTGATATAATAATTGCTGAACTTTTTATAGAAAGTAGGGCTCTCTTAATTAAAAAGATTTCATTTTTATGAAGTATTACTCATAAAAGGCAAAGTGCTAACATGTCAGTTAAATTCACTTGCAGTTATTACAGATCTATATTCTGTTTTTCTTTATTCTTGCTCATGTGGTGATTTATCTGAAAATGGAAATCTGTCCGTTTAAATTTTTTTTCCTCTCCTTTGTTTAGATTTTGTTTGTTATATCATAAGCTCTGAAAGACAACTTTTGAGGAGCTGAATGCAAATAGATTTTTCCAAATTATTAACATGTTAAAAGTGCTTTGGAGCTAGGGTGGATTTTTTTCTAATGCAAACAACTAGACCCTAATATTTCTGTTGCTTCATGTTTTATTGCAATTGAAGATTTCTTAAAATAGTAGACTCTGGTGCTACAGGAATCCCTGGATTTTATTTTTTGTGTTGGTTTTATTAATTTGTGGTTAGTGCATTTATTTCTGATTTCTTGAAACCCAATCTTAAATTATGAGTGAAATGGCTCATGAAGCATTATCAACAAGGTTGACGTACTTCTTGATATATTTTATTTTAATCTAATAGTGCCGTACAAATCTGACTTCCAGATAACAACTTCTGTTTGATGGAATCCTTTGCAATTGATGTTATGAGTTAATAGAAGACCATCAATTTTGTCTATTCCAGAAGTTCAAGTGTTTTTGAAATTCATACTGAAGTATTTGATGTTTGTTTTCTTGGTAATATGGAAAACTTTATGAAAAATAAAAAAGAGATTGTGAAATAAGTTTTAATTCTATATAAATTTTTAGCTTTTTTTAAAAAATGTTTATAAAGGTATTCTTTCCTTAGAGAGATAAAAGCCATCCATTTAATCTTTACTAATTTTTTAGCTTGTGAATGGGAGAATTCCTCAGCCCTCCCCAAGGTTTTAACTGGCTCAAAAGAAGGTGTGATAGGAAATGTAAACAAGAATTTTCAAGCTAGATACACTTAGATGAAAAAAAAGAAAAAGAAAAAAAAGCCAATTCAACAGGTTATTAGTTCAATGACCTTGAATAAGTGGTTCAAACTCTTAGCCTCAGGGTCCATTTAAAATAGTAATTCATAGGACCCTTGAACAGAAACTGAAAGACTACATATGTAAAGATATAATGCTTCACTTGTGAAAATGCTGTAAATGTGATAGTTATTATTATTATCATTCCTTTCATCAGAAATCAAGAGTTCTGAAACCACGTTAGTCTCTGAATTGTAGTAGAACCTACATTCATTGCGGAACCTCTGAGAGCGGAATTGAGCTATTAAAAGCAGTGAACACTGAACAGTGCATAGCCTGGCTTGTAAAACAAGTGTCTATGGAGTAAATGTGTCAAGCACTGTGTAGTCACTGTGGAATCAACATTAAATGAGATACAATCCCAGCCTTCAAGGAATTTATGCCCAATGAGGAAGACAAATCAATGCAATTCATCAAGTCAAGTGAAATAGAAAGGTGGCATGGATGCATAGAAAAGAGAATTTCTGGAAGAAACGCCTGCACAGAGACCTCAAACTTACCATTTTTCTCATTCTTTCTTTCAATGTACCTCCTTTCCATTATACCTTTTCATTCCTGTCATCCCCCTGCCATGTAATAGCATATAATTGGGCCCAACAGAATATGAAACCAAGAACATATTTTTAAGTTTGTTTCCTTATTGAATACATTTTAAAGCCATATATTATTTTTCAAGGTACACCAGTTTCCCCTTATCTGTGGCTTCGCTCTGCAGTTTGTTACCCCTAGTGAACCCAGGTCCAGAAGCCAGTCATCCTCCTGATGAGTCCTCAGAAGGTCAACAGTACCCTAATGCTAAGTCATCTGCCCATATCACTCACCCTACTTCATCTCCTCACACAGGAATTTTGTCAACTTCCATCATCACAAGAAGAGGAAGGGTCAGTATAGTACAATAAGATCTTTTGAGAGAGAGAGGGAGATCACATTCCCATAATTTTTACAATAATATATTGTAACTATTCTATTATTAGTTATGGTTGTTAATCTCTTACTATGCTTAATTGGTAAATCAAACTTTAGCATAGGTAGGTATGTATGTACAAGAGAAACCATAGTATGTATAGGGTCCAGTCCTGTATGCAGTTGCAGGCATTCATTGCTGGTCTCGGAACGTCTTTTGGGGATGAGGGGGCACTACTATAGCTCAATAATATGGTCCTGGTCTCCCACTCAAGTCTCCAGCAAGTCACTAGACTTGAACAAAACCATTTTAAGAGCCCTGCCTTTTGATTTAAATATCATACTATTAGGCTTCTATCCTTTGATATCTTACAAAAAACTAATTTCTAATGCACTCCCCTCATCTCCCTTATAATTCCAACTAATTTCATGATTTATCTTTCAAGGCGTATCTGTGGGAGGACTTTTACATGATCTATTTTTTCATTCTTTTCTCCCGGGCTTTTATGATAAGGAAAGTATCTCTCCCAATTCTTCTTTACTACTGAGCTGAAAACTTGGTTCCAGCCCCTCTGCATACACACACACACACACATACAAATCCAAAATGGTCTGTCTTAAGTTCTTCTAAGAGCCATTCTTCTTCTCCTTAGCCTTTTTCTCTCTTCTCTCCGTATTTCCTGCTTCATTTAGTAGGGAATTTCAAGTGTATGTCTAATCTGTGGTTAAAAGGGATCATCCTTTTCTCCCTTCAAAATCTGAAAGTTGCACATACATTCTGAGGCTTTTTTGTGTAGTAGGAGTCTTGGATGATTCATAGAACTGGGTAGGACTTTTAATCTTAATTAACTTGGGGGGCTCATTTTCTCACTTGTGAAATGGAAATAATATATTTGCTTTATAGGGATGTATATAGGGATCCCTGGGTGGCGCAGCGGTTTGGCGCGTGCCTTTGACCCAGGGCGCGATCCTGGAGACCCGGGATCGAATCCCACGTCAGGCTCCCGGTGCATGGAGCCTGTTTCTCTCTGCCTGTGTCTCTGCCTCTCTCTCTCTCTCTCTGTGACTATCATAAATAAATAAAAATTAAAAAAAATTGAACTGTTTTTATAGGGATGTATATATGTGTATATACAGATATGCATACATACACACATATATATACAGACCACCTAAAAGAGCTTAGCACAGAATAAATAATTCTTCCACTCTGGACCTCCACTTTTCCTCCTGCCAGTCTCCTCAGTTTGCATTTCACCGTTTCTCCTAGTCTCCTGCTCTGTGCTCTGCTCTTTCTAAGCATATTTGTTCTAATTTGCAGGTAGTTAAATAATAACTGATTCCCACATATCCCAGGGAGCATGGTGAGTATGGCCCTAGAAAAAGTATACTAACTGAGTCAGCATCCTAGCTTAGACCTGTGTTCTGCATCTGTTTGGGAAATTTCTTCCATTTATTTCAGACATGCCTCCTGCTGAGGTTCCCAAAGCTTCTAATGACTAACGTTCAATTGATGAACAATCCTACTCACACCAATGATTTATGGTGCGCTTCTTAAATAATGTCAGAGGCCGTCTGACAGTGTCTAATTGCCTTCTACCCTTTCTTTATCCTCTTTCCTTCGCCTTTTCCTCCGAGGTGTCTAGAGTACCTGTGACACATTCCCCTGATACCCTTACTTCCCTCCTTTGTCGGGTCTTATATTTCACTTAGTTCATCTGTTGTCCATCAAATAAATGTCCATCAAATAATACCCAATAAATGGCAGAAAGAGAAGACTTAGTGGTGCACATGATAAATATTGCAGAATACGTTTGAATGAGGATTAGCCTATAAGATAGTAGCCTTCATCTGTTGAGTGTCTGTAGAAGTGTATACTAATGCCCATTGGTTAAGAGCAGAGAATGGCTCTCAAAACAGGGTTGAGAGAGCAATGCACATGCATACATACATAATACATACATACATACATACATGATATGGATTCAATAAGTCCAATGTACTGTCATAGATCATTTCACATTTTTAAGCAAAATATTTAAGATCAAATAGATTAAAACATATCAGTACTTATGAGATGTATTAAAAGCAAGACCTGCTGAAATTTTGCTCATTCTCTCTCTTTTTTAAGATTTTATTTATTTATTCATGAAAGACACAGAGGGAGGTAGAGACATAGGCGGAGGGAGAAACAGGCTCCCTGAGGGGAGCCTGATGTGGGAATCAATCCCAGGACCCCAGGGTCATGCCTTTACCTGAAGGCAAATGCTCAAACACTGAGCCACCCAGGCACTCCAAGTTTGCTCATTCTCAAAGTGGTGGAGTTGAAAGGGAGGGTGGTTTAAATTTCCTAGTAAGGACATTTTAAACTTTGTTTCTTTAAAGAAATATTTCCAAGGCACTGATAATTATTTATTGCCCCTCAAAAAGTTTCATGGAAACTTTTTTTTGAGGGAAATGATGCTTCCTACATCCCACTCTTAGATATTCCTAGTGCACCTGCGTATTGATAGAAGTCTGAGTGTTCCTCTTATAGAGACCCCAGAGCTGTTTAGCTTTGCTTGACCTTGTTTCCAGTGTTTGCTCAGGGAACTTATGTTAAATTATGCTTGTTACCATCTCATTGTTTTCTGAAGAACCCAGTTGGAAAAGCTGCTCCAGAAGGACATGAGTGGGACTACAGAATGGAAAGGCCCATAAAACCAGGAGACGTTAGATGTCTCAGGTATGCAGTAGTCACCATTAATGTGGAGTCCTGGAAAAATTACCTCAACTTTTCTGAGTTTTCATTTCTTCGTGTGAAAATAAATACGAGTCTCAGTTTCTAAGGGTATAAAATACAAGTTCTAAATAACATAGTTTATACCGTATGATGCTCAGGTGCTTTACAACTCCTCACAGTTAATCCAGTAAGGAAGGGAAAAGAGGAAGAGATGCTTTTTGAGGTACCCAGTGCTTGGAAACATGCATGACACATACCATATTTCTGTGTGAGTGGCTCTGCCAAGTTCCCTGCTTTACTTGTGTATTATCTCACTCATTTTCACAGCACTCCAGTGACATAGCTCTACTTTAGACCAAGAAATTGATACGGGGATTGGGGAATTTACCTAAAGCCATGAGGCTTGTAAGTGATGGCTCTAAGATCCAAAAGAGATCTCTGCTCTTTCTACCTACTTCACCCTGTTGCTTTTATATTCACTATGTTGCTTTTATATGAGGTACTGTCTCTCCATTTCATCAATTCATTCATTCCTTTTTTTAAAAAGATTTTATTTATTCATGAGAGACACACAGAGACAGGCAGAGACACAGGCAGAGGGAAAAGCAGGCTCCACTAAGGGAACCCAACACGGGACTTGATCTCCAGGATCATGCCCTGGGCTGAAGGCAGTGCTAAACCGCTGAGCCACCGGGCTGCCCAATTCATTCATTCTTTTAACAAATACCTATTGCATATCTTTCATTTGCCTAGTATTTGATATACAGGGTGAAACTAAAATAACCATAATCTCTGCCCTCATATCTAAAGAAACATATATTAAACAATCACAAAATAGCATAAAATTACAAATAATACTGAGTGTAATGGAAGAAAAATGCATGATGCTATAAGAATATGTGACAGGAAGATCTATTTTGAGCTGTTTGAAGTAATAGATTCCAGGGAAATCCAGTGAGGTCTAGATTTCTAACTCAGCCCCCAAGGGATTGCTACTAAGATGTGTTTATAGTTGCTGGGCTTTGGGAAGGAGATGACTGCTACATTTCTCTTTGAGAACAGATGAGTGGGCCTTGTTTCCAGGTTTTAGCATCTCCCCACTTTATCTGTGACTCACAAGGCCCCCAATAATATTTATATCAATAGAGCTTTTGATGGAAGTACCTTTCCAAGAGAACCATGCTATGATGTGTAGTTCACTAGGACAGTTTCCAATATCGAGAAATCTCTAAGCACCTGTGTTTCAGGTCTTCCCAAACCCTTGACTACTTTCATGTGATATACACACATGGATCTTTAAACATGCTTAAGTGCTTCTAAAATTCCATTAAGATAAATGTGGTTTTAATTTATTCAACAAGTGTTTATTGAACACTTACTATGTACCCTGAGGATGCAAGACATTGTGCCCTCTCAGTACTCACATTCCAGCAGTGGAGACCTATAATTGATAGTCTGATAAGAATAATCATGAGATGAGCATAGAGAACTGTGGGAGCACTTCTGGAATACACAGAACCCAACCTCCATATGGTGAAGGATGGAGATGGGCTAATTTCAGGGATGCCAAGAGTAAGAATTCATTAGACAACAAGCAAGGGGAACAGGGATGCCATTATTGATAGAGGGAGCAGGAACTAATACTGATACTGGCAGGAAAACACTTTCAAATTCATGTGTCTAACATAATGTTTCAAAAGGCTAGAGAATCTTGATCAAATAAGATTAGCAAGATGTTATGAAAAGAAATATGGATTTGGTAATCAGGCTGTGTCACAAATTATTCTGAGTTATATGAATCATTTTATCTATGACATTTAGATAATGATACCTACATGACAGTATTATCCTAGTGATTAAATTATAAATATCATCACATAGTTATCATTTGATGGACTTTAGAGATTAGTGGTAATGATGTTTATAATAAAATCAATAATACTACATATGATTAAGTTATATTGACTCAATTAATGCATGTATTCATCTGATGTGCACAACCCATGCTAAGAATTATTAAGATTTTGTTTATTTATTTGAAAGAGAGCATGAGTGGGGAGTGGGGCAGAGGAAGAAGCAGACTCCCCACTGAGTAGGGAGACCAATGTGGGGCTCGATCCTAGGACCCTGAGATCATGACTGAGCTAAACTCAGATGCTTAACCAACTGAGCCACCCAGGAACCCCCTTGCTAAGAAATTTTATTGTCCCCATTATAGAGATGAGGAAATGGAGACTTAGAAACAGCAAATGACAAGCCCACAGTCACATAACCAATAAGTGGTTGTCTGTTTCAGACAGTCTTACTCTAAAGCTCTTTTCCTGATTGCTCCCCGCTGTCTTTTTGCAGTAGTCAATTCACAGCTATTATTAATTATCATTAATATTATTATGATAATGATTTTAAATTCAAAGTTCTTGAGACTATAATCAGAATTCTGATATCAAATATCCATTATGTTCTGTTTCTTTTCCATTTTGTTTTTGAGCCAGAGTTTACAGATTATCTTTAAGATACTTATATTTATACTTTTGTTGTTATATCTTAAAATTTACTTTAGAGTGAGAATTAGATCCAGCTTAGAATGATAAAAAATCCTAAATAACGATGGCTTAAATAAAAGAACTTATTTCTCACCCATATAAATAAATACAGAGGTAAGCAGTTCAAGGCTGATAAGGAGCTTCACAAAATTCTCAGGCCCCAGACCCCTTCTACCTTTTACCTCTGTCCTTCTTAAGGCATGTGGCTTCCACCTCATGATCCAAGATGGTTGCAGCCTCTATCAATAATCACGCCTCAGATAAACCTCATTGGGTACGATACTGCCACTGAGCAAAGCTTGCAGCCTCTATCAATTAGAAGAGCCCTTCCCTTTCAAGGACACTTCCTTACATCATATCCAAAATTGGCATACATGCCATTGACCAGAATTTAGTCACAGTTAGCAAAACTTTTGTTAAAAATAAGGGTTTTATCACTAAGGAAAAAGGAGAAAATGAATCATAGAGCAAACTGGAAACTAGGTATAACAAAATTTTAAAGTTATAATAAATATTTTAATGTAGATTGTCAAGTTGTTCTTTATATTATAAAAAATCAGCACAAAAATGATAGTGTTTTAAATTCACGTCTAAGGTTCTAATCACCAAGACTTTTACAAAGAACAATTTCCCAAGGACCAAAAAATCTTTATATTCTTGCCTGGGCTTTGCTTTTAGCTTTTCATCTTGATCAAATCACTTTCTCTTGGTGGACATTAGTTTTCTTACAGGTAGAATGTGTATGATTAGCCTAGAATGTCTCTAACATCCTTCTAGCTCCATCTTCTAATACTGAATCTCATAGGCAAATCTCATGCATTTTCAGAACTTTAAAGTCATATAAGTGTTGTACAGCAAAAATCTAGCAATGAATCAGTTCCTAAGGAACAGATACAGACTTGTGTCCATATATTTATACCTTGCCTTGTCTTGGAAAAAAATAAATACTTCTATTGTTTTTTATCTGTGTAAAAGCAATATGATAAGAAAATGAAATAAGCTGAATAAACATTGGAAAAGAGATTAAATTATTATTTTTTGATGACCATATATAGAGAAAATTGGAAGACTCAAGTAAAAATGAAAAATAGTAAATATTTGATAAAGATTTTTGATATGAGATAAATTACAAAAGCAAATAGCCTTTTCTTTGTCTATCAAAAAACGTTCCGAAATGAAAAGTGGAAAAAAAAATATTCTATATGCAATAGCAACCAAAATGATAAAATATTTGAGATTGAAAGTTATAAGAAAGGCAAAAGTGCCTTGTGAAGCATAACTAAAAAGTCCTAATAAAGAACAGAAAATATGACAACAAATGAAAAGGCAACATGAGCACATCATATGTATGTAATATATAATATTTATAGTGCCACAGGATTTTTTTATTGGAGGCATCATTTAAGTTGTTTCACCTGGTTTTTAAATTTATCTGGAACACTGCATTCTCAAAAGTGAATAGTCATGAAAAGTATTAAAAAGAATAGAGTAGGCTTGCATTACTAGATGTTAGAACATACAAACATTGTAATCAAATTAATATGGCATAGACATAGGAGTAACATAGATCAGTGGAACAAAATAGAAAATCTACAAAGATATCTCATTTTTATGAAATTTCATAAATTACTAACAAGGGTGCCATTTTAACTTAGTGGGAAGAGGGCAGTTTCCTTAATAAATGCACTAACACAACTGATTATCTACTTAGAAATAAACAAACTTGGATCCCTATCTCACACTATATAAAATGTATTCCAAATATACTAAAGATTGGCATTTTTAAAAGGTTTAGAAGAAAATCCAGATGTTTTTGTAACCTAGGTGTAGTGGGAAATAAGCAATCAAGAAACTATAAGAGAGTAGGCATATTTGATTACATAAAATATGTCATTATGTTAAAACCTGTCATTAACATGAACCATGCAGTATATTATAATAAACTTTAGAAGACAAGTTTCTGTATCCCCTGGACCATAATTGCCGGGGTCATAGCTGAGATTCAGATTAAAACATACCAGTACAATGGCATATGGATCGCTACAAGAAGTATAGTTTATGTACTCAGAAAGGTTGGATGTGAAAGAGCGAATTTGTTTTCAATATATTTCTGAGGTTGTCTCTTTGGGGCTCTAAAGTTACTTCTGTGAACAAATGACAGTTAATCCAGCTCAACAAACATTAACTGATAAATCCAGTTTAACAAACTTTGAGGGCTTATTATGTGCCACTCCCTGTCCTGGAAAAATTTAGAAGCAAAAAGGTAGACTCTCTCATGGAGTTTATGGTACGGAAAGGCAGGATAAACAGGTGGTTAAAAACTGATGGGCCTGAAACAAAGGGAAGATTATGCTCCTATGGGCATGCAGAGCGAAGAGAGTTAGTCCAAGGAATCCAGGACAGAGCCAAAGTGAGATTTATGCTGGGTCCTAAGTAGGGGTGGAAGTCAGCCAGATGAAGAGAAGCACAGAAAGAGAGCTCCCAGCACAGGTAATAGCATGTACAAAGAGCTGGATTTGATAGTAAACCTGGTGAGAAACTGAAGAATGGCATTAGATGAAGCTGCAGAAATAGTAGCAAGCAGCCAGGTTCCAGGTTGTGATGAATCTTACAAGGAATATAAAGGATTTTTTTTTTTTCTGCATCCTAAGAGCAGTGAGAAGCTATTGAAAAATTTAAAAAGGAAATGACTTGATCAGACTTGAGTTGTCAAATGATCTTCCTGGAGAATGAATTAGGGAGACCAGTTTGGAGGGAGTTGTAGTCATCCAGGAGAGAGGTGATAGGTGATATTGGCTTGTTCTAAAGTGGTGCAGCTGGGATCCAGAGACTGCACAGATTTGGGAGATATTTAGGAGGTAGATCATACAGGAGTGTGAGGCCAGGAGCAGAACTCCTGTGTCTGTGAGCAACTGGGTTGATAACTGTACAATTCTTCAGACAGAAAATCTATGCCAAGCATATATTCTTTTTTGTGGTACTTAAGAATGCAGCCTGGTTAAAAAAAAAAAAAAAAAGAGAGAGAGAGAGAGAGAGAGAGAATGCAGCCTGGAAGTTAATCAAGAAAAGGGCACTCCCTTTACCTTACTCTAAATAGGTACACTCATCAGAATAAAACATGTGAGTCCCACCAAACACTCTCAACCAGCCAGCAGGCCCTGTAATATTCTCAGCCTGTGGAATTACTTTTGGAGTCTATTATGTTTCAGTTCAAATCTATTGAAGTTTTCTTCAGTCTACAATTTGTATTAGGTGTTCTTGATCTTTTCCACCACTACTTTAAACTTATAGGACTTCTCTGCAGTGCCAGCGACTTTTTCAGGCTCCCAAAGTTAGTAAGTGTAATTTCCTTATAGCTATTCTGAATCCAGCAATGTTTAAAATTCGCATTTAAAGTTTACATTATTAATAGCAATATCATTGACACACATTTGAAAAATAATGCAATGACATGTGAAAGATACACTACTCAGTTTCCAAGGCCCGTTTCCTATGTATTCACAGACCCTTTTAAATAATTGAATCAATTCTCCACCTCCAGACTTCACTCTAGCAATCCATAGACCAAATTTTATCTTTAAGATGATCATAGTTTTTTATTTCAAATAAAAAAACACAGCTAATGTTAACATAGTCTCTTTAAGACTTGTGCATTCCTTAGAAATCGAAGAATGAATTTTTGCTTCCCAATGATGGCATTTAGACAGGACCTGGGGATTATATAAACAGACATAAGGCTTAGAACCTAGAGTCAGTCCCCAGTGAGGGCATACATTGCATTAAAGCAGTTTTATCTTCCTCTGAATAGTATTTTACAAAGAAGGCTTATTTTAAGGATAAACATCAGAACTAGACCCACAGAGCCATCAGGAACCAGCATAACTCTAGGGATTTGCCACTGCCTCCTTTTCTTGATCTGTGGGATCCAAGATGTTCCTCTCTCTATACATAGCATCTCAGCTTCTCTCTCTGCGGTTTAGCTCTGCATTCAATATTGATGAAGGATCCGATACCATCTCTCTTGCATTCCAAATCTCTGAAAGAGCAAGTCTGATTACTTTTATCTCTATTTGTAATCCCTTTCCACCATCCAGCTTCATCAGCTGACCTGGGCTATGCCTCTCTTGGATCAGTGACCCAGCTTTGATTGGGTATGTTTAGGCCATCGCTAACTAAAAATAGCTTAGTTATACTTTCCTGAATAGGAAGTTTGGATAGGGCCACTGCCAGCTAAAAGAAAAGATGGGGATCCCTGGGTGGCTCAGTGGTTCAGTGCTGCCTTCCACCCAGGGCATGATCTTGGAGACCCCAGATCGAGTCCCACGTCAGGCTCCCTGCATGGAGCCTGCTTCTCCCTCTGCCTGTGTCTCTGCCTCTCTCTCTCTGTGTCTCTCATGAATAAATAAATAAAATCTTAAAGAAAAAAATATGGGACATATTAATAACTGATATGTCCTATACCTTGGGCAAGGAATAACTAGGAAGATGAGATGAAGGGAGAAGGTAAGTATTTCATAACAAAAATAATTAAGGCACCTTACATACAGGTATTACACAATATATTATCTTCAGAGCAAAACTGGGGAATATTACAGTAGAGAGACATAAAAATCATTCTCCTAATACTCAAAGTTAATTATTGTGATTATTTGGCGTATTTCTTTCTAGCCTCTTTTTTGTATGCTATTTTCTTACACAGTTGTGATATACTAAGTATTCCTTTTTAAAACCAATTCATTTAATTACATCAAGTGTTTTTCCAGAGTCATGCTCTCCTCTGTTTTCTTTTATCTACTCTTCTTTTTTTGCTTCAGAAAGAATTTCCGTTAGGTCTAGAAAATGTATCTAATACAGTAGAATTTTTAAAAATGAATTAGAAAAGAGAGATTTCAAAAGAGGAAAACGATTTTCCTCAGATTTGCTCTATCACACACTGCTGGTTGTTAAATAGAATTTTTCTTATGTGGTTTGGCAGTCTCCACTGTATCTTCTTTGAGTCTCTCTGACCTAAAATACACTTACAGAGCCTATAAGCTGAAAGAAACTCTATAGTTGGCCAAAGATGTTGTTCCGTTTTGGCAAAGAAATGCATATTTATCATTAAGTGGACTTGATTACACCATCTCATGAGGTTGTTCAGAGAGGCCTTTAAGAAATTATTCCAATATTCATGCTTGGGATCCTGGAGAAACAACAACAGCAACTACAAGACATTACATACTCATTTTATGTGTTCTAGTACAATGGCAAGAAACCAGGTGACTCAAAGAGTCACTGTCATGCCAAATCGGAGTCTCCCAGAACCTCTCCAGATGCCTTGGAAATGTTGTTAGACAATTGTATCTAAATATGCCTATTCAGGATAAAAATTGAAATTGTATTAAATTATTTTTAAAAACACTTGCTGAATGCCCACATGGTGTAGGCATAGATGAGCAAGACAGGGTCCCTCTCTCCCAAGTGTTCCAAGAGTCTAGTGGAGCCATGCAAGTAGACAAGAAATTGCAATGTACTAAAAGTGCCTTGATGTAGCTAGAGCAGTCAGTGGATGGTGCAGAGGATATATGTATCTCTATATTTATTGCAGCACTGGTCAGAGAACTATTTTTCCCTAAACTGGAAATGGGCTGCTTTAAATAAGTAAAATTCTTAAAGGATGACATAATTTTCTCTTCAGTGTTCTGCTACGTTTCCTTTAAAATGAACCTGACTACTCTTTATGATCAAAACTGGAGAAAGACATCATTATCCAAAATCATAAATGGTGCCCAAGCCATTTGATTCACTAATCTTCAGTGATGTTTTAAAGTATTTCAGAAGAAATCAGAATTAGAGAGAAATATGAATTACAAATGCTCTAGAAAAAAAAGTATCCATTTTTTATTGTCAAAAATTTCAAGCATACCTTAAAGTTCAGATAATATAAGTATCCACTCTCCTACTACCTAGAATTCACAAATATTAATGTGTTCTCATATTTTGAGATTCTTTTCATGTCTCTTCTCAGTTCCACTCAGCTCTCCTTTTCCTTGGAAACCTTCTCTTGAACTTGGCATGCATTTTCTTCACGAACATGTTTATTCTTTTTACTAAATACAAATGTCTCCATAGTATCATTTGGACTCTTTGATATTTAAGGAGATGACATCATACTGTATGTGTTATTCTCTGATTTGTCCTCAAAAAACTTTAGTTCACAATTTTTATTCATATAATATCACTTATTCATTTTAACTACTCTACAGAACCTCGTCACATGACTCTACCTCAAATTACTTATCCATTCCCTATTTGATGATCATTTAGGTTGCTATGACTTTTTTTTAATGCTTGCTACTACAAACCTGCAGTGTATATCTTTTTCACATATCCCCTTGGATATTTGTGTGAGTTTCTCTAGAGTTTATATGTTGAAATAGAATTGCTAGATTATGTTCCATAGGCACCTTCTGCTGTATTAGATATTGCCAAATTGTCCTCCAAAGAAGATGTACCAGTTAATATCTCAGCAGTAATATATTAGAAAGAGTTCCTATTTCTCTACAACTTTGGAAACACTCGGTATCAGCATATTTTTAAAAATATTTTTATCAAATTGATTGGAAAACATTATCCTTTGTAGTTTTCCATTTCTTGACTCTTTATTAGCCATGTGGATTTTCTTCTCTATAAATTATCCATTCTTATGCTCTACCTGTTGTTTAATAGGACTGCTTATATTTTTCTCATTTATTATTTGAAATATTTTATATATTCAGAATACAAATCCTTTGTAATGCACATTGCAGTTATCTTCTCCTTGCCTGTTATTATTCAACCTTATTCATGGTTAATTTTGTCTTTAAAACAGTTTTTAATTTTGAGGTAATCATGTTTATCAATCTGTTACCACGATTTGTGCATATCGTATTAGTTTGGGTTTTAATCCATCCGAATAAATTTTTCTGATCAGTATGAGGCTGGCATCTAATTTTATTTTTGCTCAAATTTTTGAGCCCATAACTGACAATTTTCCTTAAGTTCCTGGGATAAAGAATATTAACAATTCAAGGGTCTTGATGCCTATTACCAAAGATGCTATTTTTTTCTTTTCTAGTTATTAACAATTAATATTCTAGAAACTTGAGATATTGAGTATAAAGTTGAAATACCTTTAAACTTTCATTTCTTTTTGCTTCCTTACTCATAGTCAAAGATAAGGATATCAATAGAGTGACGCTTAGGAGGACCTTTGAGAGAATTCCCATAAATATTCTTTCTTTTGGGAATGTTTGAGGAGGGATCTTTTCTGCTCAGTCTCAGATACCTGGCACAGTGAAGGGATACACCTTAAAATCTTGGCAGATCTATAAAGTCAGTGTCCCTCAGGGGCACCCGCCTGGGTGGCTCTGTTGGTTAAGCGTCTGCCTTCAATTGAGGTCATGATACTGGGGTTCTGGGATCCAGCCCTGAGTGGGGCTCTCTGTTCACTCTCCTTTTCCCTTTGCCCCACGCTCTGCTCATGCTCATTCTCTCTTGCACTCTCTCTCTCTAGAAAATAATAAATAAAATGAACATGCCTCTTCCATATAATTTTCCTCATGAAATACAGTGAAATGATTGCCTTCCTCACTTTCTCTTCACTCCCCTCATCAGCAGACCAGGTGTGTTTCTTAAGGAGACACTTTCCACAAAGAAACATAGCTTTTTAGTTTTTCCTTTGTTTTTTAATCACATAAGGGAGATCCTACGTGCATGTGGAAGAATGAATATCAACAAAACAGCACTGAGATATAGATGCTTGGGAGAATCACAGCTGAACTGAGTGATTTATTCCTACACAACAGCCCTACACCAAGGATGTCTGTCTTACATGTTCCGGTCCGTAACAGAATACTCAAACTTTGTGTTTTTTTTTTTAATAAATTAATTTTTATTGGTGTTCAATTTACCAACATACAGAAAAACACCCAGTGCTCATCCCGTCAAGTGTCCCCCTCAGTGCCCGTCACCCATTCCCCCCCACCCCCCGCCCTCCTCCCCTTCCACCACCCCTAGTTCGTTTCCCAGAGTCAGGAGTCTTTATGTTCTGTCTCCCTTCCTGATATTTCCCACACATTTCTTCTCCCTTCCCTTATATTCCCTTTCACTATTATTTATATTCCCCAAATGAATGAGAACATACACTGTTTGTCCTTCTGCGATTGACTTACTGCACTCAGCATAGTACCCTCCAGTTCCATCCACGTCGAAGCAAATGGTGGGTATTTGTCGTTTCTAATGGCTGAGTAATATTCCATTGTATACATAAACCACATCTTCTTTATCCATTCATCTTTTGATGGACACCGAGGCTCCTTCCACAGCTTGGCTATCGTGGACATTGCTGCTAGAAACATCGGGGTGCAGGTGTCCCGGCATTTCATTGCATCTGAGTCTTTGGGGTAAATCCCCAACAGTGCAATTGCTGGGTCGTAGGGCAGGTCTATTTTTAACTCTTTGAGGAACCTCCACACAGTTTTCCAGAGTGGCTGCACCAGTTCACATTCCCACCAACAGTGTAAGAGGGTTCCCTTTTCTCCGCATCCTCTCCAACATTTTGAAATGTTAAGTCTATTAACACCAATGGTTTACTATAGTTGGCATCAGGATTTTTTTAATTAGTCAGCCTATGGATTATTATAAAAGTTTTCCTTGCCAGTAGAATGTACCTATCAACACCATCTGGTAATGTATTCCATAAAAATAAATACCATTTACTGAACATCTACATGACAGGCACTGTGTTAGGTTGCAACAACTTTACAGATTAGGAAGCCAACTTCCAGAATGTTACTTAATTCCCCAAAATGATAAGACTAATATACTATAAAGAGACCAGTGATCTTTCTAATTTCAATCTTGCTTTTTGAAAACCTCCAAATGCATTCTAGAATAGCAGAGAAAAAATTTATGTACAACTTAATGATATCCAGAACATGAAAAGCCAGTGGTTTAGCTATGGTTTTTGTCAGGTAACATCCCTTGTTTGCATCCAGCTCACGCTTTGCTCTAGGTCCTAGGATACTGTCTGGGTCAAACCTAATGAAGTTAGTAGTATTTTCTTAAGCAACACTGTAGCCTCTAATCTGAATTAAGGCTTTCAATTTTTCCCTGAAGGTGGCAATAATTAAGAAATCTACTACATTGCAAACCCCTATTGAGATCATGAGCTGGAAGATAGGGGAACTTAGAGTTGATCTTTCCTTCAAACAATTTGACAAACAACCTATGAAACAAACACATTCATATGGTATCTATCAATCACTGTCACTATAAAGAAAGGAAGCTTATATTTAAAAATTATAGCAAGTTAAGATATTCATTTTATGACTATTAAATACCTACTCAATATCAGGGATGGGTCCAGAAAGAAACAGTGGTACATAAAACAAGCCAGGTATCTGCCCTTTTGGAGCTGACATTATATAGTGAAAGAAGACCATCAATAAATAACCATAACTTTAATAGGCACATTAGCTAAGTTCAGATAGTCTTAAGGGCTGCAAGGAATATAAAACAAGGTAACCAGATAGTCATTGGAGGAGAGGCTAATTTTAATAGTTTAAATAGAAAGATCCGAAAAGTGACATTTGACCAGTGACTTGAATGGTGAGAAATCAGCCATGAAAGATATTAGAAGAAGAGAATTCTAAGGAGAGAGAAAAACTAATGCAAAGACCCTAATGTAAGAATAAATCTGCTGTCTTGGAGAGAAAGCCACACAGTCTGTAAGGCTGCAACATAGGAAATAAGGGAGAGTGACAGGAGATAAAGTTGGAGAGGCAGGGTGACGATACACCCCAAATGCTTAAGATAGTCCTGAATAACACCTGTTGTCCTGGTGGAAGTAATAGCACCTTCCTTCACCCTCAGAGTGTGCTTTTTGGATGATACATTATAAGATCTCCCTATTGAGTTAGGTAGGGGCCAAGTTATTTGGTTACAAGCAGCAAATGAGCAAAAAACTTTAGAGACTAGCTAGTAAATGAATTCCTTCTTGCTCCTTTGGCAGTTGCTATTTTAATCTGAGTTGGAGTCAAAACATTTTATTTTGTGTTAGTGTGATGTATGCAGTAGGATAAGCAAAATAGACAGGTAAGAGCTGGTCGCCCACAGAGAACATCCTGTGGAGAGGTTTTTAGATTTGGATCTGAAAGAGGCTCTTAGTCTTACCTACTGACCAGAGCAGCCCAAGATACTGGTGTCAACCAAAGAATTATCACTAAAGAGGAAGGGGGGGGGGGCGGGGGGAATAAGAAGAAGATAGGAGGAAAGCTCCTATTCTAAGCTACGCAATTTTCTGTACTCTATATTATCTCATCTTTAATCTTCACAGTTTGTTTTAAGATGAAATGAAAGCTATGAGAGTTTTAATTGCTTGATTGGGGTCATACAGTGAGAATTAACTCTGGGATTTCAATCTAACTCTGTATAATCTTTTCCATTAGGTTACCCTGCCTGCCTCAAGCTTTCCAACTGTATTCTAGTATTTCTTGATCCATGAACATGCCATGTTCTTTTGTACCCCCATTGTGTCTATAATTTCTACCTGAGGATCCCTAGTCATCCATTGCAAAGGTTGCTTCTCATATGAAGCTCTCCTTAATTCCCACAAATATGGTTTTTCCTCTGCCCTTTGATAGCAGCCATTAAAATCTCTGTTACAAAGTTGTATTCATCCATCTGTGCATTTATTCAACTGTTAAATATTGTGCATACACCAGTAGGCAGGACAAACATAGTACCCAACCTCATTGAGCTTACGAGTAGAGAAGATTATTTAGCCAAGATATCAATGTCATTAAGAAATGTCTTTATTGGACAGCCCTGCCTTCAGCTCAGGGCCTGATCCTGGAGACCCAGGATCGAGTCCCACATCAGGCTCCCTGCATGGAGCCTGCTTCTCCCTCTGCCTATGTCTCTGCCTCTCTCTCTTTCTCTCTATGTGTCTCTCGTGAATAAATAAATAAAATCTTTAAAAAAGAGAAATGTCTTTATTAAATTTCCTTTCTCATTTGTTCATTCATTTGTCCCTACAACAAGTGCCTACTATGCTAACAGAGATCTGATAAACTATTGAAATACTTTTGAAAATGCAAATTCAGTGTGAGCATCAGTCTGGAAGGAAAGGTACTGGCAAGATCATGGTGGCCCCTATGGGTATTTTGAAGACAACAAAGGAGACATTGGCCTGAAGTGGTCAGAATAATAAGCGGTCAGATTTTATCCTAGTAAAATCAATATGGCAGCAGTGTCAGAATATATTTAAAGGATAGAGACTGCATACAGAAAGACTAATCAGATAGTTGTTGGAAAAAAAGGTAGTGTTGGAAGTAGAGGTAGTCAAGACATAATTTCTGACTAATTAGAATTAGGGTACAAGGAATGGAGAAGCATCTACAGCCTCCTAATTGTTTGACTTGGGCTTGCAAACTCATGACTCTTCCCTAAATTATTGAGACAGAAATGAGAGCCTGCCTATTATATCCTCCATTACCCTTATACGTCTTTAGAAGATAAGTAGCCTGTTTCCTTTGTCATCTTGTTTTTGTTGATGCACTCTGGGTGAAAGCCACATTCAAAGAGAACATTGGACTTGTGATCAGGAAACATGGCTCTGGAACAAGATCTTCAACTAGATCTTCTACGCTCTTAGAAAAAAATTATGTTTTCTCTAGGCTTCAGGTTTTCATCTGGAAAGGGAAAGTATTGATTTAGGATCTATGTATTTACTCTGTCTGCATCTCAGCCTTCTCAGCTTTAGAATAAAGAAGATTAATTAGATTTTACAGATATTTTTAAGTTCTTATATTTTAATGTAGGTTAATATGGGAACCTATAGGAGATCTTCACCACTTAATATGTGTTACCATAAATTCTTGTACATTGTAGGGATGTCCTAATGGCTCCATATTATACATTGTAAGTAAATGTTTGCATATTATTTGTCTCTCCCTTTAAGTCATTGGTTTCTATGGGAAATAAACAAGTAACTTTTCATCTCCATACCCTGATACATAGCATGACTTCTGCATATAGTCTGCACTTTTTATTGATTTGTAACGAGTAAGAGGAAAACAACAGAGTTCAATTTTTTTTTGCAATAAAGAGTTGTAATTATCATGTTTATTCAATATTGTATGCCTGCTTTTTCCACTTAGCATATCATAAGTAATTTGCCATGTTTCAAAACTGTACTCACAATTTTATATTCCATTGAGTTAATATACTATAATTTACTGTCCATTACCCTAATGAGGAATGGCTATAGTTCTAGAGTTTTTACCATTATTAAATAAGGCTGTGATAAATAAATCCCTTTGTATAACTCTTTTCTCTTGGATTATTTCCTTAAGATGACTTCCCCTGGGATCAAAAGTGTTGATACTTAATGTTTCTTGATTTCTAGTATTTTTCAATGGGTTGCACGAACATGCAATTTTACCATGTTTGATTACTTGTAGGATTGAACTTGGCTGTTGATATTTCATCTCAGTTCATATTCTGTTCATGTTGGTCATCCAGCTTTCTATCAAATTCTCTTACCATTGATTTTTAAGCATCTTTAATATTTATTTTTTTTTAATTTTTATTTATTTATGATAGTCACAGAGAGAGAGAGAGGCAGAGACACAGGCAGAGGGAGAAGCAGGCTCCATGCACCGGGAGCCTGACGTGGGATTCGATCCCGGGTCTCCAGGATCGCGCCCCGGGCCAAAGGCAGGCGCCAAACCGCTGCGCCACCCAGGGATCCCCATCTTTAATATTTAAAAGACATTTATATTGCCTATTTTTCGACTTTGATATTTGCCTTTTTTTAAGTATTTTTAGACTCCCTAAACTTTTAATTCATGTAGTTATATCTATCAATCTTATCTTTTATAGTTTCTGCTATTGCTTTTATGTTTAGAAAGTCTAACAACCTTAATAAATGGGTTAAACATGTTTCAACAAGTTTGTTTACTGTTTGTGTTTATACGGGTATGAATTTTCTATTTACACTCTGATCATTCATCTCTTCTGATTCTAATGGTTCCCTACAATAATTGGAATTTGCTTTATATTTAAGGCTACAGATAAGTGTGCATACACATGTTAATAGCTATGTGTATACACATAGCTATTAACATTTTGTCTAGTGTATTTTCAATTAGTTTTCTTTGACATATTTTAATATTAAACTGTTTATTCCAAATGTTAATGATTTTTAAAAGATGGTACATAGTGTGGTTCTGGCTATATTTTCCACCAAATTGCCATCAAGTGATGATGGCATCACTTATAATACAATTATATTGCCTTTTCCTCTAGTTCTGAAAAGCTTCCTAGATCATACATTAAGTAATTATGTATAGTTGAGTCTATTTCTAGACTCTCCATTCTGTTATGCTGATCTATAGATCTATTTTTGTGCCAGTTAATCCTTTACTTTTTCAAGGAGAGCTCAAATTTCCTCTCCTGAGTCTGCTTTTCCAGGTTAAACCTCCTCAGTTCCTTCCATTGCTGCTCCTGTATTTGGCATCTAAGCCCCACCCCGATCCCCTGGGGCCTAGAAGAAGCTATGGTAATTACTGCTAAAATATTAGTCATATAAATTTATTGTTTCATTTGACTTTTTAATAAATTGTTAATTGAAGTAAGTTGATCTACAAAATTATATGAGTTTCAGATGTGCAACATAGTGATTTGACAATTATATACATTACGGATGCTCACCATGATAAGTGTAGTTACCACCTGTCACCATACAAAGTTATTATAATATTGACTCTATTTCCTATGCTGTACTTTTCATCCTAATGACTTATTTATTTTATAATTGAAAGTTTGTAATCCCCTTCACCTATTTTCTCCATCCTCTCCCCCCCTACGCTCTGGCAATAATCAGTTTATTCTCTGTATCATGCATGAGTCTGTTTCTGTTTTGTATTTGTTTGCTTGTTTGTGTGTTTCACTTAATATTTTGAGGTAGGTTTTAACATATACAATTTACAGTTGATTGAACAGGATGAGAAAGGTTCACGGGATGCCTGGGTGGCTCAGTGGTTGAGTATCTGCTTTTGGCTCAAGGTGTGATCCTGGATCCAAAGATCCAGTCCCACATTGGGCTCCCCGCAGGAAGCTTGCTTCTCCCTCTGCCTATGACTCTGCCTCTCTGTGTCTCTCATGAATAAATAAAATCAAGAAAGAAAGAAAGAAAGAAAGAAAGAAAGAAAGAAAGAAAGAAGAAAGAAAGAAAGAAAGAAGAAAGAAAGAAAGAAAGAAAGAAAGAAAGAAAGAAAGAAAGAAAGGAAGGAAGGAAGGAAGGAAGAAAGAAAGAAAGAAAGAAAAAGAAAGAAAGAAAGAAAGAAAGAAAGAAAGAAAGAAAGAAAGAAAGAGAAAGAAAGAGAAAGAAAGAAAGGTTCAGGAACTTTTCCCAAAGGCACTAGCTAATGGAAGTGCTAGTTTTAGGAATCCCCTTCTTTCTTACTTCTAGGCCTATGCTCTTCCTTGTAGATGGCATCACTTCACAGCACAATGTAAGCTACTTGTAACTGGCTTTTTGGGTTCTGCAGTGGTTAAATAGGTGCAGTTGTAAATTCTCAGTAAAGGTAAATATGTGATATCATATACCATATATATATATCTTGAGATTTCCTTTTGTTTTCAACATGGAAGGCATTAGATTAACAGAGAGATATGGTTTAATCGTAATATGTAAATTGGCTGATGGTGAAACCTATCCCCTCAAATGATTACTCAACATACTGCTCCAAGTGGCAGTGACACAGCCCAGAAGCATTTGTCATCCCCACAGGGTGCCAGAGGAAGCAGCACTTCCTCTTCCTCAGCACATGTTACCTGTACTCTCAGAAGGCACACGGCTGGGAGGGAGGAGGGTGGAGGATGCCACGTTAGCAGCCTGTGCACATAACTGCCAAGTCAAATAGAACCGGAAGGTCTAATTTTAGCCCACTCAGCCTTGGCATTGTCCCTTTTAGCCAAGATATTTTTCAAGCACCACAATAAAGTGCTTTGTTCCAGCCTTGCTGGGGACTTCACAAAGACCCAGCAAGGACAGAGCAAGCATAATTCAGAACTGGAAACATATCAAAGATAAGGAACCTCAATGGAGAGGGTCAGCACTATCCAGCAACCTTTGGTAAATATGCCCTTTCCATCCACCTTCCAAAGCTCCAAGAAGAGGCCTATGGTTACGTCTTCTTCCTCTAACTTCTTTGTTAACCTTCTGTTGGCTGCTTACCTACAGGTGTCTTTGCTCTTTCATGCTGGGATTTGCAATTTACTCCCTCTCTTTTTTCCTGCTTAATAAACCCACTTCTTTCCATTTATCTCAGTCTTATTGCTTTCCTGAGATGTCCAGAAAGTGCCCTAGATTAAGAGCTAAAGACAATTTTACCCTTTATAAACTACCTCTGTGATTTGTCCATTACATTGGCCTAGTGAATTAGGTGAGGTGGAAACTTTCATAGAACTTTTGAAGAAAACTGAAGCTCAAAATGGAAGCTGACCGTGGCTAAAGTCACCCAGGAAAACATTGGTGGAGTTGGGACTGGAACCCAGCCCTGGTGCTTTAAGGAAAGGTGTGGTGTGTGGTCCACAAACCTGTCAAAGTACAGACAATACATACCTGCCATATTGGGGGGGGGGGGGGCTGGAAAACTTTCGAGAATGTCAGTCAGCTTCATAGCCAGGTTGAGGACTGAGAATGGTGGCTTCAGGTAAATTACCATTATCAATAACATGTGCACCTCCTATATAAAAGGAAGATACCCAGGAAAACTGAAGAACTCACTGAAATGTCCCAAGTCATCACCTTAAATACTATCAACAGCTAAATGTAAAAGAGAATGTTGGGGAGGGGAGGTAGTGTGGGGCTGCTGTCAGACAAAGCACAGTAAACAAGGGTATGGTTGTTATGCACATTTAAATCAGCTGCCTTCTCCACTGACAAGCATTTCTAGAGAGATTTAGTCCTCTCCCCCTTCCCAAGCTCTAGAGAGGGAGACACCCTTACAAATGGAGATTTCCCTTATAAATGTAAATATCTCTTTCATAAGGGTAACTTCTACTCATATTTCAAAGATTCTCCTATGTCTCTTGGTTCTTAAAAATTATCAGCCTAAAATTGATCCTATGCTGAAGAGGCATATATTGGGGTAGCAAATTCTGCTCCCTTTCACCTTCTTGGCTCTTTCCTTTGACCTTGGAGTAGATCACTCCGGATCTCATTAGGCAATCCTGATCTGGCCTTAGGCAGCCAGAAGTGATAATCTATGGGATCATCATCTTTTCTATCTTTGAATCTTCTATCTTTTGAATTTCAGTCATTATAATAAACATTGGATAGCGCTTTAGCATTTACGAAAACTCTTTCCTATCTTACATTTCATTTAAACCATGTGATGACACACCAAGTTGGATACTGTTATCATCAATCTTACACATGGTAAAGCTGAGCCTCAGAATGGTTTCCTAACATGGCAGATCCTGAGGATCAGAGACTGACCCCGGTGTCCTCCCCACACTGTGTCTCCCCATCTCCAGGACATCGAGATAGGTGAGAAGATGACAGATTCAGGATTCTTCTGAGCTTCTCTTCCATATTCATCACTTCACCCAGAGCTACTCAGGATGGCCCTCAGAATTAATGATCTTCGGCCTGCAAGTGAACCCTGACATATTGCTATGAATTAATTATTGGAAGAGGGAATGGCTTTAATTGAAAGTACCATGAAAGTTCTTTCCAAGACTCCCCAAACTCATTGTTTTGTGAACAAAAGACATTTTGTGCATTTGTTTGTTGGAAATACTTATGGATATTTTTCCTGATTATAAATGTTATGTGCACTCATTATAAAAAGTTCAGAATGATATTGAAAAGTCAAATATTGGGGCACCTGGGTGGTTCAGTGGTTGAGTGTCTGCCTTCAGCTCAGGTCGTGATTCTGGGGTCCTGGGATTAAGTCCTGCATCAGGCTCCCCATAGGGAGCCTGCTTCTCCCTCTTCCTATGTCTCTGCCTCTCTCTGTTTCTCATGAACAAATAAATAAAATCTTAAAAAAAAAAAAAAGTCGAGTGTTACTATTATACTGCCAGCAGTTAGAACCACTATTAAGATTTTGATGTAAATTGTGCACTGCCCAAACTTTCTGTGCACACAAGCTCAAGTTTGTATATGTATAAAGCAAAGGCAAGGTGATACTACACATGATGTTTTTGTGACTTGGTTTTTTAACTTAACAGTCTATTGCAATATCTTCTCTCCTTTTTTCTTTTTTCTTTTTTTTTTGGACCTCAAGTGCACATTTATGTTCATTATACTCTTCCATTCATGGTGCACCGTCATCATCGTCTATATAAAATCCCTCTTGGATTTTATTATATATTTTTTCATCTTCTGCACTCACTCCCATTTTCCCCTTCCATTCCATTGTGTTTAATACATGTCCTTGCTTAAGTGTTTATCCTTGAAAATACATAGCTGTTTTGTATACTGACATGTTTTAATTTAAATAAGTGACATTGAATCAGTAGATGTGTATTACCACTTTTAATAGCCTCATAATTCCTGTTATGTAGTTTTAACAAAATCAATTTAACCAGTTTTCTATGATGGACATTTAAGTTGTTTTTTAAAAAGGTGTTCTTTTTTTTTTTTAATTGTTTTAAATAATGCTGGAGGAAATGTCTTGGTATATACATATCTGTGGATTTGTGTGATTGTTTCCTTGAGATCATTTTGAAGGACCACTTTACAAATAATTCTTCACCCAATTTTCCAGCTCCTGAAGTAGCTTTGTTACTAACTCCCTGGGGCTCCCTCCCACACCCTCATCTTTCTCTGTTCCTTCCTCTCTGTCTCTCTCCACTTTGTGTGTGTCTCCCTAATGGCACTTAGCACATTCATCTTTGATCTCTGTTTCATATGTTCTCTCTTATCGCTCAGCTGATAAGCTCCAGCTAGTTGTTGACAGAGATCACATCGTAATTAATTGATTCAACAACATTTCCTGGGCACCTGTTCATTGTAGGCTGAGGCTAACCTGACAATCACTCTGTGCTTGGGGAAGCCTGAGTCTAGTGAGGCAGTAGACATGCCTAAGGCAGCCAGATGTGCCCTACGGTGACCATGCCCTGGCAGGTGGTGTGGTGACAGCAGCATGTACAAGAGTCAGAGTATGAAAAGGGAAGCCAGACAGTGAAGTCACCCAGATGAGGTGCCTCATCTATGTCTGGAACATGGTTTGGAATTTGCTAGAAGGCTAAAGGGGAGCAAATTGCAACTCCCCTCAAAGCCAAAGGAACAGCTAGTACACACCAGAGGTTTGAGATGATATAGCAAGTTAGAGCCAAGGGTGGGATCATGCGCAGGGGTGAGACCAAAGAGATCCTGGGTGTGGGGCAACAGGAGCCCAGGTGGGTGGGCCTGGAAAGCCTCTCTGAGGATTAGATTCAGTGAGGCTAATGGAAGGCCGATGAAGAGGTTACATAGGACAGGGCCTTGATGGATTTGATGTTTTAGAAAGATAATTTGGCTATAGTGTGGAAGATGGATTTCAGGAGGGCACACTGGATGGGGGAGCAAGTTCGGACAATGATAAAAGTGAGAGATGATGGCAGCCTCACCTAAGGTAGTGGTGAGAGAGAGGTCGATGGATTTTGAGAAAGAGTTAGGAAGTAGGATCTACAAACTACTTCACATGATCATTGGTTGGATACAGGAATGTGAGGAGAGGCAGAGTCCTGGATACACATCCAGGCTCTGAATGGGACTCTGGGCAAATGGCAGGGCCATTTACCCAGAGAAGAGCATAGGAGTCTTCCTATGCTGAGTTTGGTATGGTTGTAGGATACCAAGGTGGAGATGTCTAACAGGAGGATGGAGATATTGTCTAGCATCCAGGGAAGGCTTACTCTGGAGATGGATTTGGGAACCATATTTATCTTTGTAATATAGGGACATTGAGTAAAGGATTGTTGAATAACTGAATTATTGAATTAATTTCTCATATCATACTTCCTTCAAATAGAACATTTTACTTCTATAAAGCCATCTTTATATGAGAATTTCAAAGTTCTCTGTATTTAAGACCCACTCATATGAGTTAAACTATTTTTTAGAATTACCATTAGAGATAGCAATTTAGGAACATGGTAAAAGTAAACAGCTCTCAGAATGGAAAGACCACCAGCCTAAGAGTCAGAAGACTTTAGTGACTCTGCTACTACCAATAGACACTTGGACATGTCACTGTCCCCTTGGGATAGCCAAGTCCTTAACTCTGACAGCAAGGAGAGGGCTGGCACCACTGATGCTCAAGGCTGCTCCTGGCCCCGGGACTGGGGATGTGCGGGTGACGTGGGCGCCCCTGCTCTGTACTTCTCTCCCACAGCTCCCTGCTGATAGGAGATAAGGACCACGGTCCTTCCCCACTGAGACTTGGCAGCACAACCTAGCACACAATCTGTTGGACAGAAGGCTGTGATTATTAATGAAAGCATTTCCTCTGTTACCTCACAGAACTCAGTGAGGTTCTGACACTGCCAGAGATGGCCTGTTTCCTTTCATAGAAATCGATGCTCAGACACACATAGAATGGTTGGAGAAAGACGCACAGGGAAGTAAAAATAAGACACAGAAAAGTGGGTGGCTGTTTGAAACACTCCTAGATGAAAGGTTACTAGCTATTAATCAGCTTACACTTCTGTTCAGTGGGTGAGTGGGGAATTAGATGGAAACTTCACTCAACAGTTGATGCTTAGTCAGGGATGCAGGGTCCTCAGATGACTTTCCTCTGTTGGGTTGGGTATGAAACACTTTTACTTGAATAAGAAGCAGGACCACAGTAAAATCCCCCAGGTGTCACAATTTGTGCACTTCGGTTTATACATACCAGGTCTGGTACAAGGTGTTAAGGTTAAGGTGATGCCTAGATATCTGGGCCTGGATCTTGAAATATCTGCCTCCCTATCTTCTGGAGCAGCCCAGTTTGCTGGGTCCCATGATGAGGCTAATAATAGCTACTGTTTGTTGAACACCTGCTACGTGGAAGGCACTGTGGGAAGAAATTCGCTGTGTTATCTCATTAATTCTCATAACAGCCTTGTGAGCAAATTTCATCATTTCCATTTGACAAATGAGGAAACCTCCAATGGGCTGAGTAGTTGCTCATAAGTAATATACTGTGTATGCAGCAGGAATATCATTTGACTCCATGTCTGCCTCCAACACGCTTTTTTGTCCAAATAAACAAGTCCAGTGAAAAAAGAAACATTGTGGCCCAACAGAAAAGGGAAGGGAACTCGCCAGATGGGGTGAAAGGGAAACTGAGTCTGAGGAGAAACTTTCCCAAAGTCATATCCTAGCACCCAGGCACCAAGGTGGCTTTCGGCTTAACCGCACTTCCCAGGTACTTGAGAGATGTTCTTTGTGTCTGGGAAAGGAGGAAGAAGGCCATGGAGTCTGACCTCCAACGCTGGTCCAGCCACTTGAGCACCTTGTAGATCAGAATCCCTGAGCACCTGGTCACCTCGTTACCAGATGGGTTTTAGTTTGGAACCACTTAGATCCCAGAGCTAATGTCCACCAGCAGCTCCCACCCTGGATCAGGTGTCTGATCTGATCCTAGGCAAAACCTTTAGACTTAGAGGGACCACTCAGGTAAGAACTTGGCTGGAAGCATCTGGGACAGGCCTACTGGGCAGGGAGGCCACTCTTCATAGTCTGGTCTCAGGGACATAGAGTAGCTCTTTCCTATCCTGCAAGGCTCAGACCCTCAGCCACTGTCGGTGCCCAAGGGTCACAGGCCTGGGCACTATAGCAGCCTCCAGGTTTTCTTCTGTGGCTCAGTAGCCAGGGGCACTGCTAGCTAGGCCCTGTTATGGACTTGTTATATTCCCTGACACAAGTCCCCTAACCTTCCTTGGACAGATGGTTTCATTTCCAGAAAATGAAGGGGGTTAGATCAGATGATTAATCCCTGGGGCCCACTTCTGTTTTCGCCTTTGTGTATATATTATTCTTTCTGGGTTGGAACTCTTGTCACTTGCCCTGACAGTGCCATTGCCACTGCCACTGAAATAGTTTTCTTCATTTATTGCAGATCAAATAATTCTTGCCTTATCTTGAGTCCCCAGGGATGCAATCTGCACCCTCCTAACCTCCCACCTGTTTTGTGCTTGTGGGCCAGAACTCCACTGTAATCCCATGAGGTTCAGGGCTTGAAGTAAAGCCATCAGAGAATGCCATAAGAAAGGAACTGGAGGGTATTATGCTGAGTGAAATAAGTCAATCGGAGAAGGACAAACATTATATGTTCTCATTCATTTGGGGAATATAAAAAATAGTGAAAGGGAATAAAGGGGAAAGGAGAAAAAATGAGTGGGAAATATCAGAAAGGGTGACAGAACATGAAAGACTCCTAACTCTGGGAAACGAACTAGGGGTGGTGGAAGGGGAGGTGGTTGGGGGGTGAGGGTGACTGGGTGTCAGGCACTGAGGTGGGCACTTGACGGGATGAGCACTGGGTGTTATTGTATATGTTGACAAATTAAACACCAATAAAAAATAAATTCATTTAAAAAAAAAAAGAAAGGAAAGGAAAGAAAAAGAAAGGATTTCTCGCCTTTTCTGAAGCTTCTCTGGTCCCCAGAGACAGAAAAAAAAAAGGCCAGCCTGGGATTCACACTCTGTCCCTGGGTAGATGCTGCTGGGGGCTTGTGAGTATTTTGCTTAGGAAGATACAGACTAGAGGGGCAGAAAGAGCCATTGTGTCAAATAATTGTCCTTATTAGAAAAAACAAAACAAAACAAAACAACCCACACAATGTGCTGGGCAACTCTGGGGCATGTTTTCAGGGTTGTTTTAACAGTCTCTGGAAACTAGCAACCTAGTGTCATTTGTTTATAGGATCCAAGGGAGGTAGTGATGGAGATTGTTTCAACATCCCTGCTCAGAGATAAACATGTGTCCTGGCTTATAGGCTTTGGGTGTTTGGCATGGGGACAGTGTGCTGCTGGGGTAGGAGGGTGGGATCACCCAGCCGGGGTCAGGAGACCAGGGAACTCCCTCTGCCGTTGGTTGCCTGTGTGATCTTGGAGAGTCTCAGACTTTCTAACCTAAAATCAAGGGGATTAAAGCAGAAGAGGGCAGCCCCGTTGGCTCAGCGGTTTAGTGCCGCCTTCAGCTTAGGTCATGATCCCGGGTCCTGGGATCGAGTCCTGCATCGAGCTTGCTGCAGGGAGCCTGCCTCTCCCTCTGCCTGTGTCTCTGCCTCTCTCTCTCTCTCTCTCTCTGTGTGTCTCTCATGAATAAATAAATAAAATCTTTTTTAAAAAAATAAATAAAGCAGAAAAGCCTGGAGGAAAATCTTTACAAGCTTTGGTCTTCCCTAGTTGTGTGATTTTTAAATTCTTTTTTTTTTTTTTTGTGGGGGGAGCAAGGAGGCGGAACAGAGGGAGAAGTAGAGAGAATCTTAAGTAGGCTCCATGCCCAGCACAGAACCCCACATGGGGCTCCATCCCAGGACCCTGAGATCAAGAACTGAGACAAAATCGAGTCACATGCTTAACTGACTAAGCCTCCCAGGCACCCCTCAAACTCTTAATGTTAGTCCCCAATACAAGATCTTGAAACAACATCAGGGATATCAGACAGAGGGAGCAAGGCATCAACGAGAACTTGGATTGTATCTATGCTGCTTTGGATGCTTTCTCCTCAGACCATCTACTCTGATTTTTGTTCATGGTTTTCATCAGTGCTCTCCAAATTGACCTGAGTTGCTTGCTAAAAGTACAGATTTCCTTCTCAGTGTGGGTCTCATGCAGCTACATTTTTAACTAGAGTAGCAAGGATGATTTTTGTCCTCAGGCAAGTTTGGGGAACACTAGTTTAGAGCTTTCACCTGGGGAATAGTCACAGGTGAAGTTGCCTGATCTTCAGAAGCTTCAGAAGCTCCTGAAAAGGCGAGAAATCCTTTCTTACGGATTAGGCATTTGTCTCTCTGGTCCCTCTGCTCTGAGCCTTCATCTCATCATTATCCCCATATTCCAACGGGTGTCAGTGTCTCCCCATCCAGTTCTGAGCTCTTCAAGACTGGAATCACATCTTCTCTCTACATCCCACCATGCCTAGCATGGAACCTTTCCCATAGACAATACCTATAAATGTCAGCCACGCTGAGGTGTCCAGAGCTGACCAGGCCATAGGTCATTATTGATGTGAACCATGGTGTCAAGAGGAAGGAGAAGGGGAGAATAGTACAGACTTGTGGAGAAGTGTCAGAGAGAAGCCAGCCTTGGAACCAAGCCTTGCAGGAGGAGTACTGTTTAGACAGGTGGTAAAGAAAGGAAGAGACATCCAGGCAGGAGTCTAAGCATGAGAGGGCCTGTCTCTTCCAGTTATTTCAGTGTATACAAGTCAGGAGCCTAGGGCTGAGGGAGAGCACCTGCTGTATTCAAGGCTGGCCCAGGTAATCTGACACTACAGCCAGCTCGGCTCCTGGTTAAGACTCCTTCCACACGTGGCACTGTACTCCACCGGCCTCCAGCTGAGCCCCTAAAGTCCTTCCTTCCTCCGCTCTGAGCCTTACTTCCAGGGCTGTTTCCCCATGGTGTGCTTATCCTGTTGTGTGTCTGCATGTGTGCCTGGGCCGCCCCATCTCAGCCCCCAGTCTGCATGAATCTTGCCAAGATTCAGCCGGGCCGATGGCCAGATTACCTGCCTGTGAGAAGCCAGGCCTGCTGCTCTGTGTGCCTCATCGCAAGCAGTGGGTCCTGCTGTGTTCCAGGAGGCTGGACTCAGATATCAGAGTGAGTAAAGGACAAGCTCAGGGCAACGCACACGCGCGCGCGCGCGCACACACACACACACACACACACACACACACAGATACTACTCGAGTCCTCTCTAAGACCCAGTGGGTTTGTGGAGGAAAGATGTTCACGGGCACATCTTGCCTCCCCTGGCAGGCCCAATCATCCTATAGGAAGTCTCCCAGATGTGTCCTGAGGGCACTCACTCGTACATGCTCTGCCTCCTCTGCTCTGGAATTCTGCTATAGAGACTGTAGGAAGTGGAAGAGAGGTGAGAACTCAAGGCAGGAAGGCCAGTGAGAAGGTGGTTGCAGAATCCAGTCAAGAGAAGGTGATGGCCTGTATTAGGAAACCAAGGGGGTTCTAGAGAATGACTTTTATTCTGTACTCAGCTTTATTAGCTGGTTGAGCTAAGGTGAAGTACTCTTTCTCTCTGAGCTTCAAAGCCCTCCTCAGTAAAAGGGGGGTGATAATAATCTCTTTCATACTAGATTGTTACAAGGGTAAATGTTGGTGCATGGAGACTTTTGTAAACTGTGGAGTATAAAAATGTGGTCTTTTCTGGCATCATTTGCAATTTGGTGCTGGGCTCTCCTCATCCACGAGCCCATTCCTGGTGGTGTTCTTTTGCATGCCAAAACCCCTCTACCAGCCTGTTTTGTGCCTCGCCCTGAGTATCTCTCTACTGCAACTCAAACCATGAGATATAATTTGGTTTGGAGCTTGCTTGGTTTTTATCTTATAACCTGGAATGCTTGCTTTCAAATAATACACTCCAGTGTCTGTCCCCTCCCTTCTTAGGCAACAAATGTTCAAGTACCAACCGGTGCCCAGGTAAGGAATCCACAGAGCCAACATGTGTGGACTCTTTTGAGACAAGTTGATTTGAAGTCTGTGACTCATCATTTCATATTTGCAGAACTGATGCTGCTGATCACTGAATGGTGGAGTTGGAAGGGGCTTAAAGGGCATCTGGTCCAACTCACTTGTTTTTCAAATGAGGAAACTGAGCAACAGAGAAAGGATCGGGTCCCAAGATCACAGAATGAACTAAAAACAGAACTGGAATAACACACACACCCCTACCCCACCCCCAGACACACATCCTTTATTTTCTTTTATTTGTGTCATGAAATCTTTTTATTGGGAATGTGATATGCTTTACTGTCATTTTTACCCTTCCTATCATCTTTATCTCATAATGAAAGACACTACAGGCCTGTATCACTGTAGCTCCAGGACAAAGGGAGTGTAGGTGGGGAGTGTTAATCCATCAATGCTTTCCTTCATGCATCAGACATCACTAAGCACCACCTGTATGCCAAATAATGAAGATATTGAGACAAAAGACATGAGCCCTGGCTTCAAGGTGTTCAAAATTTAGTGATGAAGGCAACCACAAAAAAACAGTCTTTGGGAGGGCAGGCAATTTTCCATAGAGTTAAATAAAACATTCCTCCCATCTGTTGCCTGCACATTATATTTATACTTATGATTGCATTGATTCTTTTCATATATAGATTACTATGAGACTATCCTTCCAGAAAGAAACATACCAATACCACAACTTGATGAAGACCAAGGCCAAGGTCCTTGAGTATCTGTTTCACATTGGTTCAGTGTCCCTCATTCATTCGTTCCCTCAAAAAATATTTGTTGAGCAGCTAGTATGAGATAGCCGGGATGCAAAGATGAATAAAAGATAGTCCTCTCTCCCAAGAAACTAACAATTCAGTAGAGAAATAAATAATGACCATGGAAGCTTTTACAAGGGAGTGGGGATGTCTAGGTGAAAGGATGTCTAAGTCAGCCTTGGAAAGTCCCCAAAGGTTTCACAGAGTGGGTGGCATGTGAGCTAAGGCTACTTAAAGAAAGAGAAGACTGCTGAACAAGTGAAAAGACAGATGGGCAGAAAACGAGGATGTGAGTAGGCAGGACAGGTGCCAGGCTAGGGAGATGGGGCTACATCCTGTAGACAATGAGAAGTGTTGACAGTTTTAGGGAGAGGATCAGATGGTAAGGTTTGTATTTTAGAAATTCATTCAAGCAGCTGTGCAGAAGGTGGGCTGGAGTCAGGGAGCTTGGGGAGAATCATTAATCCAAACGAGGCCTGATGATACCAGCAGCAGTGCCACATTGAGCCAGGCCAGAACTTGATTTTTCTATATGATTCATCTACTGCCAGGCACACCTGACTGATAGTTGCTGACCATGACCCATAGTCAAGAAGCATGAAGTTATGCATGTTAGTCTCCAAAACTGACTTATGGTCCTGATGGTGTCCCCTGTGTGAGACCACCTGCTTACCAGTAAACAGCAGGAACAGTTTCAGGTACCATAAGTGATCCCTGAAGAATCCAAGCTTCCTTGCTTAAGAGAGAAGCTGACATGCTGTTGACCTTTTTTTTTTTTTTTTTTTTAAGATTTATTTATTTATTTGAGAGAAAGAGTGCACATAAGCACACACGTATGCAGAGGAAGGTCAGATGGAGAAGAGAGAGAATCTTTAAGCAGACTCTGCACCGAGCTCAGAGCCCATAGCAGGGCTTGATCGCACAACCCTGACATCAGGACCTGAGCCAAAACCAAGAGTTGGACGCTCAACCCACGGAGCCACACAAGCGCTCCCATACTGTTGACCTTCTAAAGGCATTTGAGAGAGGCAGTTTTTAATAATCCTTAATCCATTTTCCCATCGTTAATACAAACTCATTCTGGCTTGTGGTTTTGGTAAACTCCAACAGTTTTTCTAAAATAGGGCCTGGCAAAGTGACTGATCCCTCTCTCATCCCTTCTTTGAGTGCCAAGAGGCGCTGATTCAGCCTCACAAACCTTCCTGCTTTTGCTCCTCCTGTTTCTTCTGAGATGCCTTCCATCCACCTGTCTGTCTGTGATTGTACATCAGAGTCTTGCTAATCCAGGTTCAAATTCTGGCTCTGCCACACTTCACTTGTATGGTCTTGTACAAGAGAGCTGCCCGAATCCTTACTGCTGAGTTGTCATAGAGTTCAAGATTACGTATGGAGAGTGCTCGACACAGTGCCTATCCCACAGCCAACACTCAGCTTTGAGCAGCTGTTACTCTTAGGTGAGATTCTGGTTCAGTAATGCAAATTTGTAATTCTCTACTGAAAACAGCAAAGTGAAATCCTGAAAGTTTGGTACTACATCTTTTGGTTAGCAGGATAACCACGGATTACAGTTTTCTCACCCAGATTAATGAAATTTGACACCTGAGTCTCCAACTTGATTTCCATATCCAGCTGTGGGATCCCACAGTAACCTATAATTAAGAGACTGTGCTAATGGGAGACATGGAGCTTGAAATCAAGAGCAAAAATAAGCAGAGACACTCCATGATAAAGGATATAGTTGCTGATCCTGGGGTCCTTTGCTCAAACAGAAGAGTTCGGAAGACAAATGGCCATTTTAATGATATCTTCTCATTGTGTTAGGTTGGGATGGTGCTGAGGAGAAAGCTTTCCCTGAAAGTAGCAAGAGTGGTTTGGTTTCATCACAGTGAAAGAATTGTTCAGTGTTAGGGCAGGTCACTGACAATGGGTGTGGAATCTCTTGTAAAAGAAGGCAAAAAATTAAAAACAACAAAGTATGTGATGAGATTACCCCTTCTGGGTGATTGCAAGCATGGACCTGCCTAGAGACGAGGAGAGAATGTGTCTCCAGCACATTAAAGCCCTACATTCACTTGGGTAAATTTTTCAAAGCCGAATTGAGTTCCTGTATCAGGATTTTGCAGATCTTGTGACACTTTCCTTATTCTGGTGGTCCTTCAGATTTTCGATTTTAATTTGACTCTAGATAATTTGTTCAGCTTTCACTCTTTTCGTTATAAAACAACAACATTGAGGGATGCCTGGGTGGCTCAGTCGTTGAGCAACTACCTTGGGCCCAGGGCGTGATCCTGGGGTCCCGGGATCAAGTCCCACATCGGGCTCCCTGCATGGAGCCTGCTTCTCTCTCTGCCTGTCTCTGCCTCTCTGTGTGTGTGTCTCTCATGAATAAATAAATAAAATATTTTTTAAAAATTTTAAAATAAAACAACAAGATTGAAGGGAAATTTTTTTTAAAAAAAATTCACTTTAATTTTCCTGCACTAGTGCAAAAACTAGTTTAACTATGGAGTATTGTTTATTTTTATTTATCTGCTTATACCTTAATTAGCCATCACAGTAAATCTGAAGAGTTTTGTCATTATATTTATTTCATTAAGGAAGAAATTTGAGATAAGGCCATTAATTAATATTGCCCTAAGTAACACAGCTAGTAAACAGTCCATAACCTAGCACATAACAGATATAGGTAACATTATTTTATGTATTGTTACTTTTACTTACTAGCAGTAATACTAGGAGAATGGAATTAGGTCAACTGAAATTCACCACCCAGTCTCTCTAAAAAGCCATCAAGTTTGTCAACACTGATGGCGAAGTTATAGATAACCTCTGAAGAGGAGAGGAGAAAGAGAATTAATTTGGCTAATAAAAATAAGCTGTTTCTATTTTAAAAAAAAAAAAAAGCTGCAATGTTGGAACCAGCTGAGATTTGCTACCATTGCTGATCAGATTTCCCAAGTCTGCTTATAATCATTTGCCTGTAAAGCCTTCTCAATGCGTGTGTCAATAATCCCACTTGATATTCTTACAAACTAAATGTGGAATTAGCTATCTAGGCAGCAAGCGCTGCTGCATTTTAATTCCTGGAAGGAAAAAGAAACAGTGCCCATATACTTTACACAAATAGCACCAACAGGGATGGCTGCCTTTCCATGTGGGAGTCGATGCAATGTGAGTGGGAACGCATGATGAGGAGGAAGAGCCCTACCACCTTTCGAGCCCCACAAGGGTCTTTCTTCACTCATCTCCTTTCTGGAATGCCAAATAGAAGGAGGCAGACTTGGAGGGTTGGGGGGTTGATCTGACACAGTGGAGGGAGTTGCCATCACAGGCCTACTTAGGACTCTACTCTGACTTGGCTCCTAATCAGGCTTGAAATGATCACAGCTAATTGCATTAATTTGTTTTTCTCCAGGCAGGATGGGGAAACAGAATAGCAAACTGGCCCCCGAAGTGATGGAGGATCTGGTGAAGAGCACGGAGTTCAACGAGCACGAGCTCAAGCAGTGGTATAAAGGTTTCCTCAAGGACTGTCCAAGTGGGAGGCTGAACCTCGAGGAGTTTCAGCAGCTCTATGTGAAGGTAAGTCATCTTCAGTCTCTTGTCCTTCTCCAGGCCACAAAACACCTCATCTTCCTGAAACATAGCTTCCTAGGTAGGGGGTTGCAACTACAAGTAGCCCATTTGTTTCAAATGCTGATGATTTGCCAAACAAAAGGGAAAGTGGAGGTTCTTAAAAATGCAGAGGGATGAGTTTTGTTCTGGGCCAAAGTCAAGCAGTTTCTGAATAAGAAGAGTAATAGTTCGGTCAAAACATTGACTAGAGGGGCGTCTGGGTGGCTCAGTGGGTGAGCGTTGGCCTTTGGCTCACATCGTGATCCTGGGATCAAATCCTGCATGGGGCTCCCCACAGGGAGTCTGCTTCTCCTTCTGCCTATGTATCTGCCTCTCTCTGTGTGTCTGTCATGAATAAATAAATAAAATATTTTTAAAAATCACTGACTAGAGTTCAAAGGATGACAGTGTAGGGTGAAACTACAATGGAAATCTCAGATAATAGTGTTTGATGATGATTATCGACAAACTGTTAATTACACTACAGTTTGGCATGTAAAAGGTAACTGCACCTCGCTCCATTAAAGAGAAAGTACATGGGACGCTTTTTCACCACCAAATGCCCTCCTATTTGCAGAAAAGCAAACAACCTAGATTCCTCCAATAGCACCATTGGGGCGGGGGGGGCGGGGGGAGGTCCAGTATTCATTTGGGCATAAGGTCTACAATGTGGCCTCTTAACTCAGCATTTTGCACTGTTTACACCCTGGAATTTAGGTAAAACTATCCGTGGAAGGTATCATTTCAACTGCAATGGTATAATCTTGGTTCTTCTGAGCTTATCAGTTGTACTGGTTCTAGATTTGGCAAGATCTAAGACATTCCATTTCGTGCATCCGTATAGCATGTTAGGCTTTTGGAAGAAACGTGTGGTTTTTCTTTGAACTTTTTCTGATGGAAATACCAAATGGAAAATACTACTTTTATCCTTTAAATGTATCAACCATCGATTTGAGTGATGTGGACCATCCAGGTACACCTATGTGTGGGGAATGATTGTATAAAGTATGAACACTGCTTTGACCTCCTGAAGTTGAGAGTTTCACTGAGCCAGTGCTCCAGCAGTCCTATCCTTACATGTGTACAAGCAGGGGCATGTGTAAGAATGCTCCTGGCTATACTGTTTGCAACAGCAAAGCTGGGAAGCAGCCCAAATGCCCATCAAAGGGTGAGTGGAAAATAAACTATGATATGTTCACATAGCAGGCAAAGCAGTTGAACTGTAGCATCACTGAAACATTAAGTGCAAAAAGTCATTCTTAAAATATTCTGAATTAAACACAGATAAGATTTTTTTAAAATGTTATAGGACTACAAATAAATGCAATAAATTGTGTAAAAAAGGAAAGCAAGAGTGATGAACACAGGATCCAGACTGATGGCTACATGCAGGGGGGAAGAGGCAAGGTATGGGATAGGGGGTAGGACCACATGATTAGATACATATCATATCTAAGTCAGATGGCTGTGGTTTTGAGTGATGTTTACAGATGGTTGCTACAGCAATATTAGAAACCCAGTAACCATGTAAGGATCACTGATGAGCATCAGTGACCTAGGGTTATCATGAAACCAAAGCTGAGCAGCCAAGGGCCACGGTATACACAAAACTACCTCCCTAAATGTGTGTAGAAAGGTACACCTAGAGTGGCATGTATAGTATAAGATCACTGTGCCATTTCTAAGATCTAAGACATTAGTTTTTATCACATAGAGCTTTTTCATGTAGAAGTGCTGAGAAATGCATTTATTGTTCACTTGATATAAATTACTTTTGCAGAGAAGTGGGATGATATGCATTTTCCTATATTATTAAACCACTCTTCGTGGTTTTCCAAGTCACATCTTCTCACATTTTATCACCTAGGAGTTAGCCTGAGCCTCACAACTGTCTTCACTCTCAGCCCCAAGGAAAGTACAGACAAATGAGATTTGTCACAGCTACTTTCATATCACTGGAGGTCATGCAAGCTGTCACTCTGTGTTTAAGAAAGCTCTGTGTGCCACATCCCTCACTATTTGTTTAAAATGAGAGAGGTTTGCCTTTGAAGAATTAGTTGAAATGCAGGAAATGAGGTATTTCATTTGCATACTGGAAATACTCAGTGCTGGAAAAGCACCAGCCTCAAGATGGGGGTGGGGGTGTGTGTGGGAACATGAAACCCAGCTCAGCATTTTGTGGTACAACTGATGTACCTATAAAACATCATCTCCCTCCTTCACCTCTCCCACCCCACCCGAGAGTGGATTTTTTTATTCCAAGAAGAGAGCATCTGACTTTCTGGATGGAGTTTGGATTCTTGGCAGCCTCTTAACATCCGTGTTCAAACTCAGCCTGTGCTCTTGTGTCAGATCATCAGAAAGCAGGCAAAGTCTCCTTCTCCTTCCAGAGTTGTCCAAGGACATTATACAGGGGAGAACCGCAGAGGAAATATGCCATGTACACAGGGAGGGGGAAAAAAAGACAGCTTTGAAATGCTAGAAGGAAGAAACCCAGAGAAAAATGTGGATTATGTAATAAGGCTCAAGAGGAGGGCTGACAAGAAAAGACTTCCTTTAATGCTGCTGAAAAGTGCAAATGTTCAGCAAGGCACAGTCCTTATCCTGGTGAATAGATCGTGGTTCCTTCTATCTCAGCGTGGACATTGAGACATCCTGGAATCCACCTGAGCGAGCAAAACTGCCTGTGGCCTCTGCCCTCCTGTGTATGTGGTCAGCCTGGTGTGTCTACTGTAACCAGCCTGACCCACTTTGGGCTCCAGGAGAGGCACTTTGCTGCCATAGAATCAACCCTTTTGAGGTGTAGGGAGGAGCAGGATAATGAGAGAGGCCCCTCTGCTAGGCCAGGAGCCATAAACTCTCAACTTTAGAAGCCTTTGTATCCAAGATATAAAAGAACCCCTTCATAAGGCCTATGTTTAAAAATGTTTAAAAGTGAGGTTCAGGGGCACCTGGGTGGCTCAGTGGTTGAGTGTCTGCCTTCTGCTCAGGTCATGATCCTGGGGTCCTGAGATCGAGTCCCATGTCGGGCTCCTTGCAGGGAGCCTGCTTCTCCCTCTGCCTGTGTCTCTGCCTCTCTATGTGTCTTTCATGAATAAATAAATGAAATCTTTAATAAAAAAAAACTGAGGTTCAGAAAAATGAGGCCTAGTGTCACAGAAAGAGTGAAGGTAGGACACATATTAAAGATGCCGTGGCCACTCTCACCACAGCACACAGCCTGGCCTGACGACTGGTTCCATGGTAGCCCACCATCAGCCCCCTCCAGCCCCTCCAACTTACAGCTGCAGGAGCAAGCTTCACAGAACACAGGCCTGGGCACAGCCCTTCCTAGTGTGTTCACTCTTATGTTGTGTAAACCATAGTGACCTCATTTTCATCAACGTAAGACCCAGTGATTAGCACAGAGCATGCCGCAGAGCAAGCATCAGTAAGTGTTCGTTGAGTGGATTATATTAAATGCTGGCTGTGTATCTCCTCATGGAGCCTTCTGGTAGGGAATCCTATAGAAATGACTAAAGGATGGGACCTGCCTGCCCTCCAGGGTCTCCTAGGCTAATGGAGAAGGCACAGTTAACCCCAGTGCTAGACAGGATGACATAAATCCTTGTTGGTGGGGGAAGACGAGAAATAGGAGGTTAACTTCTAAATGGGCTATTAAATAAGAAGTTAATGAATGCAGTGATGAAAGGCAAACTTTTCTCTTTGCCTTTTAGAAGATAAAATGTCTCTGAGTAGATAGTGTTTACCTTTTCCAAGCTCAGTACCATGTTTATGTTACAAAAATATATGGGAATTCCATTCAATAAGAAATGTTCTAGGCCTAAAGCTTTGGAAATACAAGTCTAAAAAATAAAGAAATATAAGTCTACTCACCAAAACTCTATTTTTAAAAAAGATTTTATTTATTTGAAAGAGAGAGCATGTGCATGCACAAGCAGGGGGAGGGGCAGAGGTAAAGTGAGAAGCAGGCTTCCTGCTGAGCAGGGAACCCTCCCCCCCCCCCCCACTGCCCCAACAGAAGGCTCCATCCTACAACCCCAGGATCATGACCTGAGCTGAAGGCAGATGCTTGACCAACTGAGCCATCCAGGTGCTCCTCACCAAAACTCCTTATTGACACAACTACTGAGAGACATGTATTAAAACAAACAAAAATAAATGATATCATAGAATCTGAGGCACCTAAGCATTTCATGATATATTTTTATATATAATATTTTATATAATATATTTATAAGAGTAAGAAAGATTTTCTAGTTAACAAAGTATCACAACCATATTCTATAATTCTCTATGGAGCTTCAGAATTTCACTAAAAATTAAAAGAGTTTCAGAATTTTACTAAAATTAAAATTAATTTTACTACGAATTAAAAATTCTGAAGCTTAAAAACATATCACTACTTGTTTCCTGAAAGTTACATGCAAACATATAATAAATGTAGGATTTCAGGCATATAATATTTGTTTTGTAGAATATGAAATAAAACATTTGCATCTCGTTTTTGCCATTTTACCACGTAAAAGTCACTTGATCAAGTGACTTTGCAAATGAAAAAAATCGATCTACATCAATGGGCAATTCAAACTTGAATGTGTTATCAAAATCAGTTGGACTGACTATATTATTAGCAGATTGCTGGGCCCATTCCTCAGGTTGCTGTTTTACTGGGCCTAGGACAGAGCCCCAGCAAATGGATCTCTAGTAAGACCTCACAGATAGTTCTAATGGAGAAAATCCATGCATGACATTTTGAAAAGTACTAGTCTGGAGTTTAACCTGGGAGTATCCTTCGGTAGGTTTCTAGAATTCTGTACACACTGAGATGGTGTATAAAAGTTTGTATCTGTGCTCTCTAGGGAGAGCTTTCATCGGATTTATAAAGTGTTCTGTAGGGTGAAGAAAGGTTAAGAATCACTAAAGATGCTCCTAACCATTGGCAGGCTTAACATTCTAATTCCTACAACAGGAGACTTAGTGGGTCTTAACTGACACTAAGACAAATGAAGAAACATCCCCTTTAAAGCTATACTTTCAAATAAACTTCCCTGGCAGAAAATAAGAATGACAGATTCTTATCTGCATCTTGTCAAATTTGTTTCCAGTTTGCAGGCGATCTTTTCCTGATTTGGGGCCAGTTAATTAAGTTGAATTTTGTCCAGAGCACCATGAAAATGAAAATGGGAAGGCCCCAATGAGATAAAATGCAATCCCTGGGAGGGCACCTGGGTGGTTCAGTGGTTATACATCTGCCTTTAGCTCAGGTAGTGATCCTGGGGTCCTGGGACCGAGTCCCACATCAGGTTCCCCGCAGGGAGCCTGCTTCTCCCTCTACCTGTGTCTCTGACTCTCTCTGTGTGTCTCTCATGGATAAATAAATAAAATCTTTAAAAGAAAATGCAATCCTTGCTCTACCTTCCCTGTCCTGAGCACACCGATGTTCCAAGTGCTGTGTATGTCCTGAATCTTCCTTCCTTGGGCCACTGTTGCCTGGCTGCCCTCAAAGAGCCGATAGTCAAGTGTAGGCTTATCATGTACCTACGTGTATGACTGTGATGGACCATGAAAGACAAGGAAGGGCCTCTGGGCCCAGGGTGGGCCGGCAGGGAAGGTGATATGGAAGCTGATCATCAAAGGACGGGTGTTATGGACATGAGGAGCTGCGGGTCTCTCTGAACACTCAAGAATCTCACTGACTAGAATCCCAAAACCTGGACTAAAAGATGACTGTTGCGTTTGAGAGCATTTTCCTATGGCATCGGCAGGAGGCCCTCAGACTCAGTGTCTCAGGCTGAAATAAAAACAGAACAAAATGAAACAAACAAACACGAACCTCCTGGCAATCCTGCTGAGAAAATGTGAAAAACACCTGTTGAAGAAAAAGCTTGTCCGCAGCAGAGGCTCCTACCATAGGCCTCCTCTCTTGTTTCTCCCTCCCTCCATCCCTCCCTTTTCTCTCTCGTCCATGTCCCCTTCCTTTGTTGACACTCTAACATGCTTCACTATGATGGTTAGTTCACTTGATTCTCACCTTGGCCTACCATGGAAGGAGACTTTGGAGTAGAGTTCCCTCACTTCAGGGCTTAGTGGTCGGAAGGTCAGGGGACTTGCCCAAAGCTGCAGAGAGACCAGCACAGAGGAGCACCGCACCACCCTGCAAACAGCATTCTCCTCACTTTGCTATGCAGCGTGTGTCCTCTTGACTACATTCAGGAGCAAGCATCTGGAAGCTTCTCTGGTCTTCTTTGTTGCCAAGCAGAATGCCTCCAATGCTCCCTTGTCACTCCATCCTAACTATCCTTCCAGGACTGGCTCAAGACCTTCTTCCTTGATTTCTCCATTTACAAAGCAGGAAGAGTCTTTTCCTCCTGTTTATTCTAGTGACTTTGGGCCCCCCATCTCCTTGTACAAGGATAGTATGTCTTTACAACACAGTTATGCAAGCTTTTCCCACCTTCTCTCTGGTTAGAGCTCTTCTCCATTCCCCAGAGCCTACACTGCTATTGGTGTTTTACCTGAACACATAAATGCCATCTGGTTTAACCTGAAGGCTAGACATGTACCTGCCTCTACCATACACTAGCCATGTGACCTTGGGAAAGCCCTATGCTTAAAAGTTTCTTAAATAAATCAACAAACCACTCTGGCTCTCAGTTGCCTAATTTACCAAATGGGGAGACTGTTTTGAGCCCTGCTTACTTAATGTGAGAGTCAACCAAAGTGCTCTGTAAACAGCAAATCATCTTGCGCAGGGAAGGCTCATCAGTGGCTCGATCTTAGGCACCTGGGCAGAAGAGTGCTTTTGGATTCCAGACTACCCAGTATCTTGGATTGTGGCATCAAGAGCTGGCTCCCCTATGAGATATTTTATCAAAGGAGAACGTGACAGAGATGGCTATTATGGCTTCTCCACATCTGATTCAAATCAATTTTGAAAATAAAACTCTTGGCTCAAAACAGATTTTTGGATGGTCGGTTTTTCAGGGACTCAGACTCAGCCTGTTCCTAAGAGGTAATTAGGAGTAGGCCTTATTAAAAATTTGTTGGGCAGAACTATATACAGAAACATTCTAATTCCTTCGGGAAACAGACATTACATAAGACACAAAATGTCATCCAGATTGGGTTAGTGAGGATGTTGCAATTTTTAGTGAGAACCTGGGAATTCATTTCCATTTGGAATGTTTGCCAACATGATCGAGGCTGCACTTCAACTTGAATTAATGTGGAAAACAAGAGCTAGGAGAAAGAGATGACAATAAAGTTATAGTTCTGAGAAAACCAAGTCCCATGTGAGGCTCCAAAGGCATTTTATTATGGTGAGATTGTCTTAGGGAATAGCTAGCTACCAGAGCGTCTTGCATTAGAGAGAGCATTTATCCCAGAGGGTTGGAAGTGATAACCTTCTCCTGTCTCACAGGGTGTGAAATTATTTTGGATGGCTTCCACACCTTGGGATTTTGCTTTCCGGTGATAGGGCAGGTGTCAGTTAGAGAGGTATCAATGGTCCCTGCAGCCATGCTATCCAAAGGAATGCTCTTAGAGGAAACCTCAACTTCTCTGCCCTCAGGATAAGGTTGGAAAGAGCCCTTTAGAAGTTTCTCAGTCCACCCGCCCCCCATTTCCCCCCATTTTACACAGGAAGATACCGAAGCTCTTGGGAGTCAGGAGGCAGCCCAAGATTGAGCTGTTTCTTCATTGCTCCAGTTAACACCCAAAAGGATGTGTCTGAATTCCAGCCTGATGGAGGTTTCAAGAAAAACCTATTCTCCCTTTAGCTATTCTCTAGAGCTAATTGGACAATCCATTTCTCATTGGAAATAGAGCCAAAGAGGCAGAAGTAGCCCATTTCTGTTACAGAATTGGACTTGAAGGTACGAAATCATGTCTGGACCTCTCATTATAAAAGCTGCTTTACATTACTGGATTTTTCTAATCTTTGAGAGGGTGACAGGGGTTTGCATCTGGTACCATTGACTGACTCCCCTTGGTGGGAATCCTCCCTCCCTTCCTGTGGTCCATTGAGCACCTCTGAGAATGCTCTCTGTCCTCGATTATTCATGCTCATGGCTCCACTTGGAATGGGTCTTGGACCACTGATGTTTCCCTCTGAGGGTAGTTATGGAGCTTGGGGTTCCATCCTTGTGACTACCTGATGTAGCTACAAATCGTCTCCTATCCTGAGGTCTAAGTCACTTCTTCCCTCTCAGATGAAATGTAGTCCTGAATAGGGGAGTGGTAGGGGAGGTCAGCAAAATAGGGCTAAATCCATCTACAAAACGTTCAAGGGCCTCATTAGCTCTAGTGGAAGAGAATCCCTCTGTAGATAGTGATCCAGAGAAGCTCTTAGCTGTCAATCACCTTCAACAAACACTGTCAAGTGGTTTCTATAACAAATCTGTAGTCAAGAGCCATGGCACGTGCAGAATTCAAGTCAGATTGTCTCCCTTGTTTAAAGGGCTTGCGGCCTACCAGAACAGTTTATGCGGATAGCTAAAAGATAACAGAGAAAGGGACATTTGTCCCAAAACTGGTGCAGAAATTCCAGGCTAGCAAATTTCTGTATAAATATCTTCACTGAAGATTTCAGATATCTTGAAATATAGGTAGGATCTGGAGCTTTAAAGATTTTCTTAAGAGGAGGGGCAACCTAAGTAAGGGCACAGAGGTGAGGAGACAAGCAGATGGTATGTGGAATAGCCAACAGCTCTGTTGGCTGAAATGTCGAGTGACCACACAAGTATCAGGGAAAAGTGGGAAAAGACATGTGAGTGGGGCCCCATCCCAGAGGTCATCAAGTGCCAGAAAAGCCCGAAAGTCTTGAATGTTGCGGACAAGGTGAACAGATGGTTTCCTACCAAGATGTGTTAGATGACCATGGACATCCTGGTGTTGTATGCTTCTCAAGACCACAGAATGAGAGTACCAGGCATGAGCAGCTAACTTTCATTTCCCTTGGAAGTGTTCTCCGTGACTCAGTGGGTGAAGCTCTAGGAGCTCGCAGTGTGCCCTCAAACAAATGGCTTAGGAAAGGTTGGCTGAGTCATCCACTGAATATTGATTGTCTGAACTTTGTGTGTGCTGCACAAGACTAAAGACAGAGAGAACCCATAGGTGGGACATCCATGCAAGTCCCCCACCATCTGGGGAGATAAAGCCTTGCAAGCAGACAAATGCAGAGAGCTAAAGGAGGATGTGGGTTGTCAGAGCTTTGGGAGCTGAGGGGAAGGGAAGCAGGGGTCAGGGAGAGTCTGACAAGGCTTCCTGGGCAGTTTGATGCACTAGCTGGGGCCTGAGGTCCCAGGAAAACATTACACAGACAAAGTGAAACCAGTTCCTCTACAAAGGGAGCAGGAGGTAGGCAAGGCCATGATCTTGGAATGACTGGGATCCAGGGACCTCTTCCCCTCAGTGGCCGAGGCTGACCCCAGCCCACAGGGCAAGTCCAGTTCTCACCCTGGTCCAGTTCCCAGCAGAGCTGCTGGCTCAGAGCCCTGTACTTCCTTGGGGACCAAGACTCCCCTGGGCCTTTGTTTCTGTCACAGAGAGGAGCTGGTGGCAATTTGCTGTGAAGAAGGTGAATCTGTTAAATCTCTTGGGGCAAAAACAATGACATAGGGTGTTCCGTGAAGACCCCAGGCCTGGCTGTGACACACAGCATCTGTGCAGTCAGGCCCCTACACCCATCTCCTCTATAGATGAAATTCCTTCTCTCTCAACTAAAAAGGGAACTCAACATGTTTGGTTTGAAATTAAACACAAATGGGTTGTTTTATCAGTGTTATTTACATTGTTTTCAGGAAAAAATGCAAGATAGTTATTGTCCTATATTTTTGCGTATATAGTTTACACTAAACGGCCAAAAGATGAAAGGTAAGATCATGTGTGTTATCATTTTGGGTGTGGGCCCCTCTATCAGAGATTCAGAGAACAGCTTAGAATATGTGCTAGGTATTACTGAAAAGGCAGCTTCTTTTGTGGGAAGAGCAGGCCTGGAGCCAGACATAGCAGTTAGAAAGGGTTGGATGGGGGGCCCAGTGTTCAGAGCTGCAAATTCTTGCACAAGGCCCTCCACTTCCCTCCATTTCCCTTGTCTTTAGCTTCCGGAGCTGTCAAAATGACTCTTTGTATGTACCTTGCAAGGGCTTGACATTAAAGGTGCTCAGTGAATGCTCAATGTCACTTTCATTAGTACTGGGGCCTTGGGAGCCAGTGACAGGAACACGGGGGTGAGGACTCTGGCCTCACCGTGTGCTTATGCAGCAGAAATCTTTCATGGTCTGTTCAGCTCTTTGTGGCCTCAAGTGGCCATCTGCTCCAGGGGACTGTCCCTCCCTTTGGAGAGGGGCTGCCTTGGTTTTCAGTCATGAGAACCTGTCTTCACCACATTTCCCCTGCAACCCCTGCAGGCTGGCCCAGCCGCCACTGCTCCTGTGTGGGAAGAGGGGAAGGGAGGAGAAGAAGCTTGTCCCAGGTCCAGGTGCCAGAGGGAATGTTCCCAGCGGTTGGGGAGGTGAGCCAGCAGAGAGGAGAGAGTCTTCCCCTCGCTTCCCCTTGCACTTCTCTGCAGCAGACATTAACAGCTCAGAGGTGTTACATGAACTCCAGAGAAAGGCTATGGGAGAGCATGACTTCGTCTGAACAAGGCAGGGTCCCTGGGGCATGTGCATAGCCCCCACCCAGCCCCCACCTGATCCAGAGGGTCAGGATCCCATTTGAGGCAAAGCAGCCCAACACTAGATTTCGAGGCAGGTGGCGGGGACTGTTTCTGCCATCCAGTACAATCCAGTTTACTGTCTGCTCTAGGGAGCTGTCACACACACACACATGTTTTGGTTTGAAAATAAAGACAAATGGTTTGTTTTATCAGTATGATTCACAATGTTTTCACAGTCACCTGGCAGGGCAGGGGAGGCGCTTGTTGGCTTTACAACATAAAACACCATAGAAACTAGGCACACCTTAGGTCCTTTCTGGAATAAATCAAAAGACGGCAAGATGCACAGATGAATAATAAATAGATGATAATAGCCAACATTAATTGAATACTTACTGAGTGTTAGGCACTGTTCCAAGCATAGCACTCCACATATATTATTCATTTGTTCCTCAAATGGTATATGAGGATGGTATTATTACTCCCTCTATTTTACAAATGAGGTAACTGAGGCACAAAATGGTTAATAACTTTCCCAAAGTCATGCAATATTCAAATGCCAGCAGTTGGACTCCACTGCCAGTGCTCTTTCATAGGTAGGTAGATCCTTGATGGAAATCTCAGGGAGTCTGATCCCCACGCATAAGGATGGTTTATGTGGTTTATCTAACCATATAGCCTTTAATGAAAAACATTCAAATAAATGTCCAGTGTGGTTCCAGATGACTTACAGGTGGAACGTGGTAGGGGGAAGGAGCCTATTCTGCATCCTGGTTCTGTCCCTGTGCTGCTGGGCTGTGGGCAATCCTTTATTCTCCAAGTCCATGTTTCTCCAGAAGGCCTGCTTTTCCTGCCTCCCAGGGTACTCATGGGGGCCAAGGAGGCAGAGTCTGACAGTGTGAGAGCTCCTTGTTGGCTGTGCTGAAGTTGGGTCAATGGAAAACCCAGTAGGTTGACTATCTCTATGAGGGTTGGAGAAGCCCACCCACATGAGGAATTACAGCTTCTCAATCATATTTAATGACCACAAATTATGGGATCGTGCCCATAATGGTTGGCACTGACTCAAAGAGACACGAAGGGGTGGCTTGATTAAATGAGGTATCAGACACTGTTGGTTATCTACCCAGTGGCCTCCCCTCTCTCTTCACGTCGTCCTCTCTGCTTGTGGCCAATCTCCCATTGTAGAAGTTAACATCCAGGTACACATTTTCCTGGTCTACTTTGCATCTAGGATGTGGGCATGTTACCTGATCCTAGTCAAAAGGGATCTGAGGAAAGATCTGCAGGGCACTGGGGATGGTTGTGGACAAGGTTTTCTTCTCACTCATAGAAAGACTAGCATGCTGCTATTTGTGGTGTCTGCATATGACACCTGGCACAGCTACAGCTAACTTTCAATGATGAAAAAAGATATTGCTTCCAAGATGAACATGGTAGGTTAGAGAGACAGAAAGAATCCGGGCCCTTGGTGATATCCCAGATCTGCTGGATCAGTCCTGAAACAGTATCTGAAACGTATGGGATTCTTAATCTTTTATGGATTAGGCCACCTTTACTCGGTCTTCTGTTCCTTATAGGAGAAAGTATCCTACGTGTTACAAAGTTGAATGAAAATGAGAGGCAAAAACCCCAGTCCCCATCAGGATGATGCTGCTTGTACGTTGTGTGATTCTGGGCCAGTTAATAATGTCTCTGAGTCATAGAGTCTCAATTTATAGAGAAGGCTGGTAATCCCTGTCCTAGCTCCCTTAGAACATTTGTGGGACCACATGAAACATTTTTTAGAGCCCCACTAGCTGCTTTGTTCTGGAGCTCTAGAATTTAATAAAATATGGTAGAAAAGCAGATATGGGAGTGAACCCCTTGTTCAGCAGACAGTCGAAGTTCAGTATGGCTGAGCAGAGGATATTAAAGGGATGAGAGGTAGAAGGTAAGAGGTAGGAACAGCCTCAGTTTCTTCCTCTGTAAAATGAAGTAGAAAACCACATGACCTCTTAAGTTCACTTCTAATGCCAGGATTCTAGAAATCAAAAGATCAAAATCATTAATAGATCTCTGCTAAACATGAATGTCCCTGTACAGTAGGTCACTTGGCATCATAGCAATTTTGCTGTGCAACTGCTCACAGGGACAGAAACTATATCTTATCCATCTCTGTATCCCCAGCACTCAACAACAAAAATTAGTTGGTTGATAGAACAAATTAAGTAAATAAAGGACTTTCCTTTATAGATTAACTGAAAGTCAATTTGAAGACTAAATGAAAATAGTGAAATATTTTTAGTGTGTTATCCAGAATAATAAACCACAGATATTCATGATGAACCGTTTTGATATAGAATGTTTAAATAAGCAGGATGCAACATTACAGGATCACATAGTATCCATTCTCAGAATTAAGTGGTTAGCTAATTTTCTTATGAAGATGGAAGGCACTTGCCAGCAAAACAGAGTAGCCAATGAATTTCCTTAAATGTTATTTTCCCAAAGAGGAAATGAAAGACTAACATGTAAAACTAGAGATGTCTAATATGAGAAAGCCTGATGACTTGGAAATTAGGCTGCTTACGTTTGAGTTTGTAGTGAGATTGTCAAAGAAAAGTGTGAACACTGGAAGGATTTTAGAAGAAATGCAAGGGAGATCATCAAAGACATAGATGGTCTCTGAAAATAGATAGCTATGGCTGCTTTCTAAGTAAATCCCACTGCATAGTCAAGGTAGGACTTATTTTTATCCATATTCTCTTTTAAAAAAATGTGACATGTCTACCAGGAGCCCGATAAATGATGACATCTTGTTAGAGCTAATATGTTGTGTCTTTATGGCTTGGCCTCAGTCACATCTCTTTCAGACTCAGAAGCTGGTGCCTGGAGACATCTTTCAAGATGACACAGCTGGGTTGCCGGGGTAACTCACTGGATGAGGATCTAGCCAGCTTTGGGAGAGATTATATAAGACAAAACCAAGGGATGTCCTGGAGTAAAGGGATGACAGGAATTGGGGCCATTCTGCTTTCAGGATGAGGACAAGGTGGGGACTTTAGAAGTTGCATTAGCCACCTGAATCAGCCACCTGAATCGAGAAATCTTAGTGTCCAGATTGATGAAGAATGCCTTGGGTAACTGAGGATTCCAACTGATAGAGAATTAACATAATACATATCAAGCAAAGATGACTGTTTTCGTGAGAATCAGTCTCACCATTTCCTTTTAAGATTACAAAGTTATTGAGGATGCCCTATTATTTTGTGTTAGAGACATATGTTAATATGTATTTTTTGTTCACATGGATGAAGGGCTTCCTTGAAGCACCAAAACTCAATTGAATTAATAACTGTCAATGAGGGAATATGAAGATCCTGCTGAGTGTGTATGTGTGAGAGAGATTTTATGCATATACACAAAAACGCACATAGATATTCAATTCATTTACATGGGTGCCTGAGTTAAGGTAGAAGTTCAACTGAGTGTGACATATTCATGTGGTTTTGACATGACTGAAGATTGTTTTTCTCTCATAGAAAGTCCAAGCTAGTCTGGCAGCTCTGCTCCGCAAGCCGTCCAGAACTCAGTCCCCTTTTCTCCTGGTGCCCCTTCCTAGGCTGTTGCTCTGATTCACGTGACCCCAATTGGCTCACCACAGTGTCACCTTCCAGCTAGTGGGAGGGACAAGACCGGAGGTTTGGTGAATATGCCCCGCCTTTTAAGGGCAAGACCAAGAAATTGCACACATCATCTCAGCCGTCTCAACTAAAGACCTTAGTTTTATGGCAACACCTAGCTGCAAGAGACACTGGGAAAGTAGCCCCAACTTTGAACAGCCGTATGCCTAGTCAAGAAGTCAATTACTCTGGAAGGAGAGAAGACTTGATGGGGGACAGCTAGCAGTCCCTGCACCCAAGGTACATTCTTGGAGGACTTCTGTCAATAGCCTCTCTTCTAAAGGTCAGCTGCAAGATGTGCAGCTGGCTTGTCATTTGAGCTTCTCAGTGGATGAGATTTGAGGCCACAACAAGCAGAAATGGACTCACTCCATGTGTGCTGCTTCTTTACCCAGAATAGATAGTTCTAAGATATTCTGTTCTGCTGCTTGGGCTGGGCCTGACAACCTCCCCAGGGCTTTAATCTGTTTGATGCACTGGGGCCACATGGAGACTTCATCCAAATAGAGAGTTAAATTGTGGCCATAAAGGTCCCAACAATTCGTTCCAGCTGGGGTTTGTTTTTTAAAACATGAGAAACTGCTGTCTATAATTTGCTAATATAAGAATGCCCTGTACGTCTCCCTCTTCCTGTGCCTGCTCTTCAAATCTTTGTCTCCACTGAGGTGCCTCTGCAGGGTGTGAACTGGACTGATGGACCATCATGAGTGGTTGTATATCTCTCTTGGTGTCCATTTGGGAGGAGAGGCATTTATTTGCCCACACGACTTGAATCACATCAAAAGCAGGTCTACGGTGGCATTAGGCAAAAGTAATGTCGTATGAGGGACAAACACCTAAAAATGGGTGAGAAATGCTGAAACATAGTACTTGTAGTCCTACTTGTAACATGATTTAGCAGTGCAGAATGACTGCTTGGTCTTTGTATTTTATCCACCCATCCATCCATCTCTCCATCTATCCATCCATCCATACATCTATCCTTCCACCCAGCTGTCCATCTATCCATCCATCTATATCCAACCATCCATTCATCTATCCATCCATCCATCCTTCCATTCAATTATCCATCTATCCATCCATTATCCAACCATCCATCCATTTATTCATTAAACTTATTGAGCATCTCCTCTACCACACTCTCAAACTAATCACTGGGTCACTGAAATGAACCAACAACCATGGCTACTGTACTCAAGCTGCTCAGTCAGACCTGTGTGTCAGAGAAACTAGCAATGGTGATACAATGAGGTAAATGTGCTAGGTGCCATGAAAAAAATGGGTAGTGCTGGGAAGAGGCTCTAGGGCAGCTTCCCAGAAGAAATCATACATGAACTCATTTAACATAGTGAGCCAGGTGGCAATGAAAAGATGAAGTTCCCCACAGCAACAAGCATTTGCAATCTTTTTTTTTTTTCTTTTTTGCTAGGATTTTTTTTCCTAGTCCTAGTCTACAAAATCATCTTGCAAGTCAAGATCCTAGCTATTTCTCAGTCACACTAAAAATACATCCATAATCTACTGGAAATAAGCACATTGGCAAAACATTCCCCTTCCTGCCCATTAGCCCTTTATCAGAACAGGCCTGTCGAGGACCGAGAACATGACATTGGATTGCAATGTGTCAGTGATATGGGCCTGGAAGCATCTGATGACAGGGCCTTGGCTCTTCATCCCTACGGCATGTTTCCAAGGAATCTTCCTCTGAACTCTTGCCAGGCGAGGGCCACAACTCAAGGCCCTGAACTCTATTTGCTTTGATCTGGTAGTGCCAATGTTGGCTGCTTTTCTCGGGAAATATGAAAATCTTTGTTCCATAAAACAAGCAGTTGTAACATTTTTCTGATCCTGATGGCAATTTTTTTTCAAAAAGACAAAGGAAAGGGAGCTAATAGAGCCTGAGTTCTTGCTGTGTGTCCAGTAAATGCTATGAGAGAAACAGAAGAGATCGGATCCTCTGGAAGTGATATTGAGTAGTAACAATAACAGGATCAATAATAATAGCAAACACTTCTGGAACATTCACTAAGTACCAGGCACTATCCCATTGTATGTTCTGTACATCGATTCTTTTAATTCTCACAACAGCCTTTTGCACGAGGTACCATTACTGTCTCCATTTTACAGATGAGACAACTGAGCACAAAGAATAGTAATGTGTCGGGCAGCCCGAGGGGCTCAGCGGTTTAGCAACACCTTCAGCCCAGGGCCTGATCCTGGAGACCCAGGATCGAGTCCTGCATCAGGCTTTCTGAATGGAGCCTGCTTCTCCCTCTGCTTCTCTCTCTCTCTCTCCCTCTCTCTCTCTCTCTCTCTCTCTGTGTGTGTGTCTCATGAATAAATAAATAAAATCTTTTAAAAACAGAAAAAAGAATAGTAATGTGTCTAAAGTCACACAACCAATGAATGCCTGAGCTATGTATCAGCTTGAACTTGGGATCTCCCAACTCTGACTTACCGTGTGACCTTGCACAAATTACAAAAGCTTCAGTTTCTTCATCTACCTGATTGAGATCTCAGTGTCTCACACACAGCTCTTTTGTAAGGATTCCAATTGTGTTGAGAGACCACGCATGTGCAGAGATAAGATGAAGGGTGATCATGGCATCTGAAAAATATGCTGTGGTAATGCTCACGTGTGGCTGCTTTGGGGCAGACATCATCTAGGAAGTGGGGCTTGAGCTGGGCCAAAAGGTAGACTTCTTCCTGGCTAGGATGAGGTTTGGGGGATTATTCTGAAGAGGACAGTGATGTCTCGGAGTGAGAAATGAGCCAGCTCTGTTTTTCTCTGTGCCATAGTTCACTACCTTGTGCTTTCCTCCTCCGCCCTTGGCCTTGCCTCACCCAAATGTTTCTAATTAATTTATTTATACTAACATACCAATGACTGATTAGACTTAATACGTACACAGTGCTAAGAGATTCACAGTTTATCAGAAAGCCAAAGCAATAACGGTGAGATTTCAAGGCCTGGGGTAGGAACATTTCTAGGTGCTAAAATTCACATCACATCCTATGGGTAGGCAATGCAGGGCAAGACTTTCAGTCTTTAAGGGTAAGAATTGGACAAGCCATGTTCTTCACTCCAGGTGGATGTGTGTGAATGTGTGTCAAGGGCAGGGGAGGAATGGGTGTATTTGAAAGTTTTTGCCTTCCTTGACTTTGCCTCCTTCAGCAAAAGAATCTCTTTGCAATGTAGTCCTTTGCTGGGCTGAAGCTCTCAACCTTTAGGAGGGAAGCAGAAGGTGGCTCCAGAGGGTTCTTAATACCCATGTGACCATGTGATCCCTGTGGCTTGTGAGGAGGCTCCTGACCAGCAAGGAACTCCTGTTACAAAGTGATTCTCCAGTGTAAAAGCCCCCTTTCCTGTACATGAGCATTTCATCAGTCCTTCATCAGAGACCCCTGGGGTAAGGGTGAGAGTGAATGGGAAAAATCCAAGTAGGCCTTCAGCCTTACCAAACCTTACTGAATAGATCACCCCAGATATGACAGAGATGAATCTACAGCCACTGCAAGGCCATCTCCAGGAGAGGCCAGGGAAGCTGGAATAATCTAAGAGAGTAGTTTCTAACCTTAGGGGTATGCAATTCTTGATTTCCACATGCCTGATGGGGCCCACACCTCCATTTTCTGGCTCAATATAAAGGAGGTGAGATCAACATCTATACTTTGAAGAAGCTCCAGGATGACTCTGAAATGCACCCCAAGGTCCCGTTGGGCTTTAGTGTAATGCTAAATGGGGACAGATGATTCTGGATGATAGCAGTTATTTCCTTTCCCAGAGGGTGGATTGCTCATTCTAGAGTTATTCATTCACTCAGCAAAGAGTTCCCAAAGCCCTCCTTGAAGCCAGGCCCAGGCTCAGTCTTCAGTGTTGGGGGACACAGATGAATGAAACACATAACCTTGCTCGAGTGACCACAGTCCAATGATGCCATTTCTTCCCTGCCCTCTCCCACACCCTGCCTACCCACTTCCTTCCCTTTCTTCCCCAGGCCACCCGCAAGTCCACCACCCTCACTGTTCCATCTTTTCCTCCCTTCTTTTGCCTTTTGGAGCTCATACTATGTAGTACAGCATCCTTCTCCCATGATCCACATGGTCCCCCAGTGATCAGGAAGGCCAAATTAAGTGGAACAGGAAAGAACATGGCTGTGTGAGGGTACCAGCTGCAGGAGAGGCCTTTTGAATCTTCAACAGGGGGTTATCAGTGAGGGCACAGAAAACATTAATTGATGTAGAAAACAGGGATCATAGAAAAATTAAAGGAGTGGGTAAACAGAGTAAACTTCTTGGAAAACATTTGATGGATTATACAACATGTCTGCATTCCTGACATCATGTTGGCCAAATCCAGTTGATGACTACAGATGGGATGGTAAACAGAAGCAGCCTGGGCAGCCAAGTGGACTGTGGGCTGGACTTTAGCAGACAAGGGATCTAGTTCCAGCCCTACCACTGACCCCCTGAGACCTCAGAGCAGACACTTCTGTTCTCTCATCAGGACTAAACTACCTCTAAGGACTCTTCCTCCTGGAGTAACCACCCCAATGTGTCCCTCATATAAAGATTCTTCACTCATGGTAATCCCCAGCTTTCTTTCCCACCCAGAAGGGGGACCCTATGCAGGAGGGTGCTTGCTCTTCCCCAAGTAGAACACAGCTATTTGTCCAGAGTTCATTTACTCATCTTCTCATTTTCCATCCTGTTCCCCAGAAGCAAAAGCTACATGCCTCCTTGACCAGCTATCTGTTCATTCATTCATTCATTCATTCCATAAAAACATTAGTAGCTCCTGGTATTTAAATGACTTTTAGAGTGATCAAGACTAGAAGTCAGATAAGATCCTCCCCCCAAAGAGCTCCCAGATAAATGGATAATGCCATAACGTAAAATATGCTGAGTTCCCTTCAAAAGGGAAGTGACAAAAGGTTAGGGAAGTTGGGTGGGAGGTGAGAAACATGCATGCAGAGGGGCTGTCGGAAGAGACTTCTGGAAGAGATTGAATTAGAACTGGTCTCTGAACTGGGGTGAATAGGGCAGTGGTGGGGAGGGCATTATACCAGGAGAGTCTTTCCTACAGGCCAGAGTCCCCTGGGGTATAGCTGAGGGCAGGAGAAGACTCTGTGCTCTCTCTCACCACCTCTGCCTTCGTGGCAGCATAGGAGGGGGCATTGAAGCAGCAGTTTCCTGTTGTCAGACTTCCAGTTGGGGGAAACATTGGCTTAACAATGTTCAGCAAATTGCATATTCACGATGAATCCTGTTGGCAGATCTTCCCAGGCCTGAGCACCAGAGATGCCTCTGACAGCATAATTACCCCTCACTATGAATTTTGCCAGTTGTCATTTTCCCAAGAGTTCCACTTAACAGTAGGCAAGGAAGCCAGCCTGATGGGCTCCACAGGGCACTTCCTTTGGTTTTCCTGTCCTATCCCCCTTTGCCTCCACATCCATGCTAGTGTGTTGCTGTCTCATTCACTCAGCTTTGGCCAGCACCAAAAGGGGCATCCATCCTTCAAGATCAGGCCCATAGCATTTTACCTTCTTAGCAGGACCCACCAGGAAGATGCTTTCTGGGCGCCCAATCACAGGGGCAGTTATACCAGGCCACCCATGGAAAAATGCAAACCTGCTTGTTGGTGAAACAGGAACAAGATTCTTTGGGTCAGAAAGAACTGGGTTCTGATTCTGAATGAGCCTCTATAAAATGAGAATAATCTCCCAGAGGAACTGGGTAGGATGAAAATGCCTGGCATGGTGCCTACATTTAGGAAGTTATCAACAGATCTCAGTTCCCCCTTTTCCTTTTCATATGGGAGTTTTTATCTATTTTGTGCCCTGCTTATAGATTAATGATTACATATCAACTTCACCTTCCTTAAGTACAGCTCCCACTAGATCCTATCTCCTCAAAATCCTCCAGGATCCATGCTACCTCATTAAATTAAAAAGGCCATTGCAAAACACTTTATAGACAGGTATAGAGAGTGATCCTATTTTTGCCAAGTATACACACATGTCTCCCCACGCCCGTCCTTTTTCACAGTGTTTAACTTCTAGAACTTTTGGTGAGAAGGCACCCTTCACTCCTTACTTTATATACTTCTTTATTGCTTGAAGTTCTCATTACACACACATATGACTTTCATTTTAAACTGATATTAGGAAAAATAAATAAATAAACTGATATTAGGGCACTTAGGTGCCTCAGTCAGTTAAGCATCTGCCTATGGCTCAGGTCATGACCTTAGGGGGACCAAGCCCTGCATCAATCTCCCTGCTCAGCGGAGAGCTTGCTTCTCCTTCTCCTTCTGCCTGCTACTGCCCCTGTTTGTGCTCTCTCTCTGTCAAATAAATAAATAAATAAATAAAATCTTAAAAACAAAAAAGAAAGAAAAGAAAAAGAAACAACAACAAAAGCTCTCCTACAGGTCCCTTTGCCTACTGGAAAAAAGGATGAATTTCATTTCCTTGCACTGGACCTGTTTCAGTTACTTGGCTACAAATAACCAGAAATCCAATCAATAGTGGCTTGAAGAACAAGAGTTTCTTTTTCTCATGTGATTAAAAAAAAAAAAAGGCGTAGTTGGCTGAACGTCCAACTCTTGATCTCAGCTCAGGTCTTGATCTCAGGGTCATGAGTGGGGCTCCATGCTGGGTGTAGAAACTGCTTAAAAACAAAACAACAACAAAAACACTTAAGTAAAAAAGTTTGGAGATGGACATTTGTTTGGTAGTAGACCATGACTTCTGAACATCTCTGGGACCCTCTTGGCCTTACTTTCATGGATTCAGGCTAGCTGCAGCCATCCCAGGCACCATGCCACTGTTGGAGTCTGCCAAAGAAAGAGAGAGGGTGCCAGCTGCATCAGTCCCTTTATATCAAGAAATAAAAACATCTCCATCTCCAAGAAGTGCTTCCACCCCAGCCACCATCAGCAGACTGAACTCTTCTGTCTCTTTTTTTTTTTTTTAAGATTTTTTTTTTCATGAGAGACACACAGAAAGAGAGAGAGGCAGAGACACAGGCAGAGGGAGAAGCAGGCTTCCATGTAGGATCCAGGGGCTCCAGGATCATCCCTGGGCTGAAGGCAGATGTCAAACCGCTGAGCCACCCAGGGGTCCCCTGTTCTGTCTCTTTGGCCTAAACTATATCACTTGGAAAAAAAAAAAAAAAAAGAACAGGTTTGCTCTGATCAGTTTTAGTCCAATCATTACCTATTGTGTCAGGCTGGGAACACTGATGGCTTCTTGAACAAAAGCCAAGTTGGTGAAAAATTGGGGAAGGGACAGCAGGTAGGTGTCAGACTTCTACCTCCAGCCCTATATTCAGGCTGTTCCGTTGGCCTGTGACACACTCCCTTGGGAGGTCGTGGTAAAGGGAACAAGGTGCTCACATACTGTGAACATCATCCCAGAGTGAGGCCCAGCAAGCCACACACTGTTGCTCCACTCCAGGTGGCCCTGCAGCCAGCCCTGGCTCCTGTCGTGCTCTCATTTTTAATTGATGAACTCCAGTTTGTTTACCATGAAGTGCTGTGAAATGGCATAGCGTAGCCCTGCCCCATCAATGCTACTAGCTTCTCTCTGGACTTCTTCTGCAACATTGTGACAAGTCCCACAAAGATGGGGAAGGACAGAACTTCTCCATACACACTATTGCTGACTGGTGGCACTGGGGTAGGTGGTGTGAGCTGATGCAGCAAACTGAATTTGCTTTCTAAACAGGTAATCTTGACCAAGGTGAGCTCCATGTAGAGCCTGGGTTGCACTTATCCGTGTGTATGTCTCAACTTCCCTGCTGGACTGAAGCTACTGGAGGTCAGGAGCTGGTTGAGCGTCCTTAGAAAAGTTAGCTGATTGATTGGAGGAGTGACTCTTGCTTGTGTAATCTGGACCCCCGAGTCCATCCTGGCCGGTGGCAGGGCTTAAGAGCTATGATATGGTCCCCAAGGATTAGTAAAGGAAGCGACACCCTCAGAGGTCAGCAGCAGGGCAGGTGGACCCATGGTCCATTCTCCTACTTCATTCACTGTGAAATGCGACATGCCTCTGACGGTGAATGGCATAGAGGGCAGCTTCCTTCCACCTGGCTGCTCCAGGGGCATTTCCATCTTGAGGAAGGCTGGTTTTCTGGAACACGGAGACATAGCCACCAACCTGACCATTCCTTAGCGCTGTCCTCTCCCTCAGTCTAAGTTTATCATCTCCCCATGAACTTAAACTCACAGCTGTTAGAGGTGCTCCCAGGGGTCATTCTGGCCAAACCCTTGTTCTTCATGCAAAAGAGGAAATGGGCTCAGAGGAGAGAAAGGACTTAAACAAGAGGATTTTGAATCCAGTGCTCTGCCCACTGCATCCCACAGCCTTCCATCCCTATTTTCACACCCATTTCCTGGCATTCAGAGTCCATGAAGTTACTGTAAAAGGAAGGAAAAAAGCAGAAGTGCCCCAGGCGTAGGTAGCCAGACCCTGACAGGGTCCAGAGCTGCTGAGCAATGGGTGCTGACTGGATTACCCATCAACAGGGCTGTGCTAAGGATGCCACAAATAGAAGCCAAAGGATGCTGTTTCCATGGCAACAGCCATTCATCCTGGCTTGCCAGGTTGGACATCCTGAGTTGAGCAGGGCTGAATTATTGCCCCCTCTGTATGGCAGTCTTTTAAGTTTTGAGATGCCTTCATCTACACACATACATGCATGCATACACATGTGGACACACACATCCCTGCACTTCTTCCCTCTACCTCTGCCCAGGAAAGAAGAGGTGTGGTTCCCATGTTTCAGGCATGATAGCACCTTCTCAGCTCCTGACAGGGTCAGTAACCTGGGGAAGAGATATTGAGGGGGGATAGGAGAGGTCAGGGGGACAGTTACTGTCATAGTACCTAGTGGTGATCATCGTTGTTATCAGTGTTCAAGGATGTGGCCACCTGGTGTGCCAGTTTCCTACTGCTGCTATAACAAATTACGACAAATCAAGTGGCTCAAAACAACCCAAATTTATAATCTTACAGTTCTAAAGGTCAGAAGTCTAAAATGGGTTTCACTGGGTTGGCAGGATTACATTCCTTCTGGAGGCTGTAGGAAGACTCTGTTTTCTTGCCTTTTCCATAATCCAGGCTCTAGTTTAAGGCCCCTCCTCCAACTTCAAATCCAGCAGCGCAGCTTCTTCAAATCTCTGCTTTTGCTTATGTTCTCACATCTCCTTCTCTGGCCTTTTTAAGGACCCTTGTGATAACACTGGGCTCATCTGGATAATCCAGAAACAATTTCCCCATCTTAAAATCCTAAATTTAACCACATCTGCAAAGTCCCTTTTGCCATGCAAAGGAACATATTCCTAAGCAGTCAGGAATTAGAATGTGGACACTGTTGGGGGTAGCATTATCCCGCCTACTCCATCTAGGTTCTGTGAATGTAGGTCTTCAATTACCTGTTTTTGTAAGAGTAATAAATGTCCCGCATACTCAGGACCTAATATGTGATAAGCAATCTGCTAAATTCTTACACTTGTTAGCTCATTTAATCCTCACTAAAGCTCTACAAGGATGATATAATTATCCTAATTTACACATGAGGAAATTGGACACGAGAAGCCCAATGAATTGGCCACTGAGTTTAGGTTAAGGAGGCAGAGGAAGGAATGGCTTCGAGTGTACCTGAATGCTTTTTTATGTCAACCCCAAAATTCTCCCAGCTCTCTAGACCAATTATTGTTGGTAAGCATTGTCTCATTTCTAAACAAGTTGGAGGTAGGGGTAAATGGGAGGGGCTGTGAAGAGCACCTGATGGTCTGACTGAAGGAAGAGAACATGGACATCCACTGTGTGAGTGCACTATGCTGGTGCCCACCCAGGCTGTTTCACCAATGGAACAGTGTCATCACGCCTATTTTACAGAGTCGACCACAATGCCCAAAGGGGTTAAGTAACTTACTTAAAGTAACACAATTAATAAGTCACAGAACTAGAATTGGATCTAGGCTTCTCTGAGTCCAGGATCCATATCTGTTTCTCTTCTTTAATTGTTACCCATGTGGTTGTGAGCTGGGCAAAGGCAGAGGGTAATTAGGATCTATCTTCTCAGAATACTAATTTTACTTTAAGATTGAAGAGTGGTTGAGTGAGTTAACTGTGAATTAATTGTAAACATTTTTAAAATTTTTCCAGCTTTATTAAGGCTAATTGACACTAAAAAAACACCACCATTTAATGTGTATAATTTGAAGAATTTGGACATATACATACACCCATCCCTATATTCAAGGTACTAAACATATCAACCACCTCTGAAATTTCCTTATGTCCTTTTGCTATTGTTTGTGTTTGTGTGTGTGTAACATGACATCTCCCCACCTTGACAAGTATTTAAGCACACAACACCATATTGTTAACTATAAGCACTATGTTGTAAGTATATTTCTAGAACTTATTTATCTTGTATAGCAGTAACTTTATACTCATTGAACAGCAGCTCCCATTACCCCTTCTCCCATTCCCTAGCAACCACTATTCTATTTTCTTCTTCTATAAGTTCGACTATTTTAGATACCTCACATAAGTGGAATCCTGCAGTGTTTGTCACTTTGTGACTTATTTTACTTAGCATAATGCCCTCCAGGTTTCTCCATGTTGTCATGTAGGGTAGAATTTCCATCTTTTGGGGGGTGAGGATGAATAACATTCCATTACAGGTATAATGCACATTTTCATTATCCATTCATCTGTCAGTGGACACTGGGGTTGCATGTTTCAATTCGTAAAAGAAGACATTTTAGGGAGCACAATGTAAAATTCAAGTACAAATGTTAAATAAAATGTGAAACAGTTCAGCAACTCTAAGTCTGCTGAGGTGCCAGGTATTCTCCACTCTTTAGGGCTACTGGTAGCAGCCTTTGGGCGTGGACCTCAATGTGTTCAATCAGGCTGACTTTCTCACATTGGCCATTTTGGAAAAGGCCCCTTTTCAGGAAGAAAGTAGAATAACCAGGTCAGAAACAATACTACAATACCCTGACCTGACTCCTACTTGGTGGTCCTGTTACTACATTGCCTGCCTCTCTGGTTGTTCATTTCTCCACATTAAAAATGAAGTAACTCATTCATTTACAGAATAAAGATTTATTGGGCACCTACTATGACCAAGAACTGTACTAGACATCACGGAAACAAAGATGGATTAGTTCAGTCTTAAAAATAATTAAAAATGAGATGTAGTCTCTATGCTCAAGGACCCCAGGGATGTTACAGTCCATCTTAAGGGAGATTACAATAGCATGGTTCTGTGTTGGAGTCATGTTCAGGGTATTAACAATGTGGAGGAAGGGCACTCAACTTAGCTTTGAGTTCAAGTTTCTTTCTTGAGCTGAATCCCAGAGGTTACGTAGGAAAATGCCATTTTATCATACTTTATTTCATTTCATTTTTGAGATAAATAGAGCAGGGGGAAGAGGCAGAGGGAGAAGGAGAAAGCAAATACCAAGCAGATTCCATGCCCAGAATGGAGCCCAATGTGAGGCTTGAGACCCGGACTCTGAGATCATGACCTAAGCTGAAATCCAGAATTGGACGCTTAACTGACTGAGCCACACAGGTGACCTACAAAATGCCATTTTAGAAAGTATTATAGTGGAAGCTTTCTGTATAAGGGGGGAAACATGGAGGTAAGAAATGACCTACCAGGCAGGAGGTACATTGGGAAGCACAAATTTCATTTTGCTAGAGCATAAAGTGTTGAGATCAGGCAGGGAGGGTACCACTGTGTGAATGGTATAAACCCTGGGAAGGTAACCCGGGCCCCTCTCCTGGAGGTTCTACAATTCAGAAAGTGTTGAAAAACTAATGAAGTAGGGTAACTCCATGAAATTTTTATTTTCAAGTAGCTCATTCTGGCAGCAGTGTGAACAATGGATTGGCAAAATGAGAGAAGCAGGCGAGAAGCAGGAAGGCTGGCTAGTTGGCACCTGCTAAGTAATCCAGGTGGGAGATGAGAGCAGCTGCGCCTCTTCCCTCAGGAAAGTGGGAAGGTTTGCCTTTCATGGAAGGTTTTCTGGGTGAGGGACTGTCACTAGTCTTGCTGTAGGATCTCTCATCCATAGATCAAGCCTCTAATTAAAACCGAGGGGCCACTAAAGAATGCAGTCATATCTGCTTCCCTGGGAAAGTGGGTGGATAGGTGAGCAATATGCTACTCATGATATTATCTTTTAAGGAAAAAAAAAATTTCACACCCACCATTGTCTTTTATCTAGTGACATTACAAATGGGTTCCAAACCTCAGAACTCAAAGAGGGTGTATAGTAGAAAATAGCAAAGTTCACACAATCTTCACTCGCTTGTGTAAAAAAAAAAGCACAGAGAGTAACCCCTAATAAATTCAGGAAAAAGGAGGAAAGTGAAACCTTTCCATTTAAACTCTCTGGGGAAGGCTTATTTGAATTTTATATCATTTCTGAGGAATGCAATTATAATCTCACATCTAAGCATAATAAAACCGTAAGAGAATATTTGTGTAATCAAATGCTAATGAGTAAAATAAGGCAATAATAAAATCATAATCGACTTGTGTTACATACCGGTGAGTCATGAGCAGTCTGGTCATTTTCATACCTGAGAATGAAGCTAAAGAAGGATAGCTTTCTTAAAAATATATCCAACATCTCACTTAACAGTGAATCTCACCTAATAGGCAGCCCTACAAAACTCATCAGTTTCTGGGGAGGTTACGGATTTTTAGACTGGCTTCTCCTACATGACTGGGAAGATCCTAAAAAGCCAGAACAGGAGAGGGTAATTTGAGCAGGTGAGATTTGCCTCCTGTCCTTCATTCTGCTTAATTCTTCTGGATCTCTTCCGGCTCCCTGGTAGGGGGTCCCATCCTTGTCATAAGCCAGATCCAGAGGCATCCCAAAACAGTCAGTCTGCTCCCTCCTCATCTCTTAATCCAGCACCAGTCTTACCTCTACACACAGAAAAATGGTCAATGAACCCTAATAATCCATACGAAAAGCATATTAAAACAACCATTCACCACAATCAAGTAAGATTCCCCCTTCCCAGGAGTTCAAGCATAGTTTAGCATTAGAAAAACTATAAATACTTTTTAACTACACCAATATTTTTTAAACATGCAATCATTTGGATAAATACACTTAAAAGCAGCAGCATCCTCTAAAAGAGAAAAAACCTTTTAATATCTAATAATGGAAGGAAATTCTGTAATTTGAGGAAGGTTTGTTATGTTAAACCTGCACTGGCATCACCATCCTTAACAATGAACATGTATTAAAATCAAGACTGAGCAAAGGACACTCTTGTTCTTTGACCACTGTTATTTAATTTTGTTATAGAAATTCTCCTCCATCCACTAAGGGAGGAAATTAGGAGATTTATTTATCATTATTGAGGGACCATGTATACCCCCCAAATTTATTAGAACCAATAGAAAAAATAGGTTAATAATGATTGATCCTATTTTTGTTTTTTTGAGAGAAAGAGAACATGCACATGTATATGCAGGGCAGGGGTGGGGATGTACAGAGGGAGAGGAAGAGAGAGAATCTTTTTTTTTTTGGAAGAGAGAGAATCTTAAGGAGGCTCCATCACAACCTTAAGGAGGCTCCACAACCCTGAGATCATGACCTGAGCCAAGATCAAGAGTCAATGCTTAACCAACTGAGCCACCCAGGTACCCCAATAATGATTGATTTTAAATGGCTAGATATAAGTTAAAAACACAAGCCATTACCTTTCCCATATACCATTAATGACCAGTCAGAAAACATATTAGGAAAAGATAACACTTATAATAGCAATAAAATAAAATAGCTAGAAGTAGCCTTTAGAAAGAAAGTATGGGACTTGTATGAAGAAAACTTTATTGAGGAATGTGAAAGAAGATGTAAGTAAATGGAAATGCAGTGCTCCAGGGTAACAAAATTGCATGTTATAATGATAATAAGTATTCTGTAACTAATTTTAGGTGTCGTTAAATATCAATTTTAGATTATTCTGAGTTCCCTTTGGAAGACTAAATACTTGCAAACAGCTGACTATTAAATAAATGTCATATTTGCTCTGCCAGGTATGAAAACACGTTTTATAGCTTCAATAATTAAAATAGTATGGCCCTGGTGCTGGTGCCACCATAGGGAAATGGTATAAACAATGGTATAAATCAGAACCCCCCGCCCCAGCATTTCTAAGAATGTATTATGTGATCAGATTCCCTCGTTGACTGATGGCTGTGGGGACAGCTGGCTGTTTTTTTTGTAGGAAGAGAGTGGAAAATAAATTTGGATCCTCCCCTTCCACTGGACACTAAATAAATTCCAGGTGCATTAAGGAGGTGCTTGTTTAAATTAAATAATATCCATTGTCTGAGTGTGAGTGATTTCTAAGAGTGAAAGTAGTAGGAAAGATCTCTTAGATCTGTTGTCTAACCATACACAAATTAAAGGTAGTATAGGTCCAAAACACCACAGGCCAACTTGGAGGCCAAGAACCAACTGGAATAGTACGGACGAAGGGCCTGGTGGAGAATTAGCACCAGGACAAAAGTTACTGGTTAGAAACACTGATTTCTGCAAGACCCTCCTGGGAAAGGAGGCACTCCCGTCTTCCAGACTTGTTTCTGAGTTAAGGCTGGGTTGATTTAGGCTGAAACATGTCAGATCCGGTGCTTTCAGGGAGGCCAGGCTGTGTCAACAGATGCATCCACACCTGACGAGCCACGAGTCCACAGCTTACAAACTGGGTAAACTTGGATTGGTCACTTCATCTTTTTGTAACTTTGGCCTCATGTGGAAAACAACAAATGTGGAAGGCAGTATAATGCCCTACGCCAAAGACGTCTGCACCCTAATGCCTAGAGCCTGTGAAAATGCCACAATATGTGGCCAAGGGGAATTAAAGTCACAGATGGAATTAAGGTTATTAGTTCTTAGTACTTGAGCTGACTTTCTTTTTTTTTTTTAAAGATTTTATTTATTTATTCATGAGAGAGACACACAGAGAGAGAGAGAGAGAGGCAGAGACACAGCCAGAGGGAGAAGCAGGCTCCATGCAGGGAGCCCGATGTGGGACTCAATCCCAGGACTCCAGGATCATGCCCTGGATCAAAGGCAGGTGCATAACCGCTGAGCCACCCAGGGATCCCTTGAGCTGACTTTCAAGTAGGGAGCGACCCCGGGTTACCCAGATGGGCCCAAAGTAATCACAAGCAGCCTCAGAAATGGAAAAGAAGGTCCTAGAAGTGCAATACAAGAGCTACTCCACTGGCCATTTTGGGTTTTGAAGATGGTGGAAGGAGCCACAAGCCAGGGAATGTTGCCCTGCCAGCACCTTGATGTTACCCCGGGAGACCCATGTCCAACTCCAGACTTTCTGAAGTGTAAGACAATACACTTGTATTGCACTAAGCCAACAAATCTGAGATAATTTGGTACAGCAGCAATAGGAAACTAATACACAAGTAATGTTCAAATACATGGTTAAGATTATTAAATGAGAACACCTTTGTGAAATGCCTACCATGATTGTTGGCTCCCAGGGGCTCCGTTAAAAGTACCCTGCTTACCAGAACAGTAATGCCAGCACCTCTACTGGCATTCAGTAATGGAAAACAGGTTTTCTGAAAAATCTTGACTCCCTGACTTAGGAACATGAAGTGATTTTTTTTTCCTTACAACTCCACATAATGACAAAGCCATAGTAAAGTACTCTGATGTGTGTGATGGTGCTTTGATGGCATCTTGGCAAGATTCCCTAAGTTTGCAGTCACTTGGTTATTACAACAGGCTCGTTTCAGGTATTTAGGCTTCAGTCCTATTCACTTAACAAAATTCCACCTCCAACTCCAGTCAGAGCTGCCCTTGTCTGTTCCAGCACAGGCTGAGTTCTCTGGGGCTGGGGCTTCTCAGGATGGAGGTGGTAGCGTCAATGACCAGCTCTTGGCACACCACCCTTCCTTTGCCTGTTCCTGGCCAGCTCCTCCACTCTCCTAGTGTGTTGGGCTAGGGGAAAGTAAGAAAAGGGAACCATCTCCTTATTGAACTAGGAAAGCCCTCAGTCCTCTTGTTGGCTGAGCGCACTGTCTCAGGGCTCCCAAGGGCTGGATTCCAGTGTGCTCCACCAATGAGAAGGGGCCTTCTAGCTATGCCACCTAAGTATCAGCTGCCCCTTGGGAGCTGTGGATTTTGTGCTGCATTCCTGTGAGGACTCAGGGTGTACTCTCCCTTAGGCATGGACCCTCTACCCAACTCTCAGTCAGGTGAGCACATGTAGGATCCAAGGCCCCCCCCTTAGGAACTTGGAAGTGGATGGGTTATGGGAATGGGAGCATCCAGCATAGGCATATTTCCCCACATCACGTATCTCTCCAGTTCTCTTCTTCAGTCGGAACACATGGGGGCCACTAAGCCATTGCCCACGCAGCCGCCATCCATGGAAGAGGACACCAGTCTTTTCCCCTCTTACACAGAAACCACCATTTCTTGGTAGTAATTCGCTTGGAGCCACCGCTTTGGCTGCGAGGAAGGGAAAGCACTCGCCCCCTTCCTGCGTGGGAGGAAGGAGAACAGGACCTCTCAGCTGACCTGGAGACGCTGGCTGGACACAGGGCTGGTTCTTGAATTAGCGCCTTGTAATCAATCCTGTCGGCATATGCCTGACCCCAACTGCCAGCAGCTCTGTCAAGTTAGAATGAGGGGGTACTTAACGCCTGTGATTCCCAGTTTGGGGCATTTGCCACCATTCGAGGACACCAGTAAAAACCTGTCACTGGCCAGAAGCTTCACTAGGATTCTTAGAAGAGGCATTGGAAAGAGTCATGAATTTATTCACATGATGAAGAATTACAGCACTCATAAGCCAGCCTCACTTCCAAGTGAATCTGACCGTTGCCAGGGCCCGCTGGGTCCAGCATGCCTGCCGCACGGGCTCAGGACGGGGGAAGGCCCGAGAAGGGTTTTTAGCAGCAATTAAAGCAATAAAGGATGATTTTGTCCAAGGCCTACTGTTCTTGGCCTATCTCAGCAGCTCCACCCCCATTTCAGCAATGCTGTATCCTAATAGCTTCCTGGGCAGCATGCAAAGCCAGGCCCATGTGACTCCAAACAGCCCCCTCTACCACAGCACGCGGCGTGGCCGCCTCCAGATTAGATGAGCCAACCTCAACACTTACACGTATTTACATGAAATTGCTTCTCAGGCCTATTTAGTGATTCAGTCTTTCACGAAGGCATCTATTGGGCCTTCCTCCTTGGTGGTGTACCCCACTCTCACAGGGCAGACACAGAACCATAGCTATAAAATAAGACACGATCGGATTAATGTCCTAAGAGGAGTAGAAGTAGAAGGTTATAAGAAAGCACAGATCTAGGCACTTGGGTGACTCAGTGGTTGAGCATCTGCCTTTGGCTCAGATCGTGATCCCAGGGTCCTGGGGTCGAGTCCTGAATCAGGCTCTGTCCATGGAGCCTGCTTCTCCCTCTGCCTGTGTCTCTGTCTTTCTCTGTGTGTCTCTCATGAATAAACAAAATCAGAAAGAAAGAAAGGAAGAAAAGAAAGAGAAAGAAAGAAAGAAAGAAAGAAAGAAAGAAAGAAAGAAAGCAAGCACAGATCCAGGAGAGAGATCGTAGCCTGCACAATAAGCAGAGGCATAACAGAGCATGAGCTCGAGGACAGCAGCCACATCTCATCTCTGACCATAGTATCCGTCTGGGTCTGGCACCATGTCTGACACATGTCAGATATCTAACTCTCATTTATTCATTTAGCGTAGGAGGCATTAAGAAATGAATAAAAACAAAAAATTCAGTATGTCTGGTGTACAGCATAGGGAGGTGGGTGATGAGAGATCGGTCCCCACTTTGAAGGCCCTGGCATGCCAGGCCCAGGCGTCTATACTGTTTCCTTCAGACAAGAAGAGGCAGGAAAGATGTTAAAAGTGATGTGAAATCTGTGTTTTAGAAAAATCACCATCAGTGCCCTGGATGGTGATGAAAGGCAAGTGTGGGGAAGTTGTTTTGTCTCAGAGGAGAAGAGATCTGTGAGGGCTGTAGTCATCTGAGTGTTCAGATGTGGGTTTTGGGTTACAATACTTCCTTTTAATGTGCTTTAAGAGAAATTCCAAGGCCCATAGCACATCCCGCCAGCTGCCCACCTCTGGGGTTCGAGTGCGATCTTACTCCTACATCCTAGGTGGTTGAGTTTGCAGCCAGGGAAGGCGCTTCAGTGGAACAGAGAGGAATGTATAGAAGATATATGTACAGTATTAGTTTTCAGAGTAGTTTTACGGCAACTGTCTGTCCAGAGAGGGTCCTGTTGGTGGATGCAGTTCACAGCAGCAGTGGAATTCATCACAAACTGTGGACGACGACAGGAAGTGCCCCCCAGGAGGGCAGCAGACTGGTAGGCAGGCAAACACACCTCTAAGAAAACATACCAGCTGCTTGAAGGCTGAAGATTGTGTCTGTACAACGTACAGCATCCAGACATTTTCGAACGGGTCTTCACTGGCAGATTGGCCCCTGACCTGAACAGGAAGCTCGGCCTCCTGCTTGCTGCTCAGCCCAGCCAGTGTCTTTGAGGATCCAGGGCTCAGGAGTCGAAGGTCCCTGCCACCTGCTTTCAGGCCTTTTCTGGCATCTTATTCTATCCCCTGCCCACCTGCTTTCATCCTTGGCCACAGAGCCTCTCACCTCTTTCTTGTCTGTATTTCAAAACCCCTGGCTCCCACTAAATAAAAATAATCTGCTTTCAGCACGGGGCTCAGAGCCAGGCAGGCTCTGAGCCAAGTTGACCCCACCCGTCTCCTGTCTCTACGTTTCCTGTGGGCCTCCGCCCCACCTGGCCTCTCTCCTGGGCACCCAGCTGGCCTCCCTCCCTTGTGTCTTCAGCCACCCCCAGGCTGGGTTTCCAGACTATTATTAAGCTCCTTCATGCTCAGGGTGGTTTAGTGAGAGGCCTGGAGGTGAACGGATCTAGGACCCAATCCCAGAGCATCAACTACCCAGCCTTGGGCAGGGCAGCGAACCCTCAGCTCCTACCTGGACATGGGGTAACAGCACCCACCTCCAGGGTCGGCGAGAAGATGCAGTGAGGTGCTCACATAAAGGAGGTGCACGCGAATGAGCACCCTTCCACTTCACTCAAGGAAGACCACCCCTACCGAGACCAGGACTGAGGCAGGTTCTCCAGATGAAGATATATTTATCCAGCGATTCAAGGCTCACAGCTCCTCGAGAAAGAGCGATGGCTGTTCACACTCCAGAAGCCCGATCAGTTGGAGCAGACATAAATAAGCAAATGGACGCTCCAAGTTCCTGGATGGGAAAAGACTCAGAACTGCAAAGATGCCAGCTCTCCCTAAATGAATGTAGCAGCTCCAAGCAATCTCCATCGAAACCTCTCTGGGTCTTGCTTCGTTTGGTTGTTTTGCAACTTGACCTAATTATTTTGAAGTTCCTCTGGGAGAAGATGTGTTCAATAATAATCAAAAAAAGAGTAAAGGGGATGCTTGCCACCTACTAAAGTATATTATAAGCTTTCAACAATGAAGGCACTGAGCTATTGATGAAGAATAGACTGAGAGCCCATGAAAGAGAACATCTAGCTCACACTCAGGCCCCAGCCCGCGGCGTGAGTGCAGCATTGCACCCGGCAAGGGGAAAGCGGACCCTTCGTGAAATCGTGTGACACTTGTCGCTAGCCATGACAGTCCCAGAATAGATGTGAATGCTTGGAGATCAATGAGAGCACTAGAGAGAGAGATTGAATAAGAAGGCAGCATAGGGGATGTTTTGAATCTCAGTGTGGGAAAGGTCTTTCGATGATACCAAAACCGGAAGCCATTTAGGAAAAAGTACAAACTTTACCCAAAAGCATAAACCTCTTTCACAGAAAAATGAAACAAACAATTATAACCAAGCTTACTTAGGATTTTTCCCAAAGGGAGTACAAAAGATAGTAAAAGTATACAGAAGATCCATACAAGCTCACTGGAAATCAGGGAAATGCAAAAAGCCTTGCTAACAATGCGGTATATATATATATTTTTTCTATCAGAGGAGAGATTAGGGTAAGTGCTAGCCCCCAGTGCCGTCAGGTGTGCAGGACAGACCAGCACTCTCACTAGCTGTTGGAGTATCCCTGGGCACTGTGCATCAAAATTAAAATTGGTGCACTCTTTCACCAACAGTCTATTTTGGGAGATAACCGGAACAATTTAATGAATAAAAAAATGTTACTGAAGTATTGATAACAATGAAGTTCTTAACAATTGCCTGAGAGTTAAGATCTGGTTAAATAAATTATGAAATGTATCAGCCATAAAAAAAAAAAGAGGGTCATACCTGTAAAGCCAGTGGCATAAAAAGATTTTCACAAAGTAGCACTAACTGAATAAATCTAGTTAAAACAACACATATACATGCTTATATGTGTGTGTACGTGTGTGTACGCAGGCGCACAGGACTTGTACATAGGCACTTATATAAACAATGACCCAAGGGAAGGAAAGACTTTTTATGGGTATGATTCACTGCTGTATACTGAATGCATGAAACATAGTCATTGTTCAAAAAAAAAAAAAAAAAAACACTTGTTGAGTGAGTGAATGAACGTCTGAAACAATGTTCACTGTTAAGAATGGCTCTCTGAGTAGTAGGTTTTTGGATAATAATTCCTTATCATTATGGGTTTTTTCTAGGTTTTTATTTATTCATTTGAGACAGAGAGAGAGACAATAAATTGGTGGGGAGGGAAAAGGGGCAGAGAGAAGCAGACTCCCCACTGAGCAGGGAGCCTGATGCAGGGCTTCATCCCTGGAACCCAGGATCATGACCTGAGCCGAAGGCAGACACGCTTGACTGGCCGAGCCACCCAGAGGCCCCCCCCCCCATCATTATGTTTTAATTTTTTTAGAAACGTGTTTTATCCTTAGAGTCAGAAAAAAACATGGTAATTTTCCTTAAATGAAAATAAAAATACTTAAAAAAAATCTGAACAGTGAATCTTCATTATACACTGAACGGATCACTCTTTGGAGAAGAATTATGAAGGAAATGTAGAATTAAGCATGTAAAATATATATCTTGGTTAATTTAATATTAAAGTAAGGAAAGAACTGTATATGAGAGATCTGGTGAGGGGCTGCCTTTGCCCCTCGTTAGTCAAGAGCTATTTATTGAGTACCTACTGTATTCCAGGCATTAGGGATTCATAAATGAGTCGGGCATGACCCTCCACTGGAGGACCTCATAGCAGAGCACGGGGACAGGTGTAGAAACAGATGGTTCCAATGACGAGTAGTAAGTGTCCTGAACACATCCATACAGGCAGGGCTTAGGTGTGGGAGAGTGTGGGCTTAAAAGGAAAGACCAGGCAGCCCTGGTGGCGCAGCGGTTTGGCGCCGCCTGCAGCCCAGGATGTGATCCTGGAGACCCTGAATCGAGTCCCACGTCAGGCTCTCTGCATGGAGCCTGCTTCTCCCTCTGTGTCTCTATGAATAAATAAATAAAATCTTTAAAATAAAAAAAAAATTTTTTAAAAAAGGAAAGACCAGTCTAGGAGGACAGCTCAGCGGAGGTGACCTGTGAGCTGAGTGACAAAGCCTAATGGGAACTCAGAAGAAAAAGCGATATTCCTAGCTGAGAGAAAAGTGTGGGCAGAGTGTGAAAGAGAACTTTGGAAGCATTTCCAGTGGCTCAGTGCAGGCCCGGAGCGCCCGAGGTGTGGGCTGGGAAGTGAAGCTGGAGAGATTTGCAGGCCCCGCGTGGCCCAGAGGGCCTCCTGTGACTGGCTGGCAGGTGGCTTTAATCACGGGTTGGGGGAGCCTGTGGTGGGGAGGGCGTCAAAGGGCTTTCGGGGCAGAGATGGAAGGATGAGACCTGCAGGGGCAGCAGCTCGGGTAACGCAGTGCGCAGCAGAGGCAGCATTCCGCTGCCCACATGGTGTGACCGTGCTGCTGCCCAGGGCCCCGGGCTAGAAGGCCCTGCACTGGGTTCAGGGCTCTGCTCTTACCGTCCTGAAATTCTTGATAATTTTTTAAACCAGGGCCCCACATTTTCATTTGGCGCTGGGCCCCGCAAATTATGTAAGGAGTCCTGGCAAGACGGGAGGCCGGCGCTGGATGGCAGGTGCCAGGGAGGGAGGACAGTCCCCCGCCCCCCCTCTGCCAGCCTCTGGGGTTGGGGGCGGTGTCTTCTTGTTGTCCGGAGAAGGAGCAGCAAATGAAGTGGCAACGAGCCGCAGGGCCCAGGCCTGGAAGATGCCCCTGCAGCGTGCAAGAGGGAAAAGTGAGTCCCAGGCAGACCTTCCCGGGCCTCCCTCCACCCTCATTTTGCTTCTGCTTGGAAATTGCGGTTAACCCGGTGGGTGCGGGGAGAGGAGCAGGTGCTCTGTGTATTTGGTTTGGTTTTGCTGGGAGCACAGCTACGAAGCGGAGAAGGTGGGAGCTCCCTGCTTGAGATCGCTCAGCTCCGGCCCCTGCCATGTGCCCCAGCCTGCACCCACGTCCTCTTGGGGTCCTGCTGCAGGGAGCTGCTGCTTCGGCTGGGCTCTGCACCCCCCACTTCCCCCCCACGCCCCCCCACCCACACACGTGCATGCAGCTCTGGGCACATGAGGATTTGTTTTTGTCACATGAGGGTTTCCTTGCACACGCCGCAGCGTGCACCAGCTGCTTAGCAACAGGCCATTGGGCAGAGCTGGGAATTGCGGGCCCCTCTGGCTGCTGCAACCACAGGTGCCCCCCCGGGAGGGGAAGGGTCCATGGGAGGCGCTGGAGCCCAAGAGCAGGGGTGTGCGGCCACCAGAAGGCCGCTCCCGAGGCGGTACAGTCAGGGCTCTGGTGCTGTGCCAGGAATCTCCGAGGCCTGCTGGGAACAATGCTCCAGAAAATAGAATCCCAGCCCAGAGTGCAGAGAAGCTGCAGGGATGGCTGAGAACAGGTGGCAGGCAGAATGAAAATCCAGAAGGATCTGCTGATGGGGTTTGCTTTGGCAGCATCTGGGTTCAGGTCGCCCTGAAAGCTTCTGCACTGGTTTCTGGCTTTGGAGCTTAAGATCAAATCCCCTCCCCAAGGAGTCCGGCCTCTGACCCAGCAGCAAGGCAAGAGGGATCAGCACCAGGGCTCTGCGGGGGCTTTCCTAGATTCACATCTCAGCTCTGCCCTTCACTGTGTGACCTTGAGAAAGTTACTTAACCTCTCTGTGCCTCAGTTTCCTCATCTCTGAGTCCTACCTCCCAGGACTGTCTTGAGAGTGAAGGTAAGATGGGGGAAAGGACTTAAAACAATGTCTAGCATGTGGGTCTGAGCCAACCCATGATACCTTACACTTCTCTGGGATGAGTACTTTGTTGTCCGCGACGGCACAAAAGGTAGACTCCAAAGCAGAAATCCACAATCCTGATGGCAGGGAGAGATGTAAGCTACCTTTTTTTTTCTTTTTTTTAATGTCTTCCACATACCTGGCATTGTACAAAATGCTTTACATAAACTATTGCATTATCGTACATGGGCTTGGTCTTTCCATAACTGTGAAAACTGAGGCTCAGGAACCAGTGCCCTGCTCAAGGCCACACACACTGCAGAGGTGAAGCTAGGGTTTGACACGGTCATTATAGCTCCGGACCCATCACTCATTCCTCTGAGCCAAGATGTCTCCCTTATTGCTTCTCAGAGAAGAAAAAAATAATACTGATTTCTCTTAGAGGGCCAGGACTTGCTAGAGAGAGTTCCTCCTCAGAATGACATTCCAGAAGTATTGTATGAAGTCAGTGTGATGGTCATGGCACTCCCTGGTGCATGGTACCCAGGATGGGGAGATGCTAGCCAGGGTTCGAGAAGCATGGAAGATGCTACCAAGATATGAAGACATTAGACATGTGGATGAGGGATGGGGACATGGGTTCGTGCAATGGTTGCAAGCTCCCCACAGAAGCAGGTGATCCAGACTGGCCCTTCACTGGCCTTCAAGCCTGGTGTGTCTGAGAGCAGGAAGAGAAACTAGTGTCTCGGCTTTAGAGGTCACAACCTCTACCCAGGAGCTCACGGCCTTCCTGGGGAACGCACAAACCCCTGCTTCCCTGACCAAGTGGATGCTTGCCCTGTGATGTATACGTGTTCCTGAGGTTCACTGACAGCAAGAGCCTGGACACAGTCGTTGGCATTGTCCGTGTGCCCAGGGCAGGCTTCCATATGGTGGCCGTGAGCCCCATCCGAGTGTGGCTACTGGGAATTGAGATGCGCCCTACGTATGCCACCACACCCACCGAATTCAAAGACTTGGTCCCCCCCAAAATGTAAACTATTTCATCAATAACTTTAATATTGATTCCATGTTTAAATGATATCATTTGAGGTGTTTGAGCATGGTGGGGTAAATCAACTAACTAGGCTGTTAGAATTAACTTTACTTGTCTTCTTTCTTAACTTTGAAGCAGTCATTAGAACATTTCAGAGAATGGATGTGGCTTTCTGTTGGGCAAGGCTTCTCTCCAGGGTGTTCCTCCCAGGCTTTGCGCTTGGAGAGCGCTCTAGTGGTCATGAGACACCAGCCTTTCTTTATGGTAGAATCATCATAGAAAGTCAGGCCTGGAACAAGGGGCCCTGAGCCATGCTGTTCAGTCTCCTGATGTACAGGCACAGACACTGAGGCCTGCGAGGGGAACCGATGCTGGGGCTCGGGGGAGAAGCCTGGCCTGCGCCCAGGCCCGAGTTAGGCCTGGCTCACCCACCGGGTTCACTCCACTGCTCTGCCCTAGGGAAGGCTGGGGGAGCCTCGGCATCTTTATTCATGGGCCTGGCAGAGGGCAGCCCTGGGAGCCTGGCGGGAGGCTGCTCTCTGCTTTCCCTGCAGAGATAAATATGGCAATGTGGGAGGAGAGCTTCCAGGAGCCAGGACGGCTGCAACAACTAACTAGGGCCGAGGAGGAGGCTCCTCGGGGCTGAAACCAGCCGAGTCTCCTCAGCCCAGCCTAGTGCCCCCTCAGCCTCCTGCCCCCGCTCCGCAGAGCCACCCCAGTCAGGCTTTACAGACCCACCAGGCCTCTCCCCAGCTGACTCTTGGTTTCCCTTCCCTACCACATCCCCCACGGGCTGCCTCCCGATGCTCCCCAAATGTACTCGTGCCTCCTTGCCTCCTGCCACCCTCAGAACCCCACTCAGGCCCCCCAGCATGCTAACCTCTGACCTCCCCAGGCCTGCCTGGGCTTCCTTCCTCAAAGTCCAGACACCTGGTATCTAAGTAGTTATTAGATGGTTTTGTGTGGTCGGCAGCTTCTGCATCCTGAGGGAGGGGTTAGACAGGCACACTCTGCGGGGCCCCATCCCAAACCTGCTGAATCGGAATCTGCATTTTAACAAGACTGCCAGGAAACCCGCAAACCCACTAGCACGGAGCTGAGCTGTGGCTCGCACCAGTGAGAGCAGGACACTGGCAGGTTAGCCCTGTTCCCGCCCCAGCACCCAGCACAGCACTGAGTTTACATGGGACACCCTGTGCCCAGAAGGAATGCCAGAGCCCGTGCAGCGTTTTCTCGGGTGCTGTTCACACAATCACCCCACTGCCCTGGATGGTGCCGAGCTGTTAAGTCAAGAACCCTTGGCTCTGGCCCAAACCCACAACCCGCAAGCGACCTGTGAGCAACTTGGCCCATCGGATGCTGCAGAAGAACTGCTGACCTCGCCTGCTCCGTGGCTTTGCTGCATCTGTGTGACTTTGACGGATGCAGATGGTCCGCCGCTGCTACTGGTGAGGGTCAGAGGCAGGACTGGGGCTGTGCCCTTGTCGGTGTCTGTGTTCCCGTAACCAGTTCAATCAGAGGCGTGTAGCTCAGTGCCTATGTAGAGCCTCTAGAGCCGAACGAGTTCAAATTCTGTACTAGCTAGCTATGTGATCTTGCACATTAGCATCGTGTCCCTGTGCTCCTGTTTACTCATCTGTGTAACAGGGCCAGCAGGGATGCCTGCGTCAGAGGGTGTTAGAGGATCAGATTTTTAAACGCTGACAATGTGCTGAAACCATGCCTGGCACATAGTCAGGGCTATAGAGGTTCGTTCAAATCAGCATCTTTTGTCAAGTATAATGTGGACAGTGTGCAGATTTAGAATCCTAAGAGCTGATGGAACCCCTAGGGCTCACAGAGAACCAATTCCCTTGTTCTACACAAGAGGATCCGGGCCCAGATCGTCCCATCCCACTGCCAATGTGGGACCGCACATAAGCAGCACCGCGGGAACCCGGACTCTCTCTTGTCTGCTGGGGGGCCAGGGTGGGGGGTGTCACGCCCTGCAGGACATGATCAGAAAGAAGAGTGGCTCTGGGTCTGGTGGCCCTCCTTTGTGGCTCCTGCCCTCTGTCCTTGTCAGGGGGGAGGATTCCAGCAGTGGCCTCCACTGGCAATCCCTCCAGAGACTTCCCTTGTGCCCTGAAGTCTGATCTCCAAATCAGTCCTTCCAGACCACAGAATCAGGAATCAGCTTGCACTTGCTGGGGACACACGTGGGGGTAAGGAAGATCCAGAGCCAGCATTTGGGAGGAGAGAAAGCGGAGGAGGGCTCCTCCCATCGGAGGCTGGCTCCCTCCTTAATCTGAGGCTTTGCAGGGATAATAAGAAATGGTGGGGTCTGGTGCCTGGGTTCGGCTCCCCTTTTGTGGGTTTTATGTTCCTGCCCATGAGTTCTGGCTCTTGGCGCATCCCCTGGTCTTTCCAGATGAGCCCTCCCATGTCCCCCCACAGGTTGTAGTCTCTAGGAAGTCGAGGTTCACAGGCCTCCCTCCTGGAATCAGCCTCTGGGGCCCAGCAAGACTGGACAGTAGAGAGTGGGCAGTTTTCTGCATGGTCTGGTGTGACGGTCTGGTCTTTTCACTCTTCTCCCAAGGGGCTGCTGGGGCTGCTGGGGTACACTGCCCTGCTGCTCTGGAGGGGAGGGCTCCCCGCCAAGCCCCTCGGTATCTCTCATGTTACAAAATTCTTTCCCACAACTGGATTATTGGCTTTGAGCAAATTTGGACTCTGGTTGACTTGGGATTTGTATGGGCTTGAAGGTAATAAAAGGAAGATCTAGATGCCACAGGATGCATCCTCCACATTCTGCAAGGCGGGACCGACACCCTCACCCCTGGCTGGCTGTGGGTCCCTGGCTGCCTTGCACTGCTAATGAACCCTGGGTGTGCCTCTGTGTCTGCTGCCCTAAACAGGCTGAGGTCCCAAGCTATGGTTTATGCTATCCTGCATCCCTTTCAACACCTAGTCCAGCACCAGCACATAGTGGGTGCACACAGTAGCTCATTATTGACTAATTAAAAAATTATTTTTTTCCATAAAAGAGTAAAAGAAAATCATTTCCTTTACTCGTGTGTTACAGCGCTCCTCCATCTTCATATTCTCAGTGCACATGGAACACAGCCTTGCCAAAACACAAAATAGTAATAGCAATAATAATACGGCATCTTTCATTTGCCGAGCACCTACTATGGGCCACGTACTATGTGCAGGAGTGATCACACACGTCATCTTAACCCGAGAGCATCGTTCCTGGATCCATCCAGAGAGAGCCCGCTGCCCGCAGGTGCACTGCTCTTCTTCGGCAGAACCGGTACCCAGCCATGGGCATCCTGACTCATTTCCAGCCCAGCAACCAGTTCTCTCCCACCTCCAGCTCATTTTTCATACAAATAAACTAAGGCTTTGAAAAAGATTACCAACCCTTTGTCCAAGATCCCACATGTAGTAAACCGCAGGACTGGTATTCAGTCCCAGACCCCTCTGAGCACAAAGCTCACTCCCCGACCATGGCACCTGAGCTTCCCTACAGGATGTTCCTCCTTTGTGTCTCGGGCCGCACCTACACCTTTTCCTATAGCTCTGGTGGCAGAGATGGGAGCACGTGGAACCAGAATAATTGGGCAGCAGTTATAGATATGTCAGCAATGGGGGACAGTGATACATTTGGAGAACCGTCTTCGAGTAGGTAGGAAGATTCCCCCTTTCCAGGAAATGGAAGGCACATCTTCTGAGGCTGTGGCCTAGAACATGTTCATTTCTTACAAACCTCAGCTTCCGTAGATAGAGCTCCCCTTTGCTCAGGCTACTGTTGCCATCTGTCACTCTGTTGTTGACACCTCCCTCTCCGGGGCTGCAGACTGGTGGCCTCTGGCATGCTAGTAGGGCTCTAATTGGGATGCAGCTAGGCTGAGCATTCTCATCATTGTCACCATGACATTGTGACTTGTGTTGGGTGTAGGGTGAAATGGGAATCGATCTTGAACAGATCACTGTATTCTAGGAGGAGTGGGGGGAGACGAAACAAGCAGTTTCAGACCCAGTTGCTAAATCTGCTCTACCCACTTTGGTTGGAGTAATTGAAGGACTATCAGGCCCTCAAGGGGTCTCTTTCCAGTTTTCCCCATAGCAAGCAGCCTTCCACCAAACACCTTCAAAGATCCTCACCCCTTGTCTGGTTTCAAAGATGAGCCCCTTTTTAAATTGGTAAAACGACCTTCTCTCAAATAAAACAGATTGCCTTTAAATGGAAATTCATGACAATTCCAGAGTGTAATTTACTATTGGTGACCCCCTATTGTGTAATACATGCTCACAGTGGACTGATTTATGTTGGGGGCTCAAGGTTCATCAGCAAGAGAAGTACTGGTGGAAACCCCTTGCCCCAAATCAAGATGTCATTGATCCAATTTGTAATGTGAATTGAATATTGGACAGAGATAAAGAAAGAGTTCGTTTGTTTTTTTAAAGTCTGAGTAACCAATGAATATCTGCCAGGCTCTGTGAAACTTCCAGTAGGGATAGAAATAGAGATACGACAAAGAGATAGAAATAGAGATAAATAGGGAGATAGAAATATAGATATCTGCTGATATAGAGACAGATAGGGAGGTAGAGATACAAATAGATATTGATACGATGCACAATCAAATGCAGATAATATTCATTCACCCTTTGGTTTGATCCTGTAATTAAGACATACCAACACCAGGGGGCGATATGGTAAGTGCTTCGGTTAATAACATGCAAAATCATGGAAGTACTTTCCATTTGTCAAATTCATTATTAATTAATGCTTTCTTCCCTTTTTTTTTTGAGATTTTACTTCCAGAATCAGAAAAATAAACCAAATGCTATAGCTAAAATGAATTTTAAGCTTATCTGATTTGTGCCCTCGTTTTAGATCATTTATAGGAAAATGGAAGTCTTCCGAGGCAAAATGGCTTGATGTTAGTCACACCTGGACACCCTGTCTCTCAACCTAGCATCCTTTCCTCTACAACACTGAGCTTCCTTTATGCATCCGAAGCATTTATAGAGCACCTACAGTATACCAGATCCTAATTTGATATAATAAAGAGCAAAGCATAATATTTCCCTTAACACAGAGGTGATTTGGGCTGTTCTCTTGGTGATGATTCTAAAGCAAAAGATACCCGATTTCTATAAACAAGTCACAGAACTTCTCTGGGAGTTCATGACCTTCTTGGGGCAGCGTAACAAGGTCAAAGTGCATACAGAGGGACCTGGCGTTGGACATAGGCGAAAACTGCTTCCCCTGCCCCAAGAGGCAAAAGCCCCTTTCTCTAGAAATTTCGTTCAGGACTATTTTTCTTCTCAAATAGATGTAGTTCTACAGGAACCAGGAGTTAATAGTGGTTGCCTTGTCACCAAGCCTGGAGCCCCAAGGGAGACGTGACTGCAGAAAATAGATGTTATGCCCCGGAGGACAAGTGAAGAGGCAGCCCTGAGAGGTGACCCAAGGAGCTGAGGGCGGCATGGGGTGGGTGTGTTTGAACCCCCTCCCGGAGAGCCCACCTGTGGAAGGCGGCTCCGGCTCTTGGCAGCATCTGCTCCAGGATGGGGACCAGGTCTTCTATTTTACTCCTGATTCTTTGTTGCCTCTCCTCACCCTCCCTCCTGCCCACACACAGCTCAGCATAGAGCCTGGCACCAATTAGGCTTTTGTGAGTATCTGTTGAATGAGCACGTTGGCAGAAAACAGCTTTTGGACTCACCATTTCTAATTAAGGGGAAGTGTCTCTCTCCTCTCCCCATCCACGTGACCAGGTACATGCACTGCTCTGGGGATGATTCACACCATCGTGAATCATCCCCTAAAGTAGTAATGGCAGTGACAGGTTTTAAGGCCGAACGGTGAGCCTCCTTTGGCAGAGCTGACTTAAGACAATCTTCCAAACACATTTCAGCCCTTTGAGTGGCCTCTGTGTGCATTTGCTGCTGTGTCCTGAGGCTTCAAAGAGACCCGCTGTGCAGTCGCTTGGTCATTGGGCAGATATTTATTGAGCACCTTCTGTGTGCCTGGCCCCTACTAGGCAGCAGGGGTTGTGGCGGTGGGGAAACCAGGCCATTCCCTGTCCCGTTGAGCTGACAGTCCGCTAGGGGAGAAAGGCATTAGCCTAACTGTCCGTGAACACAGGATGATGGTTACCAGGGGCAGGACTCCACTCAGCGACAGGCACGTGTGTAATAGAAGGTTCTGACCTAGGCTCGGAGAAGGATTCCTGACAAAGTGAAGACTGAATCAAGGTCTGAGAACCAACAGGTGTTGGCTGTTGGGGGGGGGGGGGTGGGCAGAGCATTCCAGATGAAGGGAATAATCAGGCTGTGGCCGGAGAACACAGCGAGGCCCCGGGCGGTGGAAGGGGCTCAGGGAACAGAGGAGTGGACCAGAGCCGGGGAGGCTCAGAGGCCTGGGAGACTCTCGTTCCTTCCTCTGGGAAGAATCAGACGTGGCTGGTGGGTCCTGGAGGTGGACGTGACTAAGCGGGCAGGAGAGGTTCCCTCCGGAGCTGTGGGGAGGAGGGACTGCAGAGCCCGGAGAGTGGGTGGGGGGCCAGTGCAGAGGCAGAGAATGTGGGGCGGTCAGGAAGCAAGGATCCTATGCCTGTGTGAGGTCACGTGAGTGAGAAGGGTCTAATGCCAAAACCAAACACCAAGTTGATCCTCAGGGGCCCCAGCTTGGCCGGCGCCGTGAGGTGTGTCTACGAGACCCCATGACAAACCACGTGCTGACCTGGGTGCTGCCTGAAGATTAGGGTACGGGGTGCATCATGGCAGCCTTGGGGGAGAAGGGAGGAGGGACCCTCCAATACTCAGGGTCCCAGCTCCGTGTGGGCCCAGTAGATCTCACAGCAATCCCACGTAATAGGAATGCATTGCTATTGCCCCATTTGGTGGACGAGGAAACTAAGGCTCAGATGGGCTAACAGATGTAGCCACCATCGTGGAGTCAGACAGACGGGTTCGCGGCCCCCCTCAGCCTCTCATTGACCTTGGTGGGTCCTGCTTTCTTTCAGGGATCAAGCCAAGGCCCAGGAGGCTGAGTGAAATCCTCAGGCTTGGTTGGCACAGGCCCTCCCTCCACAGCACCCCCACACACAGAGCAGGGGCCATAGCCCCCCTCGGCCTGCCCTGGGTGCAGGTCCCTCCCGCTGCTGGGGAGGAGGCAGGGCTGAGTGTGCACCCGCGTGAAGGGCAGAGGGTTTACCACTTTGTCTCTGGTGGTGCTCCACCTCCCACGGGCCGCTGAGGAGCACGGGGATGGGAGGGCTCCTGTGGGCACAGCTCGAGGTGGGAGGAGCACTGTGTGGGGAGGAAGAAGCAGAGGGATGGGCGAGGAGAGGCTGAGCCTTTCGGGATCCTGGTGAGGAGGAAGAGTGTGGCTGGGAGTTGCAGGATGGGCCCCCTGGGCAGGTGACAAGCCGGGCAGCTTGCCTCAGACCAAGCCTGCTTACCTGTCCCACCCCCCCCTTTCGTGGTCCCACCTCCTGCCAGTTGGTTAACCCAGGATAACGACCCTCAAGTCCTCAACGGATTGAAGAACCAGCTGAGGGACCTATGATACAGACCTGCTCAGGGCTTTACTCCCTGATAGACACTCAGGAAGTGGTAGCTGCTGCATTAGCAGCAGGACCTGAGGAGGGGAGTCCTGAGCCAGGGACCAGGGGAGGCCAGGGACCAGGGGAGGCCAGGGATCCAGGGGAGTCCTGAGCCAGGGATCCCTGAGCCAGGGATCCACGGGAGGCCAGAAGCCTCTGGCATGTTCCAGCAGCGCGGAGGGCAAAGGACCTCTGAGGGAGAGTAGCCCTATTTCCGAGGGGGGACCTGGGTGGGGGGGGGATAAAGAAGACTCCACCCTTGGGGAGGGGATTGTCTGTGGGTTCATTAGCCCCAGAACAGAGGCTTCTGACATTGGAGAACAAAGGAAAACAGAACTGACCTGAGTTGGGACACTTTTAAAGGGACAGTGTCCTATGAGCGATTGGATGGCTTAGCTCTCCAAGACTGTGGGCCTGGAGCGTCCAAGAATATACCTTCTGTTCTTTGATCCCATCATGAGCTCTATTTCGGGCAAACTAATGGGCAGAAATCTATTCTGAGTTCTGAGGGCTGCTCAGCAGCAGCCGGGAGCTGGGCCTTGGGCGGAGCCCTGGAGAGAGGCTGTCCTCCTCAGTGGCCTCGCTGCCACCCACTCTTGACACAGAACACCAGCTGTCACGGTGGGCCAAGGCCGCGCTGTGCAAACCTCCCTCACCCTGCAGGTGGGTCAGCGGAACCTCTAGGAGACCTGCATCCCCCATTAAATTGAGGCAGGCCCCGTGGATGCTGGGAGAGGGAGAGATTCTCATGGGAAATGTTGTAATGTTTTCTCCGCACTCAGTACAACTTCTAGGAGGACGAGATGTACAGGCAGCAGGATAGAGCCAAGGGCTGGAGTGGGGGGTGCAGGCGAAAGATTGCACGAGGGGATGGAAGCCCCATGATTTCAGGCCATTTCTTAACACGGCCACCAAGCAGGCTTCTGTGCCATACCGGGTGGGGCCCTGGGCTCGCAGAGGCGAATGACACCATGCATATTCAGCAGGAGGTGTCAGCACCATATGTTTTTTTTTTTTAAAGACCTTTTAATACTCGCAACTGAACAGGTTATTAAAAAAATGCAAGTACTGGGCTTTGACCCTCTCTCTGTAGGGAAGAGCCTCTGGTGGCTTTGGAGCAAGCTGCTAAATGGGTGCAAAGCCTCCGACTGTCTTTCCGAGGAGAGACGAAGTCTCGAGCATTTCCAGGGGGTTTCTCTTGCACGTTGGTTGGTTCAAAGTAGGGGTGTGTAGTGCAGTTGGATGCAACGTAGGTGAAATCCCAGGAAGTTTTAGACTCTGAAACCATTCCTGAGTTACGATGAAAAACAATGGGTTGACAGAAGCCTGCATATTTGGGTGCAGGGAGAGGAACACGTGGACGTTTTTGTTTTTCAAGTTCCTAAGATCATCCCCGTTACTTGGTGCTGGTTCTGTACACGCATCCTAGCGTAATTTTATACAGCTTTATGCACTTGCTTGCTTAGTATCGCTTTCCCCTACCATCCTTAATACTCTGTGTCTTTTTTGTATTTTATTCAGTATCTAACACAGTACCTGGGACATAGTAACTGCTCAATAAACGTCAGGTTAAAGAACAGAGTGAGTCGTGAGCAGTATCCCTCGGCAGCCTTTTCGTAATGTCCGTGTAGTACACACGAGCTGCCAGAAGGGGGCGCGCCGTGCCCACCGCCCAAGCCTTCGGACCTTTTTTTTTTTTTTTCATTTTTTTTAATTGGAGTTCAATTTGCCAACACATAGCATAACACCCAGTGCTCATCCCGCCAAGTGCCCCGCTCAGTGCCCGTCACCCAGTCACCCCAAACCCCCGCCCACCTCCCTTTCCACTGCCCCTTGTTCCTTTCCCAGATTAGGTGTCTCTTATGTTTTGTCTCCTTCTCTGATATTTTCACTCATTTTCTCTCCTTTCCCTTTATTCCTTTTCACTAATTTTTATATTCCCCAAATGAATGAGACCATATGATGTTTGTCCTTTTCCGATTGACTTACTGGAGGGTATCATGCTGAGTGAAATAAGCCTTTGGACCTTAGAGGGAAGGTGGCAAAGAATTCCATCACGCAGCAAATACGTCTGCTTCGTCTGGTGTGGATTTAGGTTCATTTCCGCAGCTTGACAAAGAGACACAGCGGGATGTAGCAGAAAGGACCACCCAGGCCTGCACCAAGCCGCCGCAGTCCCAGGACGCCCGGAACCTGGGCCCAAAGCCTGAACCTTCCAAGCTTGCTTGGTGGCCGCAGCCCCGAGGTCAGGATGCAGGTTTTGCTGTAAGAACGGAATGAAGCGACCCACAGGGGAAGTCTTAGAACTGAGCCCGTTCCAGCGCTGTGCGATATCAGGAGAGCATTCCAGAAAATGCCGAGACCATAAAATTCTGCCCCTAACTTTCCACCTTCTAGATGTACACCGTCTCATTCTGGAAAGGCGCCTGCCTTTCTTAACTGCTGCTCTGCATGACCTCGCTGCAGACTGACACAGTGGGAAGAGAATTAACCTAAAGGTTTGCTGGAACTTTCTGAGTCCACATTTCCTTGCGAAATGGAGCTGAGAATTCCTGCTTCACAGGGGGTTGTGAGAGCTAATGAGGTAGCACAGGTCACACCACTCGGTACAGAGGCCTGGGAGCCGCATGGGCTTATCTGAATTGACACATAAATTGGATAATATTACAATATTCAGTTCTTTGGTTACGCCGGTAACATTTCAAGGGGTATTTTCCCCCACTGTCTTCGATGCTCTGTCTGTCAGAATATTTTATTTCCCTGCACCTACCACAGTGGTTGACCCACAGGGCTGGTAGTTATCATTTTGGAGCGCAGTTATCACGTATCTTTATAATCACAAGACGTTCTAGTGGGCAGAGCTGTCTGGATTGTCATAAATGTCCAATGAGTGGCGCCTGTTTCCAGCAGCAGCGCCGGATCACCTGGCTATCTGGTGCTTGTGCTTGTCTCACCTGGTCACTCAACAGGACCCACCACCTGCAAGCCTGTGCTGTGTGTTGTGGAGGCAACGGTGAGCAAACAAGGCTTCGCACTCTGGGAATTTACATTTCAATAACTGATATTACATTTTTTTTTAAGATTTTATTTATTCATTCATGAGAGAGAGAGAGAAAGAGAGGCAGAGACACAGGCAGAGAGAGAAGCAGGCTCCATGCAGGGAGCCCGACGCAGGACCCGATCCCGGGTCCCCAGGATCATGCCCTGGGCTGAAGGCAGCGCCAAACCACTGAGCCACTGGAGCTGCCCTCGATAACTGATATTAAATAAATAATCCCTTGAGGACACCTGGGTGGCTCAGTGGTTGAGCGTCTGCCTTCCGCTCAGGTTGTGATCCCGGGGTCCTCAGATGGAGTCCCACATCGGGCCCCCCACAAGGAATCTGTTTCTCCCTCTGCCTATGTCTTTGCCTATCTGTGTGTCTCATGAATAAATAAAAAGAATATTTAAAAAATAAATATATAAATAAATAATCCTCTAATACATAGGAATGACACACGGGGCTGAGGACACCTCTGTTCTAAAAACCCACTTGTCTATTACCAAGTAAAAGTGAGAAAGAGCCAAACCATCCCTTTGGGTTGTCTTGAGGATTCTAGGAGGCAGGGAATGTGTAATGGGCTGCGGCCATGCAGTACAGTTGTGAGGAAGGCCGGCCTCAAAGAGAAATCCGTTCACTCATTCATTCGCTAAGTCAGTCTCGAGCACCTGCTATGTAGAGATTCTGTAAGGACCTAAATAGTGTAGCAGCCGAGGCTCTCTGCCCTCCTGGAGTTTACCTTTCTCATAGAGGAAGAAAGACAAAAGAATAAATAATTGAAATACATGGTATGATAGCTTTTTGGAGAAAAACTAAGCAGTGAAGGGGAATAGGGAATTCTGGAAATGAGAGAGCTGACATTTATTTTAAGATTTTATTTATTCATGAGACACACGGAGAGAGGCAGAGAGACACAGGCAGAGGGAGAAGCAGGCTCCCTGTGGGGAGCCTGATGCAGGACTCGATCCCAGGACCCCAGGATCACGACCTGAGCCAAAAGAAGACGCTCAACCACTGAGCCGCCCGGGCATCTGAGCTCACATCTTAATGAGTCAGAGCCTTGGTTTTCATTACTGGTTGGTGGAAACCCCTGTCTTCCCTCACAGGAGCATGACAGCATCTAGTTAATGCAGCAGCCCCATTTCACAGATGGGAGGGTGAGACGAGGACAAATACAAAGCCGCGCGTGGCCGCAGACCCTGCGCTCGCCGGAGTCCTGCAGCTCGTCCTTAGGAGGCACTTCGCTTAGCGGTGGGGTGCAGGGGAGATACCGTCCCTGCCCTCACAGAACCCTCGCACCAGCAGGGACACAGCAGGGACAGGCTGACTATGGTCTAAGGCGGGGGGTTTGGAAAGATTTGTCCAGAAATGAGTGAAGCATAGGCAAGCAGATGGGGAGATCCAGTCCAGCCATGAAGGTTCCAGGGAGTCAGAGCACTGGAGCTGGACATAGAGAAAAGGTGGGTCTCTCCATGGGCCAGGAAAGGGGTGGAAAGGGAAGGCATATAAAATACAAAAGCGGGGGTGGGGGGCGTGTTCGGTGACACCTGGGACCACAGTCGGGGTACAGAGGAGAAAGCAGGGGAATGAGGGACAGGTGCGTGCAGGCTGGGGCAATCAGGACGCCCCACAAACCCCAGGGTTAGGAGTTCAGACTTCAGGGGGTGGCTCAGTGGTTTAGCACCTGCCTTCGGCCCAGGGCGTGATCCTGGAGTCCCGGGATCGAGTCCCATGTCGGGCTCCCGGCATGGAGCCTGCTTTTCCCTCTGCCTGGGTCTCTGCCTCTCTCTTTCTCTCTCTCTCTCTCTTTCATAAATAAATAAAATATTTAAGGGGGGGAAGGAGTTCAACCTTCAGCTCTGCACCCACAAACCTCTGGAGAGCAGAGCCTGAAGCAGGACACAGAGCACTGAAGGCACCGAGTGGGTCACGTGTAGAAGGCCTCGGAGGACAAGCCAAGGAGTTGGGATTGGGTTCCCCGGGTGTCTCTGTGAAGAGAAGTGAGCCGGTCTGAGCCAGACTGTAGGGGGATCGGTGCTGCTCTGGGTGTTGGACCCAGCGGAGACCAGAGGCAGGAGGGCATCAGGGGACCGTGGCCAGAATCTGATGGCAGGGGACAGGACTCTGGCTGAGGCAGAAGGGAGGGAAGAGGGTAAGCTATATTTACTCCTCCAGATGGAAAGCCAAGTAGAGAGGTCACGCAGGGACAGAGATCATCTCGACCGGACTGCGCTGAGTGAGGAGGACAGTTGCCTGCCCCCCCACACAGGGCCCTGGGAGCCCTGGGAGCTTCGCCATGCCCCAGCTCCAAAGCCAGGTGACCCGGGTTACCAGGCTGAGAGTCCAAGTGGAGGAGTCCTGGACCCCCCACGCCCCCAGAAAGAGGACGCAGCCCTTCTCTGCAGCCAGCTCCCCACCATCCTTTGGCCGGTACAGTGGCAGCCCTCACGTCCTGGCGTCCTGGGAGGAGAAGCCAAGGAAAGGAGGATGTGCGGCCCTGAAAGCGTATCTCAGGAACCTCAAGAAATCTGTCCAGGGAAATGCCACGGGACAAACGCGTGTTCCTCCCACCTGTCACTGAGCAAGAAGAGGGCAGGGATGGTGACATTTCCCTGTGGGCATCATGCTACACTCGGTGGGCTGGGTCCTGGCCCCACCACGGGCCAGCAACATCGAGAGCCCGTGTTCGCAGGGTGCTGCTGGGGCACAGGATTGTCCCTGCGGTATAACAGGGACAGATCGGCGTGTAGTCTTGAGGTCAGAGGCTCACCAGCAGGCCGGAAGTGGCCAGGGACAGAGGGCCCTTCCAGCCCCCACCATCTGCCATCTCCCACTACTGAGCTTGGTGTCCCCATGTGTCAGAGCAAAAGGGCAGGCGCTGGACCTGAGGAAGGGGGCTCCAGAGAGGGCCCTGAGGAAACTGCCTCCAGGGAACCATCCCGGCCAGCTGTCACCTTCCCCCTTAGAACCTGGGGGTCTGGCCTGGTCACCTCCACCCCCAGAGATACCTTGTCCAAACTGGAGCTGATGGTGCCGTTCTCACTCTGAGAATTGAGTCTAGGGTTCTGCTGGCCAGCACCTGGAGCAGACCCTGAGCCGCCCCCAAACCTTGCTCCCCCGAGGAGGAGCCTTCTCTTAGGCGCCCTCAGGAGGACAGGCTGCCCCAACGTGCCAAAGCCCCCAGGTGTGGCCTCCAAGAGCCACAAGACCCAGGTCCCACCATCACCAGAAGGACTCCGGCACCTGGATTCACTCAGCTGACCATCTGCAGCTGCTTCCCACGTGGCTTTTTCCTATTAATGGAAATGCAAGACCTACCAGCTATAAAACTTTTGACCAAAAGTAGAAAAACTGTGTCTGTACCTAAACATGAAATAGAAACTAGAAATATCTCAAAGACTAACTATATTCGATCATCTATTACAGTTTCTAAAATTTCTCACAACGAGATGCATCTTCTTTCAAACAATCCTTCATGGACTGAATATTTGTGTCCCTCCTCAGACTCACATGTTGAAACCTGATGCCCAAGATGATGGTATTAGGAGGTGGGCCGTGCAAGGAACTTAGGTCTTAAAGGTAGAGCCCTCAGGAATGGGATTAGTGCCCTTATATAAGAAACCCCACAGGGGCTTCTGGGTGGCTCAGTTAAACACCCGATTCTTGGTGTCAGCCCACATCATGATCTCAGGGTCAAGAGATCCAGCCTCATGCCGGGCTCTGTGCTGGGCATGGAGTCTGCTTAAGATCTTAGGATTATTCTCTCTCCCCCATCCCCTCTTCCCTCAACTCCAAAAAAAGAAAGAAAAAGAGACCCTAGAGTTTCCTTGCCTCCCACAAGGACAAAGCAAGAAGCTGGCAGTGTGCAACCCAGAAGAGAGCCTTCCCCAGAAACTGACCTTGCTGACACCCTGATACTGGACTTCATCCTCCAGTGGAATTAAATTTCTGTTTATAAACCATCCAGTCTGTGACGCTTTGTTACAGAAGCCAGAACGGACTAAAACACAAATGGAATTATATACACACACACACGTAAATATAGATTTTTTTTTAACCTCAAAGTTCTTTTTTATTTATCATATGGACTTGTAGATTACTAACGCCACTGAAAATTGTTTCCACACTGAGATATAATACAGTTACTCAAGCAAAGTGCACTGAATTTAAAAAATGAAACACATCTCAAGCAACAATATGCAAAAAATACTTATACTTCTCAGGCACTAGCATAGCCCGGAAGTGAACAGGAGTCCAAGATCCTGATTTCTTCCTAAAGACATTGATGAGTGTGACTTCATTTTTTTCTGGGATGATCCATCCAGAGTTGAATCATTTCATCAAAAGAAAGAGCATTCCCCTGGTTAGGTAAACTCCAAGCACTCAGCACACGACAGGAGGAATTTTCTAAAGGGAACAAGCCCTCCAGATAGATGAGGGCTCCTGAGCACATGCTCAGTTCTTCTGAAGTAAACGTGTTGGCCATAAAAGTCAATAAACAGACCTTCTACAGGGCACATGGCACTTACAGGGCCCAATCGATTTTGTTTTCCTCAAGAATTTTCAGATCTAAATTAATTTTTAATATACTGACCTGAAGTTTCCGGCTGACTTCAGATGAAACTATCAGATATGCCTTCACTTTAAGGTATGCTGGGAGAAATAAGATAAGTACAGCATTTCACTGCCAGGGGCCCACACGGATGGAGAAGGACACCCAGTAGCCTCGAGCCACTGTGTAGAAAGCTGGGGGCTTGCAGAGCACTACGGAGATGGGGGGTTTGCAGAGCACTATGGAGATGGGGGGTTTGCAGAGCACTATGGAGATGGGGGGTTTGCAGAGCACTAGGGAGATGGGGATCTGCCCGGGGCTCCCTCTGCTCCGCCTAAGACTCCTGCCCACAAGGCAGATAAACACAGCAGCAAAGAGTGGAAAGGGGTGGAGGACACTCTCGTGCACAAGCACATGTGACACAATGATCTACTAAGAGGTATATACTTGGTCTTAGTTTCCGTGGAATGTCAGGGATGACAACCGTGCCTTTTGTGCGCTAATGAGATAACTGGTGGCTGGGGGCCCCTAGATAGCTTGGGGGTGAGAGCTGGTCACCCTGAAAGACTGAGGCATGGTTAGAGGATTGGAACTTGTAGCTCCCTCCCCGGCCTCCCCCTGGAGATCGAATTAGATCATCACTAGCCAGTGATTTAATTAACTGTGCCTATGTAATGAGGCTTCCATTAAAGCCCTTTAAAGCACAGGTTTGAGGAGCTTTGGGGCTGGTGAACAGGCTGAGGCGCTATTAGGGTGGCATTTCCGGAGAGGGCCCTCTGTAGGCACCCTCTGGGCACTTTCACCCTACACCTTGCCCTATACGGCCCTTCCACTGAGCTTTTCCTGAGCTGCGGCCTTTAAAACAACCTGGTACTAGTAAATAAAGTGCCTGCCTTCATTCTGTGAGTCCTTCTAGCAAATTTTTGAAGGAGGGCATTGTGGGCACCCCCTGACTTTAGATCGGGTCTATGAGAAGTACACAGGTGGCAATCGGGGACATGTCAGTGGCATCTGAGGTTGAGGGCAGTCCTGTCGGACTGAGCCCTCACTATGAGTGGGGGGCTGCACTGACTCCCCAGGGGTTTGTTCAGCATGGAACTGAACTCAACCAGGCCAGGTTAACTTCCAGAAAGTCGGAGTTGTTAGCAGGGAAAACCCCAAAACCAAACCAAACCAAACCCCATACATTTGGTGTCAGAGGTACCGTAAGTTAAAGAATAGTTCAGAGCACATGTGGATCAAAGTCACCTACTCAGAAACTGTCAAGGTCAAAACTGTTCAGGTCAAAACTCGGCAGGTGGCAGCCTGTCCTCAGGAACCCAAGCCCCCTCTGGCATTGGGAGGTGGAGGGGAACCAGGCTTGGCCGGTGGAGGAGGACGGAGCTTCTCCCTCCGAACCCTCCACCTGGAACCCAATGGCGAGGCCTGGAGGCTAGGAATGAAGGCCTTGTCACCTCCTCTGTCCTACCTCTTACAGAGGACACGACCTTGACCTTTATTTTCAGTCCCGCCTTGGGTTTCCCCAGTCGCTGTGAAATCCCAGAGCCTGGGGACTGGGAGTCTCTGCTTTCCTGGTACGGAAGACAGGGCCTGACCAGAAAAAGGCCTCAGTGGAGTTTGATGAATCATGAAAATTGAAGGACAGAAGTCGCCTGTTCAGGGGATGAGGGAGCGGGAGGAGAAAGCTGTCCTCCAAGCCTCAGAAGAATGTTGCTGATTAAAAAGAGAAATGGTCGTCAGATCATTAGTTTCTGAGATTAATGAAATAATTGTTTGAAGCCATTCAGCTCTGGGGGGATTTTTTCCCCAGAGCTGTAGAAGCACCACGGATCCTGGTGTCCAGAAGTGGGTGCTAGGGCTGTGCAGGCCTCGGTCAGCCGCGCCCCCCACCCCCCCCCCACCCCCCCCCAGTGCAATGCTCGTCTCTTCTCTGGCCTCACCGATGGGGTCTCACATGGAAACAAACCTTTTATTTCTGCAGGGAAATGTTCTTCCTTCCAGTGAGCTTCTAGGCGTGGGAGGGGTGGGCGGCAGGTCCCCCGGGGCAGGAGGCACAGGAGGACCAGGCGCGGAGGGCTCCCGAGGGAGGCGGGCCCGGGGGGCACGAAGGCGCCCGTCCCCACGTCCCCACGCAGCCTGGCCAGCCTGGCCCAGTGGCAAGTGACCAAACTGATGAAGGAGCAGGGACAGCAGGCACGTCCTCAGGAATCTGCTCTTTGTAGTTGCGGGACCTAATCACCCCCAAACAGGTCTATGCCCTTCTCTGCCGTAGAACAGCACAGGGTTCCTTTCTGCTTCTGGTTCGGGGTTTGGGGGTGTGTTTGCTCTCCACCCTCCACCCGGACAAGGCCTGTCAGCTTCGCCGGGGCACACAGAGGCCCGCGTCCGCGCCCCCGACCGGGGGGGGGGGGGGGGGGGGGGGGGGGAGCGGGGGCCGGCCGGGCGGGGGGGGCGGGGGAGCCCGGGAGGCCGCAGCGGGGGCGGGGGGGGCGCCCCCGAGCCGAGCCGAGCCGAGCCGAGCCGAGCCGAGCCGCCCGTGCCCCTGTGCCGCAGTTCTTCCCCTACGGCGACGCCTCCAAGTTCGCGCAGCACGCCTTCCGAACCTTCGACAAGAACGGCGACGGCACCATCGACTTCCGAGAGTTCATCTGCGCGCTGTCCATCACCTCGAGGGGCAGCTTCGAGCAGAAGCTCAACTGGGCCTTCAACATGTACGACCTGGACGGCGACGGCAAGATCACGAGGGTGGAGATGCTGGAGATCATCGAGGTGGGGCGGCGGGCCCTGGGGGGGCGGGGAGGGGCCTGGGGGGAGGGGCCTGGGGGCGGGGACAAGGACCTGGGGGGAGGGGGACAAGGACCGGGGCGGGGGTGGGGGGTGCGGGGAGGGGCCTCGGGGGAGGGGCCTGGGGGCGGGGACAAGGACCTGGGGGGGAGGGGCCCGGGACGGGGGAGAGGGACAAGGACCTCGGGGCCAGGCCAGGCCAGGGCCGGGGAGCCTCAGGGCCGGGCCGGGCCCCTCAAGGTGGGGTTGGGGAGAGGGACCGCGGGGCGAGGCTGGGAGGGAGCAAGGGAGACGGGGAGGGGGGGGGGGCGGGGCTCTCAAAGGGAGGGGGTGGGGGCCTCGGAGCTGGGGGTGGGGCAGGATGGGGGGCAAGGGGCGGGGCGGGGCGGGGCCGTCGGGGAACCTGGCGTCAGGGGCGGGGCGGGGCGGGGCTTTCGTGATGGGGTGGGAGGCTCAGGTTGGGGCGGAGTGGGGGCCCTCGGGGCGGGGCCGGGCAGGTGGGGCTTCCTGGGCCTGGAGACCCGGCGGGCCCCGAGAGGGCAGGCTAAGGACCCCCCCACCGGAGGAAGCCTGGAGCCTGGGCTGCGCGGCTTCCTTTCTTCCCTGCCCGGAGCCCGGGTGGCTACCTGCCCGGCCCCCAGTTCCGCCCCGTCCCCGACCCCCGTCCCCCGTCCCCCGACCCCCGTCCCCCGTCCCCCGTCCCCCGACCCCGTCCCCGCGCAGCGCTGGCAAGTCCAGATCCAAGCCCCCGGGCTCTGACGCCGGCGCCACGGCTGCTCTCCGACGCGGGGCTTCTGCCCTGGGCTTAGCGCGGCCCTGCTGGGCGCCCCCACCTCCTCACCAGCTTTCCCCTGGTGGCATAGATGCTGTCCGTAGCTCCTCTGACATCTTACAAAACTTTATTGAGTTATAATTTGCAGACCATAAAGTCGCCCATTTTAACTGGACGATTAAATGATCTTTAGTGAATTTACCAAAGTATGCAATCATCCCCATAATCCAATTTTAGGACGTTTCCCTTCCCCCAGTAAGACCTCTCATGCCACCTGCCTATTCCTGTTACAGACTCAGATGACTCGGCTCTTGTCTCTATGGATTTGTGTCTCTGGACATTTCATATAAACAGAATCAGACAATATAAATATATATGGCCTTTATGCCTGGATTCCTTTTTTAAAAAAAAAAAAATCTATGTTGTAGGATTTATCAGTATTTTATTCCTTTTTATGCTAAAATAGTATTCAGTTGTATGGATCTGTCATATTGTTTACCTGTTTACCAGTCGATGAGTGCTGGTGCTGTTTCCACTCCTTGACCATTATTAATAATGCTGTTAGAACATTCACCTGCAGGTCTTGGTGTAGATGGGCATTTGTTTTCCTTCAGGAAGTTTCCTAAGAAAGTTGTTTCTATCTAGGAAATCCCCATGTTGAGAATTACTTGTGTACAGTTAAGTGAAAGTCGAAATTCTTTAACTTATGAACAGAGTCCCTGATCCACAGATCTCCCTAAACTAACCTTTCTGGGCTGAACATTACTGGGCCACCTTGCTTGGTTGTCTTAGCAAATGATTGTAAGTTCCTTAACAGTTGGGACCACATTTCTCTTTTCCTAAATCTTCAAGGGCTAGTGCTTGGTGACTTTCATGTGCACTTCAAACCCAGAATGTTTAAAACCGAGGTCATCATTTTCCTCCTGAGTCTTCTCCTCATCCATTAATCTTGCACTTACCACTGAGGTACTCTGTCTCCCCACTTCCTCCAACCTGGGAGTCGGATGAAATTCTTTTATGTCCAGTTGGTCACAAGACTCACACATATTTGATTATATCGCTGTCTTATTTAAAACGATTTAGGAATCCTTTGAAGTAAATTTAAATCTTTTATCATATCATGGGAGAACTTTACGCTCTGTTTCTGGTTTTCCCAAGGCTATCTATAAGATGGTAGGCACGGTGATCATGATGAAGATGAACGAGGATGGTCTCACGCCTGAGCAGCGAGTAGACAAGATTTTCAGCAAGATGGATAAGAACAAAGATGACCAGATTACACTGGATGAGTTCAAAGAAGCTGCAAAGAGCGACCCTTCCATTGTATTACTTCTGCAGTGCGACATTCAGAAATGAGCTGAGGTCAACGCTATGGACTGACAAAAGTCTCAATGTTCCATTCAGTCTGCAGCTATTCACACACACACACACACACACACACACACGCACACAAATATTGCTTGGACTACCTATCAATGGACTTGCTTCTTGTGTTTGAAACACTTGTGTGCATGAGAATGTCATTTGCTAATGAATTTTAAAAGCATATATTATAAAACAGACAACCTGCCACAATGTGATATGTGTAACATCATTTCATAAAAACCCTTCTCCCTTCAAGCCTGGGCAGAAATGTGCTGCAAAAAGTTCTATGGTTTCTTGTTCATGTTTTGCTAATGCTCGTGTCTCCTTGATTACATGTTAGTAGCACTGAGACCCCCCTGGTAATGTAACTTAATATAAGCTGTGTCACCATTCTCGTGTAAAATAGTACTGGACAGGCACACGGAGAGGCCTTGGCTTCCCTGTGTGGTCCGCACTCAAGAGCTTGTATTATCAGTGAAGATAAATGTGCTACCTTTGCATGCCTTTTAGGTTTGCCTTAACTCTTACCTCATTTGCATTCTATCAATCTGGAAAGAGCTATGTTGGAATTACTGCAGTATAAAACTTAAAAATCCTGCTACATGACTCATTAATTAAGTATATCTCTCTATATATACATATACACAAAGATATTATTTATTGAAAGTAAAAAAAAAAAAAAGCTGGAAGTGTATTGATTTCTGCTTGAATTTTCAAAGGCTCCCAAAGAGGTGGCAATAGATGTCCCAAATAAATTTATAACATTTGACTTTCTCCCTCAATTCTTATTTCATAATTTTAAATCTGAAATGGATGTTCATGACCATCAAGCATCAGCTAGCAGCAGCTTAGCAAATCTACTCTGAAATACACGACCTCAGAATTCAGAGAATTAATGACAATGAAATGGAGAAAAGCAACTTTCCAACTCTGTACATCCTGGCCCTCAAAAGAGGGGCAATGAACATGGTAGGTGAAGTTTAAATAAAACATGAAACTTCTTTGTTCTCAAAAAAATACCCATTGTATAAAATTAAGTTTCATCTTAATGTGACTGGGTGCTAGCGACACATTACCTTCTTCCCATGGTGTGGAGGACACATGCAGCCAGCTGAGAAGTGTCCTCCAGAGGCAGCCCGTAGGAAAGAACACTTCTGTCTTTCCAAGTCAAAAGTATACTAGTTGTTATTTTTATTTTTAATTTTTCTTTTTTCTTTTTTGAGGGAGAGAGAATGGGGGAGCGGCAGAGGGAGAGAAAAATCTTAAGGAGATTCCACACTAAGCGCAGAGCCCAACATGGGGCTCAATCTGATGACCCTGAGATCATGACCTGAGCCAAAATCAAGAGTCAGATGCTGAACCCACTAGGTGCCCCGCTAGTTGTCATTTTTAATGATGGAACAAAATTCTGACCCTTTTAAACCTGAGAAGAGCAGACAGAAGAGATTACCTCAAGAACTCTAAAGACAGGTTGGTATTTTCTAGAGAAGCTCAGTTTTTCCCATAGTGCTGTGCAACAGAACTTTCTAGGATGATGGAAAGGTGTATGTCTGCACTAGCTACGTGTAACTATTGAGCACTTCAGTATGGCTAGTGTGACTGAGGAACTGAATTTTTCATTTCAATTTAAATTCGGGGCGCCTGGGTGGCTCAGTCGGTTAAGCATCCGACTCTTGATTTCGGCTCAGGTCATGATCTCAGGGTCAGCCCCACATTGGGTTTGTGCTCAGCAGGGAAACTGCTTAAGATTCTCTTTCTCACTCCCCCTCTGCCCCTATCCCATATCCCTCTCAAAAAAAAATAATAATTTAAATTTAATTTGCCACATGTAGCTCATAGTTATAGTATCAGGGTAGTGCTTTGTTATTCACTTTTTATCGAGTGCCTTTTTCCCCCCTAAATACTCTTCCTTTGTCTGTCTTAGGATCATTAACTTAAGACCAGAGACCAGGGCCTAATGATTCCATGCACCCATTGCACAGGAAGCTGTGAGCAAGCACACCTCACCACAAACACTCAGGACACCGACGGTACCTGAATCACTGATAGAACCATCCCAAGTGGTAATAGAATGTCCTTCACCCCTGTGCTTGGTGAGTCCAATGTGGGGGCAGGAGAGATGGGAGATCTTTGGTGCCTCCCGATATTCTCTGCCCCTAAATGAGGGGGAGCGGGGGTGAGGAGCTAGAGGGGCTCCTTAGAAAGGTGCTGGGTTGAGTCTGACGCTGGTACTGCCTTCATAGCAAATCTTCACGGTCACCTACCACGCACCCAGCACCATCCTTACGGGGAGAGACAGACAATAACCAAACCACACACACACATACGCACACACACACACACGCACACGAGATGACCACCTGTAAGAACAATGAAGGAAAAAAGCACAAGCTAAGAAGGATGGGGAAGGATGGGAGGCAGTGGCTATTTAGGAAAGAGAGGTCAAATGACATTTGAAGTAAGAAGTGAGCTATGTGGATGTTCAGGGCAATCATGGGGGAAAATAAACCTCTCCAGCAGGACTGACTAGTTCTTTTCTTTTCTTTTCTTTTCTTTTTTTTCTTTTCTTTCTTTTCTTTTCTTTTTTCTTTCTTCTTTTCTTTCTTTTCTTTTCTTTTTTCTTTCTTCTTTTCTTTTCTTTTCTTTTCTTTTCTTTTCTTTTCTTCTTTCTTTTTCTTTCTTTCTTCTTTCTTTCTTTCTTTCTTTCTTTCTTTCTTTCTTTCTTTCTTTCTTTCCTTCCTTCCTTCTTTCTTCTTTAAAAAAAAACATTTATTTATTTCAGAGAGAGAGAAGGCACACGAGTGGGGGGAGGGGCAGAGGGAGCAAGAATCTTCAAGCAGACTCCCTGCTGAGCACAGAGCCTGAGCAACGCTATTTCCCACAACGTGAGATCCCACCCGAGCTGAGTGCCCCTGACTAGTTCTTTTCATAAATAAAATGTAATGATCAGGCCAGCAAGTGAACACAGCGCCGGTAGCGTGGCCCGGGAACAGTGACCGGGAGAGCAGTCCAGCGGCACTTGGCTAGAGTAAGTGTGCATATGCCCTCGAGGCAGCACTCTCAGCTCTGGGTATTTTGCCCCAAGAAGCTCTCATAGAGGGCCTTGAGGGCCGCGTCCCAGGATGTCTGTGACAGCTCTACGGGCAATCTGGTGGCTCATTACTAGGGGACTAGGTAAGTCAAACGTGGTTGATGCAGCCTATGCATACTACACATTGGCTGGAGGCAACAGACTGACAGCAAAATGGACATAGCTCTTTAAAAAAGATTTTTTATGAGAGAATGCACGAGAGGAAGGAGGGGTAGAGGGAGAAGGAGAGGCAGGTTCCCCACTGAGCAGGGAGCCCAACGCAAGGCTTCATCTTAGGACTCTGAGACCATGACCTGAGCTGAAGGCAGATGCTTAACCGACTGAGCCACCCAGGCACCCTGGATATAATTCTTTTAAATGCCAATTGGGAAAAACAGAAACAAAATCTCATGCATGGTGTAATATATATAAATGAAATATGCATTCTCACAAAAAGAAAACCAAAGGCATGTAAAACACCAGGAAGTATCATCTCAAGATAGTTTCTAGGGGTGGGTAGTAGTAGGAGTGGTTCAGTTACTAGTGCTCCACAATAACTCCACCCCAAAACTTAGTGGCTAAAAATAGAAATAATCATTTTAGTATTTCCGTAGCTTCTGTGGGTCAGGAGTTTGTGAGAGGTTCATGTGGCCGATTCTGGCTCAGGGTCCCTTCTATAGTTGCAGCCACATGGTAGCTTGAGCGGACACGGGGGTCTGGAGGAGCTGGGGCCTGGTTGGCATCTCCCTTCCTGTGGTCTCAGGGCTCCTCCCGTCCTGGGGTAGTTTGTGCTTCCTCGTGGGATGGTGGCCTCAGCACTCACGACCTTCATGGTGGCTCAGGCTCCGGCACAAGTAGTCCTGCAAAGAGGTTGGAGTATTCCTAGATTTTCCTGATCTGACCTCAGAAGTCATGAAATAGCACTTCCACCCATTTTCTTGATGACGAGACAGTCACGGAGCCATCCATATTCAAGGGAACTAGATTCCGAGTCTTCCTTTTAACAAGGGAATCATATTGTTTGCAGGCTTCGTATCGCCTGTGATTCACTCATTCAGGATCACGGTCTCTGGATGAATAATAGGAACTTCCTTCTTAAAGAGGCCAGATGATTCCCTCCACGTGGTTGGAATTCATGTCAAGAAGTAAAACACATGTTTTAACAGATGTCTTCAGAGGGCCTCAAGGCAAAGGATGTGTAGAGGCGTAGCAAGAAACTGATGGTCAATTAGAGCTCTAAATAAAAAATAACGGGGTTCCCCGAGCTCCTTTCCTATAAGAAATTAAGTGTCTCCAGTATTTTGGGCATACAATTCGGATTTTGCCCAGCATCTTGCAGGTGAAATATCATCTCCAGACTCTTAAGTCACGTCATTGGTTTCCATTCTTACACTCACCAATGTGACGTTACTCGCCCAGCAGCTCTGCTACTTGGTGCTTGCCTCCACCTCCCCATCTTTCCTGTGAATGACATCATCGTTCTTACTGCTTTTAGGACCCAGGCCAATCATCCTTGATTCCTCTCTCACAACTCCATAGTATTACCAGCAAATCCCACTGCCTCATTTCACACTGGAACACTACCTCCTTCACTTTGGCCGGGTCACCCTGACCTCTGACCTGGACGGCTGTCAGAGCTTGCTTTCGTTCACCATACTCTCATTCTAACCTATTCCCACAGCAGCCAGAGAGATATTTAATACGTTTATTAGACCAGGTCTGAAAACATATTAGACGTCGAATGACCCTGCTTCCTCCTGCCTACCTCTGAACCTCATCCCCTTTGCTCACTAAGCCCTGCCCCAACATGGGCCTTACGGTTCGTGGACACGAAGTCCATTCTCACTTAACGGGCCTTACACTCAGTTCCTCTACCTAGAACCTTTGCCTTAGGTCTTCCTGTAGCTTGTTCTCTCGCTCATTCAGGCTCTGCTTAGATACTACCTTCTGCAAAGTCTTCCCTCAATGCTGCTTCTGAGACCCCCCACCCCCTGCCACTCTACTTCTTACCCTGCTTTATTACACATAGCAATTACTGTTCTCTGGAATTATATACAGCACATGTTCCCCTCAACTGGAATTTTTGCTCCCCAGGGGCAGATCCGGTATACTCCCAGCATCATTCCCCATGCATTAAATTGTTGCAAGCACACACATGGCAGGAACGTCATCATTTTTGAATGAATTAATCTCTGTATTCTTCAACTTGAGAAAACCAGGCAACAGCCCTCTTAAGCTTGCTGATCAGTGAGTAGTCTCAGGACACATTAGTTTCTCTGGATTCTATCCAGATGCCCTAGCCAAAATTTAATGGGTTCGGTATCAGTATCATAAATAATTAAAAAAGAGAATTTCATTTGCTGACTCAAAGAAATAGCTAATTTATATCCACATTACTTTACCACTCTTTAAAGAACAAAAGCTGGTCCTATTACATATTTTGATGTACCTTCCAGTCCATAGTCATTTATTTCAAGTCATGAGATATGCTACTGTTTGAACTTTTAGAACTCTAAGTTCCAAACCGATTCTCCTGAAAATCTGATTTGGTCAAAGTATAGGCATCAGTGTTGATGTATAAACAAGTCCTATACCTAACCAGAACCTCCCTGACTCGGGAAATGATAACTCGTACTAATTCTTGGGAAATCTGGGTGACTTGGTCTCCACCACAGCTGGCAACATTTCTGATCCAGCTCCAGTCCCGGACAATAGCTTCTTACTCAGAATTGAGGCATTTTGGTCTGTAGACATTTTTGAAGACATGTGAAGGTGAAGAGGGTAGGGGCGGGGAGAAAGCAGCACTTGATGGGATGGAGAAGTGAAAATACTTAAGAAAAAAGAAGGCTGTGCCTGAATCTTTCCTGTTGATTATCAGCTTGAGTAACTCTATTATTTCTATCTTGGTTTAACTACAATTCATCACATTTGTCATTTTGAGAATGATTGTAATTTTGCCCACCTCTCCACCTCGCGGACTTGAGGTGAGGTTTAGGAGTCCCAGGGAGCAATGCCTCCCAGTTCCCAGGGCATCATTACTCAGGTCAGTCCTGATGATGAACCAGGGGTCAGGGAAGCCTCTGCTTTAGCCTCTGTAGCGAGGTCGCACAATACATACACATTTAAAGTTTTATTTAAAAAATTTATTTACTAATTTTTTAAAAAACATTTTGAGAGAGTGAACGAGAGCGCACGAGGCAGGGAGAAGAGGGAGAGGAAGAAGCAGACTCTCTGCCGAGCAGGGAGCCCATACAGGGCTCAATCCCAGAACCCTTAGATCATGACCTGAGCCAAAGGCAGGTACTTAACTGACTGAGCCACCCAGGCACCCCTAAAGTTTTATTTTTAGAAGTTACACATATTTAAAGACAAAAAAAATTTTTTCTTTTATTCTAATTAATGTTACTATTATTAGGCCATTAATCGAAGGTATGTATTTTCCCTTAATGATAGTTGAAACCAAAACTTTGTGAGGCTAAAGCAATGAATAATCTTTGACTCTTAACAAAAGATGTTTGTAACTGAGGATTCTATTTCCCATTCTGTATTCAGAACCATAACTTTCAAAAACTATCACAAAGATTCAGACACTAAAATTATTTATCTAATATAAGTCTACGCATGTGGTATATTCCACATTTTTTTATTTGAAAAAAGCACATATATGTTAAAAAGTTTTGATACAAATTAGTTATAAACATAACTTTTAAAGGTCAGACTTTGCATGGTTTTAGGAGGATGTTCATTAACTTTCAGTATACATTTCCTCCTTCTGTAAATTCTTAGATTAGAAAAGCACAGATTTTTAGACTTCTCATTTACCAACTGATCTCACTTTAAGGTTAATTAGACTCTCTCCCCTCCACTAAAATAAAAAACAAAACCCAGTTTTCCTCAGTAACAACAGAAGTGCTGCTACTTTTAAAATACTGCCTTTTTTTCTTAAAATACTTCCTTTTCAATTCCATAAATATTTATCGCTAGCAATACAGGGAATGCTCCTGGAATATCCACGTCTGTCTTAAAAATTTAGCACTTACCTAGTATCAAAGAGAATATAGGCAAGCAAGAGTATTACTCATGCCTTTAAAAAAACAAAAAGTTGATAAACAGCATTTCCTACAAGATGCTATGTTTTATCATTCTAAGAAGCCCACTCTTAAACAGCTCTAAAGTCAGATGTGTCTTTGAGGTCACAGGTGTCAGCTCCCCATCAATAGGCCGGCCTCTGGCTCTGCTGGGCTTTCCTGCTCTGGAGGGAGCCCGTTTTCTTAACCCTTCTCCCCAGCTCCTCTCAGCTGAGCCAAGAGCCCTGGCCCATGAACGGAGGGGTTTTAAACCAGGCAACCATGCCACAGGTCAGGGTGTAGGGCTGTGACACAATCCCGTTGTGACATGGGTTAGACACTTAGTTGGATGGATGACGTTCAAGGACTGAGAAAGGCACTGGGTCAGGGTTGGTGGTGCTGTGGTACTCCATCAAAGTGCTGTAGAGACAGCATCCTAAATTTGAATGCAATTTAATTATTAAAAGTACAGCCCAAATCTCTAGTTGCATCTCTAATGATACAAAATGACCTGTGCAGGGATTCTGAGCAAAGGTTTAGAGTCCTGTGCAGGTCCCTCATAATTAATGAGCAAAACCAGGCAGTAAATCCTCTGTAAACTGGTCCCTACCCACAGACCGCCTGTGCACCCCAACCTCTGCAATGAAGAGGTCATATTCTGGAAAATAAAACTAAATATAATCAGATGCTCAAACTTTTATTTTAATTATTACAAAATACCATAGAAATGAACCCAAACTAAACAGATATGTACATGTACATATGTACAAAATTTTACTTCTGAAAAAACAATCTATAAAAGTAGATGGTTAAAAAAAAACAAACTTAAAAAAAGATTTAAAACCAATACTATGAAATTAATTTCCTCAAAGTAAAGTAACAGTAATTTTAAATTGCTGGTTGTCGTAGGCTTCCTAGACTTATTTACATATTTTACTGGGGCCAGATATATAAAGGAGTTTCTTTTATTTTAGATTATCTTCAGTTTCATTTTATTTCATCAAATACTCCTGAATCTCTTTCCCTTTACAAATCTGGCAACATGAGGACATGGCACAGGGCACAGGGAGCTGTAGATCAACTTCGGTCTTCTTCTTCCTCTTGGCCCACAGGTCGGAAAGGCAATGTCGTCTGTCCTCTTTCAGGGTCAGACATTCGAAGAATTCTAATCAGTTTACTTGATGGAAGTGAACTAGAGGAAGCAAAATTAATTACCTAAGATTACTAGGAAATTTTCACATAAAACACATTCCAAAACTACTTCCTGAAAATACCAATCTGCTGTATCTGATAATGTTGGATATGCTGCAATATCTGGAGTTCGAGGAGAAATACAAGTTGCAATAAAGAAATAATTTGTTTTCATTTTTAAAAATTAACTTCCGGGCAGCCCGGGTGGCTCAGTGGTTTAGCGCCACCTTTGGCCCAGGCCCTGATCCTGGAGACCCAGGATCAAGTCCTGCAAAAAAAGTGGCTGATTGAAAAAATTCAAGGTAGCCCAAAAAAACATGTTAAAAAAATTAAAATAGACTTCCTGTTAAGTGCTATGGGCTTTCAGTTTAGAAGAAAAAGAAAATGAGGAGATACCAACGATTTCTAACTGCCAGGAAGGAGTTACCTGAAAATTTCCAATCACAAACTTCAATCCCCAAAGAATCAAGTGACCACTTTAGATGCAGAATATCAACTCTGTGGGATACAATGCCTGACACCACATAAGTAACCAGTACAGGCTGACTGACCGCAGGACAGAGGTCTTCACTTTGAAGGCCTAGTCGCAGTAAGCGACCAGGAAAAGAGCCCAGACTAAGGAAATCATAAACTGTGTCTTTTGTCTAAACAGAATTACTAAAATTACTTTATTAGTTGTTCATGATAACCACAAAGGAGCAGAGTCAAAAGAGAAATAGTAACAAGTCAATAACCATATTCACATCGACTTGCTTCTATTATGGAAGGGAGATTAACACTAACAAAATTTTAAATCGCTAAGAAGGAAAAAATATCTTAAATCTCCTGACACAAGAACCGAGTTTTCTTTTTATTGGTGATTTATGTATCTGCATTTTAAAAATTAAGATTATAAAAGATTTATTTTCCCCTTTTATGTTCCTTGATGTATATATTCACCAAAGAATTTTTTAAAGTTACCTCATGCTTTGAGGGGTAAGCAAGATAAACTGTCTGAAACGCTGGGAATCTGCCATCTTGAGTATCATGTCCATTGCAATCCTCCGGTTAACCATGTCCTGAAGAACAAAGGTAGGATCTCTGTTGCATCAATCATGTTCCCGGCAAAAGCAGCATTCTGCTGGCTGTTACAAACCCCGGCATTTTTATCCAAGGATCATCTACTACTTTATCTGTGATGCCAAACTATTCATATAGGGAAAGGTAATATTCAAAACTCTTGGGGAAAATAACTGAATATACCTAATCTTCCAGGTAATTTCTATAGTCAGATTATTTGTAAGTATAATTCCCTCCCTCAAAAATACTTATCAACTAAAATAACCAGCAAATATTCCAAAGACACAACTAAATGTTAGAAAATGAATATAATCTGTACAGTAATAATAACCCTCAGAAGAGTATCAAAAGTGACAACTATAAAGTTACTAAATCTCTCAAAATTTCCCTCAATTAAGGTGTTTTAAAACCTTTACCCCTACCCCATCACATTCTACAATGAACCAATTTAAATTTACAAACCAATTCCTCAATTCAATCTTTAAAATAAGTTAAACCGCATATCAGCGTATATAAAAATAATGCTTCATTAAACAGGTTTGAAACTAAATTAAACTGTGGGCTTACATTTTCCAAGTTCAAATAACAGATAAAATAAAACATCGGAGTACCTTGAAAACTCCTGAAAAGTTGAAAACGTAACTGTTTTTATAAGCATATGTTTTTAAAGTTCTATTTGAAACTTTATGCGGCAGTACAGCATGGATAAGAACACACTGTTTTGGAGGCAGACCAACATCCTGGTTATTGCTCAATGGCTTGTATTATATAAATTCTTCCCTCAGGCATATCTGTAAAGCAATCTAACTTAAAGTTAACAAAAATAATGAGAGCTTGCATAAGCAGAATGCTGTCCTTTCAAAACACTGCCCTAGGGAGGCATATCATTTAGTAACAAAGCTGTCAAACCACCAAAATGTATGTATTTGTTTCCAATTGGATTTCAGAACTTGGGTACATTTTTCTAAATAATTCCAATGGGGCAAAATGCCATCCTGATTAAGAACCTCTAAATTTCTGAAAGAGAAGGAAGTTATTCAGAATTAAATTTGACAAATAAGATGGGTGATAAGATTGCAAAATGGCATTTTGAACAAAATTAGTGCATGGTAAGAACAACTGTCTTCTATGATTTATGAATTAGCCCTGAAACCAATCCTCAGAGGCATTTCTAACCAATTGCAGCAATGGTAACATAGGGGGAAAAAATGACACCTAAGATTATACAGGACGCACAGGTATAAATTCCATGAAAGAGCACTCTGTAAACACTTATGGGCTAGACATTAAGTAGGTAGACATATCATCAAAAAAAAAAAAAAAAAAAAAAAAGACAGTTGATAACTTCCAAAACGGCTATAATTTGGTGGGAGATTCAAACATGAAAAGAGAAATAGAGGACCACAACAAAATGAAAATGTATAAAATATGCAATAGTGACAGGTACAGAACATACAATTATATAATAAAATATTTTATAATATAAAATATAAAGATAATAGCATGAATTGGTGTAGGTTGGTGCCAAGGGAGCTCACAATCCTGCCTGGTGGTCACCAAGGCTATATAAAGATCACATCTGAACCAAGTCTGGAAAGATGAGTAAGACTGTGACACAGAGAAGAGCACAAGAGGCAGACGCATAGTGTTTGGAAAAATCACAAGTAGCTTAGGATGGCCACAAAGTGGGCAGATACTATATCATGAAGGGTCTCACAGTCACCCAAAGAATTAAACATTCATCCCAGATAAGATAATTTGCCACCACAGAGTTCTAACACGTAAGTGACCACGATCAGATTCATTTTAGAAATGTAAATCCGGCAAAATAGTGAGGGAGGGACCAAGGAAGAAGCAAGATTAAAGTCTGGGAGTCTGGACAGGAGGTGGTTATGACAGGCAGGGGCTGGGGAGACAGAGAGAAGGTATCAGGAAGGAGCAGAGACTCAGAAGGTCAGATGTGATGTGATGGGCAAGTAAAAAGGAAGGGAGGATCACAGATACATCAAAGGTCTGGCAGTGAAAGCTAACTGGGTTGGTAACAGCAATTTGCCACCAATCAAAGTAGGGGATTTAGGAGAAGGAAGAGGCTCTGAGTGGAAGACTCGCTGAGTCTGAGGTGTGGTTGTACCTTACGACATCTAACAATGGTTGGGCACAGCGGTCTGGAGTACAAGAGAGATGTCAGGATGAGACACTCAGACTTTCTGGTATCTAAATGTAGGTGGTAGTGTTGGGGACTCTGTGCATGTGTTTAGCGTGTAGGTGTAGGTAGGCTATGGTAGCCAGGAAAATCAACAACAGTATAAAAAATAAAAGAGAACCTCATACATTGAAGGGGAATGGCATTAGGGGAGGCAGCACGGAACACACTAGAACCAGAAAAGAGGAGAGAGGAAACTGGCAAGAAGACACATTATAAGAGACAGAGGATGCCAAATACTTTGGTCTCTGGTGTCAAATATGTAAAAGAATTAAAATAATGCTTAAAGTACATTGATAATCCTTGCTAAGCAAGTTTTGCCAGAGTATCATAGTCTAAACCCGGAGTATAGTGGGTTTGGGTTTAGGGAAGAACGAGGCATGAAGAACTACACAGAACGGGTAAAGGCTGGTCTGTGAGGACTCACCATGTGCCTCCATCATCCTAAGTGCATTTATAAGTCATACCTCACTGTAGCATCTCCCCATAACCCTACAAGGTAGGAGAGATGAATTATGTGATTTTATACATGAAATGAGGCCCAAAGTCCTCTGGATAAGCAGTGGCAGAGGAGGTCTGAATCCTAGGTCTGTAACTTCCAAGTCAAACTTCCTGCCCTCATGTTATATCTGCTGCTCTTTTGGTCCAAGAAAGGGTAAGGAAATGCTTACCACTGTTAACATGGAAGATGGAAATAAGCCAGGGAAGAGGTGGAAGCCCAGGATGGGGCCTGCAGGCTAGGAGGGAGAGCACTAGCTAGATTCTTAGTTCTTCCCTACTAGCTCTTAAGGACTAAAGTGTCAGGGCAGGATCCCTTCTCTTGTGGGTAAAACTAAAGAAAGAACTGCTTCCTTTCAAAATACACATTTCCAACACAACAAAAATTAGAGAATTCAAAATTTAATACCTACCATGTAGACATCAAACTCATCTAGGCACCTGAAAGGAGACTCAGCAATGGACCACAGAGAAAGAATGAAGCAAACTGTGGAAAAAGAACGTTCTCCTCCGGATAAGGCTCTCATGTCATTGAAGGCAGCTCTGTTTCCTTCTCCAGGCTGAACCTTGAATGAGTTCATAAAACACAAAGTGTAGCATAAGTCAGACTAAATTCTATAAAAAAAAGGTTGGCTAGCATTAAAAAGAATGGGTTTACAGTTAAAAAAAAATCATTAGTGATTTAATGATACAGAAATGACATGTATTTATAACAATATTAATTCTGATCCATGAACACGGGATATCTTCTCATTTATTTGTGTCTTCTTCAGTTTCCTTCATCAATATCCTACAGTTTTCAGTGTACAGATATTTCACTTCCTTGGTTAAATTTATTCCTAAGTATCTTATTATTTTTGATGCTACTGTGAATGAGATCATTTTTTTTTCTTTTTGCAAACATTGCGAAGTGCTCAGATAATCTTTTGTTACTTGAAATACAGTGACATCTAGTGGCTAAGCTACTTTAAAAGGTAATTACTGAATGTCAAAAAGACACCAGGACCAACTTAAATTTAGGGGCTCACACTGGCCAAGGAATAAACAGCAGCAGTGAATTGAAACATGTAAAATTTCTTTCAATAAACTCTCACACAATATCCTGGGGAGACATAAAATAAATCAGAAGGAATTTCTATTTCATTTGGGCAAAATTCCATACACACATATATATCCATAAGATGGAAAATCAGGGCACCATCAGGTTGTCTGTCATAAAGTCCTACCATATGTGTTTTAGCAGACACACAGCTTCACATATTTTTCTCACCCACTATCTGAAAATTATGTGCCTCTCAAGTGGCATTCATTTATAAAAGGGTTATAAAAATTCTCATTTAAACATATACTGAAATTTATTTATCATCTGTAAGTCTGAATCTGTGAGACTCCAAATGAAAAAGCAACTAAGCAGTAAAAAGCCAGATGAAACCAACCAACCAACCAAACTACCCCACATAAAAGAAAGAAGAACTAAGTAACAGGATGTGGTCTTTCGCTCAAAAATTGCATTTTGTATTAATCTAATAAATGAAGCCCTCGATTAATTGTGGAGATCTAAATTTTACGCCTGATCTATTATTAACTTATAATGGGACTTTGGTCTCAGTTTCCTTATTTGTAAAACAAAGACTAGAGAACTTAAGGATTCCTAAAACACTAATATTCTTTTACTGAATAACAGAAGTGATAATGTCAGAAGGTCTAGCTTTGGTTGTCCTACACAGTTAGCTCTGGAGATAAATGATCCAAATATTTCCACTATTTTTTTTTCATTTTTATTAGAGTATAATTCATATACAGTAAAGAATATAAAGCTTAAGTTTTCAGCTCAATTATTTCGGTAATTACTCCAAGCAAGACACAGAACATTCCTAGCATCCCAGCAGATTCCCTGTGTTCTCTCCCAGTCGTGACAAAAATCCAAATGGTAACAATGATTCTGACTCTAATCATCACCATTTAATCAGGTGAATTTTTATCAGTTTTTGAAGAGTTTTGAAGAATGGGATCGCTTTTATAAACACTTCCAGACAGGTTTCTAAAATAGTTTTTTTTTTAAATTTTTAATTTAATTTTATTTATTTATGATAGGCACACAGTGAGAGAGAGAGAGAGGCAGAGACATAGGCAGAGGGAGAAGCGGGCTCCATGCACTGGGAGCCCGACGTGGGATTCGATCCCGGGTCTCTAGAGTCGCGCCTGGGCCAAAGCAGGCGCTAAACTGCTGCGCCACCCAGGGATCCCCTCTAAAATAGTTTTATCAAATTATATGACTGCTGGCAAAGTATGAGCGTTCCAAGTGCACAGCCTCACCAACCTAAGATGTTACTGGTGTTGTTAGTTTTGGTCACACTGGTAGCAGTACAATAGTCATTTATTATGGTTTAACCTTTCTCTCTCTCTCTCTCTCTCTCTCTCTCTCTCGCTCTCTCTTTCTTTCTTTCTCTCTCTTTTTCTTCTTCTTTCTCTCTCTCTCTCTATTTCTTTTGAGAGAGAAAGAGAGAGAAAGAAAGAGAGCCTATGGCAGGGCTCAATTCCACAACCTATGAGATCGTAACCTGAGCCAAAATCATAAGTCAGATGCTTAACCGACTGAATCCATCCAGGTGCCCCAAATTCGTATTTTTCTGACAAATAATGACACTGAGTACTTTTTCAGGTACTTACTCATTACTTGGATACTTATAAAGTTCCCCCTTAAGCGCTCTGATCATTTCTAAATGTACTGTCATTCTTTTTCTTAATTATTATTCTTAAAAAATGTATATGAGGTTTATTAGGTATGTATATGTGCTGTAAATTATTATTTATTCTAAGTATTAAAATGAAGTGGCAACTAGGGATACCATAAACATTTATGCCAATTAGGGACACCTGGGTGGCTCAGTGGTTGAGCGTCTACCTTGGCTCAGGTCGTGATCCTGGGGTCCTGGGATGGAGTCCCACATTGGGCTCTCTGCAGGGAGCCTGCTTCTCCCTCTGCATATGTCTCTGCCCCTCTCTCTGTGTCTCTCATGAATAAGGAAATAAAATTAAAAAAAATCTATAGCAACTAAGAGTAATAAGCAATTACTTAAGAATTTCGCCCCGGTTATGAAAGTGGGTGGTTGCTCTTGACCTCCTGACTACATAACTTTTAATACTATCTCCCATATTCCCTCTTTCAATGCATGTGACTATTAAAAGAATACACAGTCTCCACAAAGTTGAATGTAGTGGCTTTGTTTATTCAAAAGAGGCTGGATCTACAGACACCATTAGAAATAAATGCAAAGACAATTACCTGGGTTAGAACATGCTTCAGAGAAATCCTTTCTTCATTTTTTTAGTGACTTTCAGAGTATACGGACTTCCTATAATATCCCACATAATTTAAAATGCTACATAAATTTAAACAAGAAATCCGTGGAGTGAAAAGAGGGTAAACATTTGTCACTGAAAACAAAATTCCTAATTACCTTCACAGTGGCTGTCTGAGGTCGAGATAGGGGAGAGGTACGAAGGCAGTGTTAGCCAGTGAGGTCAACCTAATATTCAACACTCTGACCAACACTATCCTTAGCTTACAAGTAAGTTCTTTTGTTTTCCAAACACAACAGATTAAAGCTTATCAATGTATCATCAAAGGAAATACAGCAGCTAATCCTCCTAATAATTAGCAATATGTAGAGTTAAGATACTTACCGATATGCTAAGAGTTTCATTCTTGTGGTCAAAGTTCATTTTTCCACAATAGGCCCGCTGAGACAGTAAGTTGTCAAAGTACAACTTGCATCGTAAAGTCAGACACCTTGAAATGAAGACATGGGGCACATTAAACTGTATATTCAGCATGATCTTTGAGCCAGCATGGAGGGCCAGACAGAAATATAACAAAATGTTAACTCTGGCTGCTTATTTAACAGGTTGGATTGTTAAGATTTTCCCCCTCGTCTTTGTATTTTATTTGTGTTCCCACATTTTTACCACTTCATTTCCTTTTATAATCAACAAACACTAAAGAATGCATAAAGATGCTATCCCACACTTAATATCTTCTATTACATTACAGCCAATCCATAGGAATACATCAATCATTCAAGCAATTCGTATGAGGCATCACCCTAATATAGAAGACATAAATCTTGTCCTAGAGAGATGAAACTCTAGTACTGTTAAGATAATAAATAAATGGCCTATTCATTTGCATATCACTTCTCGACTTATGGAGACATTCAGGGTGAGGGCAACCTCTTAATCGTTCTGTACCTAGAATACCTTATCCACCGCCTGGCACAATGCAAACTCCATTTATCACACGGCATTCCACTGTAGGGAAGACCTTTCCTTTCCTCCTCAATTATTTATGTACTTATTCACTTTCCTATGTATCAGGATGGAGTCACAGATTCTTCATTTTCTCCACAGAGTTACCATCCGTTCCTATCCTCAAATGGGCCCAGGTCTGGCCAGTGGGAGCCTCCTGTGTCCTTGGAGCATGACTGTTTCTTCTGAGTACTCTTTATTTTCTGGCACAGCAAGAGGCTCCTCTGTACCTTCTCTGCCCAGCTCCGGAACCAGCCATTTCTCCAAGGAGGGAATGGTATTTAGAAAATAAGATCCAAATGAGAGGAGACTTGGTATTTTCTTAACATCTTTGCTTTTTAATGAGCCTAAGGTTCATTTCTTCAGAGTAATTATCATTTTCTTATTATCCCCCTAATTCCCTTGCTAAACTACATTAAATCTCCACCCCAGAAAATCTGATAGCTGAGTTTTCTTTTGTGACACAGCAACCATAGCTAGCTGGTCAGAATTTTCTGTTAACTTTTCTTTCTTTCACTACTGGTAAGTATTCTTCAATTGCTTCCAGACATGAGATGTCTAAGACTGTCCTCATAAGATGGCAAGGTTCTCCAGTGTAAAGAGATAAACGATTTTAAGAATTTGATCATTCTCATTCTACTCCTAAGACTGGGTAAAGAAGATAGAATAGATCAGTGGTGAAGAAACATATCAAGATAATAAACTAGAAGACAAATACTTTTACAGAAAATATTCTGAATATAAATTTTCTGGATAACAGTATAAAAAAAATCCTACTGCTTCTGAAAAAGATGTAGAAATGGGCATTGGATTTATTTACTCTCAGCCTGACACAGCCAAAAGACTGGTCAAAATAAATGCAACAAGTTTTCAGACTGACATTGAACAGTAGAGGCAATTCCAGTCAAAATGATCTCTGAAATACAGGAAACAAATAAATTGAGCCTTCCAGATGTCCCACATCACTAATTTCAGAAAGAGTAAAGGGGAGTGGAAATGCAGGTGGAGCCTGCAGGTCTCCCTGTTGAAGACAGAGCTGGGGGAAGGTAAAGTGCTCAGTTCTCAAAGCCTAGAGATGGGGGCACAGAGAACTCTAGAAGACTGACACAGGGAACCATTCTCTCTGTATTTGTGAGACCGGGGCAAGAAACATCCCAAAGCAGCAGAAGCAATCCCCATAGGTCACCCAGAGCCAGGAATACCCCCAGGTCTCCCCAAAAGCCTTCTAACTCCCAAGGTATCAGTGGAGTACCCCCAAAGAACACTGCTTCACAGGTAGGAAAGGGCTGGTCCTGGATCAGCTGCTCAGGTCCCACTGCGTGAAACTTACAAGCAGTCTCAAAAGGATAAAAATAAATCCTATTTAAGTGAAGTTCTAATAACACACTTACAAAACTGAAGCACACATTTCAAATATTGACCTACAGTTTAGTTAAGGAATATGGCCAAAAATGCAAAGCCTGTTTTTCTTTATGGAATTACCTCAATTTCCTCAAACATACTAGATATATTTTTAAAATTCTATAGTCTCAGGATTATAGAGTTTTGGGTATAAAGACAGGTGAACAGCAGGTCACGAGGGAATGCCACTGTGGAAAACAGAGGTTAAATGCAAAGACTAGGACTGCCTTGAATCCAAGTAGGTCAAGGTCTATCCTTACCCATAAACTGACCTCTGGTTTATTTCTGTTGTTTGTGATTTTCACTGGGATCCATCTATTCCTGAGAGTATGAATATTTCTGGGTATATTAATAATATCCAGTTTCTCTGACCTTATGTTCATTCTTTCAACCCATATATATCAACTTTTTACTATATTCCAGGCACAGTAGTAGGTATTGGACACACAGCAGTAAACAAATCAGAGTCTACATCCATGGAGCCACACTATTCCATCAGATCATAAACTGAGATACTACCTCAACAGGTCCTATCAAATACTTGTATCCCTTAAGAACCTGCAATGTCTACGAGTGAAATAGGCTGTTTCAAAGCCAGTGAGCATCCATTCAATGGACCTATGTAAGCAGAGGTTGAATAGCCCTGAGTTACCTAGTAAAGGTACCTAATGGAGTGGAAAAATTGGATAAGCTTGTTTCAAAAGTCTCTTCCAATCTAGTATTCTCTGATTAAATGACAGGACCCTAAGTACTGACCAATAAAGGAAACACTGGCAGTTTCTTCATTAACTGAGTCGTGTAAAGTTCTTTCAATTTAATTTTATTATTTATAAGAGGTAATGTGAAAACAAAGAAAATATGAAAATGTAAAATATGTAATAATGTTTTTAAATGCACTTACCTTCTAAATTGTTGATATGTTTTATATCTATGAGTCATTATTTCTTCCAGCAATTTAATAAACCTTTTTAAAGTCCTGACTTTATTATCCAGATCAAGATAGGTTTCTCTTGCTTCTTGATACTGCCTGTTTTATGAAAAAAATATTAAGTCAATAAGTGCCATTCAAAGAAACATAAAGATAAGTAAAATCTCAAATATATTTAATGGGGAAGAAGGAAGAGTGCAGGGAGTGCCAAGGGGCCCAGGAATAGCAGGTTGTCCTGTCTCCAGGCCAACTATACTCCCAGAATGAGCATCTGCTGCCTTGAAGGGGAAGCCTTGTACACAGACAGGGCTGGGCAGGAAAAGTCCAGGCCCTGGAGAAGGCAGAGGAAAGACATGAGGAAAGAGCCCAGGTGGGGGCCGGAACGGCAGATCTTAGAAAATGCCAGCAAATACCACCTTCTGAAAGTGAAGGGATCACACTGGAAGGCAAGAAATGTTTCCCTTAGTGACAGATGCCAGTGCAGGAACACAGGGTGAGCACTAGGATCTGCCAATCCCAGCCTGAACAAGTCTAGGTCAAAGAGGCAAAGAAGGCAGGGCCACTTGAAAGTGCTATTACAGAGGGCAACTGCTCACTAGTGTAGCAAGAGAGAAGATTCCTGAGCGAGTCTGAAAAGCAACCTTGGCCAAGGCTCTACAGCTGCCCACCCCAAGCTCATTCAAATGCCCAGTCCAGGAAAATCCAAGTAGAAAATGAGTAACAGAAAAGGCACCAGTACAGTTATCCACACACAGATATTAATAGAAACAGGCTTGGGAAACAACAGCACAACACAACCAACAGACAAAGAAAACGCATTAGAACAATGTGGTTACAAAGCCGATGAAAACTATACCTGAAAATGATGAATTAAAAGAGAAAAGAACAAGACTTAAAGCTACCCAGAAGACACACCATAAAACAGAAATAAAAGAACTGAAAGAATAGATAAATCAAAGAACTCAGAGAACAGACAGGACAGACAGGTAAACAACAGGTGATAACCAGGTGAGAGGAGGTGGAAAGTGGGAACCTACAGAACTCAAGCTGGGGGGAGGGAGTTAGACAAAAAAAGAACAAAGATAAGACAAAATGAGGAGATGATGCACAGGGCAAAAGAGACAGTGCAGAAAACACTGGTAGACAAAGAGATCAGAATCAAGAAAAACAAAACAAAACAACAACAACAAAAAAAAACGGGGGAAAAGATAACATGGTTAGACAAAGTAACAGAAGACAAAGGACATACAATGTGTGCAACAAAGGCCTAGGCAAAACCAACAACAGCACAAAAAATATTTAAAAACAAAATACAAAAAAGAAATTTTAAGAAATAAGGTAAATCTAGAGATTAAAATAACACAGTGTACCCCAAAGAAAGGATCACAGAATCTGACATTCTGGACAAGTTACAGCACTTGTAAACAGAAAGGAGAAAAAGAATGTTCTATCAGGTTGAACTATCCCTTCCAATTCAAAAGCTACAAATCATTTTGAACATGCAAAAACAAAACACATTACTTCACATGGCCATTCTTAGGGAAGCAATTAATTATAAGACAACAAAATTTCAAATAGCCTTTTGGAAAAAGATAAAATATACGTTTTACACCAAAAATACAGGAAAATGAAGAAGTACACAAAAAGTTCACAGAAAAAGATATAAATGGTCCTTAAGGCATGAAAAGATGTTCAGACTCAAAATAAGTAAATGGAAATTAAAATTACATTGTGTTTTTTTTTTTTTTTAAAGGAAATCTACCCATTGGCAAAAAGAATCTAAGGTTATCACACACTGTTTAGGCTGAGGGGAAACAAGCCCTCAGACACACTGCCCTTAGGAATGCAAATAAGCACAGTCCCTAGAAAGGAGTTTTCCAAAATGGATTCAATCCTATTAAAACACCCTGATTATACAGTAAGACACGTACAAAATTATTTACTGTGCACCACCATTTATAACAGCAAGGGATTAGATTAAAATTCGACTATCCATCAGTAGATGATTCAATACCATGTAATTGTAAAAAGCAATGAGAAAATACCTATGTACTGATATAAAAAGATCTCCACAATAGATCATTAAATCAAAGAAAGCAATCTGTAACAGTTTATTTACTGTGCTACCTCTTGTATCTGGCAAGAATGAAAAGTAACATATGCTCATATTACTATCCATTTATATAAACAGTTAAAGTATATTTAATAAATTTAACTAGGTAAAAAGAGAAAAGTGGCAGAGATGAAACTGGAAATAGCCACCTTTCATGGTGTGCCCCTTTATACTGAATTTAAAACATGGGAGGTAATGCCCTGTCGGGTCCTCATTTCCAAGAAAAGATGGAATAATACAGGACGTGCCACAAAGGGCCCCTAAGTGGTGCAACCCAGGGCAAGACAATTAAGAAGTTGTTATTCATTTGGGACAGTGTTGAGGCCACCATGTCAGGGTCACTGCCAGGGCAGTGTCTTAGATGGCTGTTTGCTGCTCAAGCTGTGTGTGAGACTACAGGGCTGTGCAAACCATTCTATTCATAGCAGGGCAGCTGGGCACAGTTCTCAGGAAGCACCACATGACCCAACACCCTCAGCCTGATGTGCCCCTTGACCTCCAGTAAAGCTGGTGGAAGGAGTCAAGTCCCTAAGGACTGAAGAAAAAATGTTCACTGGAAAAAAAAATAAATTGGAGATTAAACTTTACATTTTTAATTTTGTGTTTTTGTTTTTTCTTTTTAACTTATTCTTTTATTTAAATTCAATTAATTAATATATAGTGTATTATTATTGGTGTCAAAGGTAGATGTCAGCAATTCATCAGGCTTATATAACACCCAGTGTTCATTACATCACATGCCTTCCTTCATGCCCATCACCCAGTTACCCCACCCTTCAAACCCCTCCCCACCAGTGATCCTCAGTTTGTTTCCTATGATTTAAAAGTCTCTTATGGTTTGTGGAGATTTTACTTAAAAAACTTATTTATTTTAAAGAAAAACTTCTCTTACTACATTTGTGTTTCTTCCCATTTTTTTAAGAATATAATTTTTTTAAGAATATAATTTTATGTCTTAATAATATATATGAAGAATGAAGCAGAAAAGCTACCAACCACTTACCTCATTATTTCCTCTCGATCACCATGACTAGCATGTTCTGCTTGTATCTTTTGTCTTAATCTATTAATTTCTTTGTCCAGAATTGACGCCGATTTTTTTACTTCTATCCGTTCTGGGCAGATTTGTCTTGCTTGTGACATTTTCTCCTAAGGTTGTAGATGTTTAATATCTTTAAAAATATAGTAATTCACTGGATTACTTGTGCCCACAAATGCACAGTAAAATCCTGAGCTTAGGATCAGAATTTTACAGGTATTTTAATAGCTTGTTATTTCTTTAAGCCTTATGTTGAGAAGAGAATCTAGACTCTTTATACAAATCTTCAAGAGGAAACTGCATTACTATGCACGACTTTAGTAATTTCTAATATCTCCCTATCTTCCTAGTGAAACAGACTTCAAGTGGCAGTTATGGAAAGTGTGGCATTTTTCGTAACTGAGGTCAGACAGTTTTCTGTATTTTAGGATGGCCTCTGAACATCAAATAGTACTGAAAATACAAACAAAAAGACCCTCATATTCATAAAATATTTAAAAACTCCAAGTACCTTTACACATAGTACTTATTTTATATTTGTAACATTTCATATAAGTCATAAGCAAGTGAGACAAGCAATCAGAGTTAAAGTTATTTTCCTAAGAAAAGTTGGAATCTACCTCTTCTGGTTAGACCAAGTTTGCCTCTTCAGTGTTATCTAAAGACAGGGCTGCTGCTAACAGCTGCTAACAAGGGTGTGTGGTAGTATGCAGGAGCTGAATTCCAGCCCAGTCTATACCCATGCTACTCAGAGGAAGGGGTGCCTTTTTCCGAAATAAAGTTCCATCTATTTGGCACGCTGGGCATATAAGGAGCTAAAAGTAGCTGAGAGCAAGTGTCACTTTCCAAATCCCTCAGAGACATGAGATTAGACCTGCTGTGTGAGCTAAAGCCTTCTCCATGGTGGGTGGTTTCGTTGATTCACTGAAACAACTATCATTCTATACCAAATGGATATTCATCAGACCCCGTGTCTGTGTTTGAAAACCCGACATTAAGGAAAACACTTTAACAGCCATGACTGAGTTTGTAAACAAAACACAAAAGAAAAATGCTGGATAACCTCTAGTTCTTTTTCTTTCATATCCAGTTCTCGTTTCTTTTTATTTAAAGTATCCAAGTGTTCTTTCTGTTTTTCCTCATAATGCCGCTTTCCTCGTTTTTGGTTATCCACTTCAGAATCAGCAAGGTTTAATTCATCCTGTTTGAAAAAAGCCAAAATAATCTATATAGAAAAGTTGTTTAAAAAAAATTACCAGCATAGATATAAAACTGACAACTTAACAAGTGGACAGGGTTACGATGCTTCCAGAGGCAAGTGTTAGAGCTCATATCCAAGTGTATGAATGGAAGTGAGGGGTTTCAACAAATTAAGTCACATTATTATATTCAAATCCTATCATGAAGTCTCCATATATTATGTTGCTTACAACTCTACTTTGGTAAACAAGGTAGTTTTATGGAGAGCCACATCAACCTGAACAGACTTAAAAGAACTCAAGTGCTGAATATTTACAGAGGTGATCTTTTTTTTTTTTTTTTTTAAGAAGGTGAGTCAGGGTGAAAGAGAAAAGGATGCAAAAAATTTATCACTGACATGTTTAGTCATCATTCTGGAAGTATAACCTCATATTTTAGCACAAAACCTAATTGTAAAGAAGCTATCCCAAGATCACCTTAAAAATAAATAGTAGTGGAGTATGATAAGGTAAAGATGCATATTATAATGCACAGCAACCACCAGAAAAAGAAAAGAGTTATGGCTTAAAAACTAGAAGAAATTTTAAAAAGGAACACTCATAATTACTAGTCTAATCCTATTAAGAGAGGAAATAGGAACAGAACAATGAAAAAACAAATAGCAGCAATTACTTTTAAGATTAAATGCTTTCTTTTTAAGACCAAGTACAAGGCAAGGATGTCTAGTCCCATTCTACTCAACACTGCACTGCAGACCCAGGTCACTTCAATTAAAATATAAAAAGGAAATAAAAAGCATAAATATCAGAAAAGAAGAGTAAAACCACATTTAAAAAAAGAGATGATTGGAGTGTCTGGGGTGGCTCAGTCAGTTGAGTGTCTGACTCTTGGTTTTAGCTCAGGTCATGATCTCAAGGTTATGGGATTGAGCCCATGGGGAGCTCTGTGCTGAACGTGGAGCCTGCTGGGATTTTCTCTCCCTCTCTCTCTGCCCTACCCACCCCATACATAAATAAGTAAAATCTTAAAAAAAAAAAAAAGATTATTTATGAAGAAATTTTAAAGGAAAAGCTTTTAAATTAATAAGTCAGAAAACTCACTGGATACCAAGCCAAAACAAAAATCAGTAATATTTCTACATGCAAGGAATAATTCAAAAATTAATTAACATCTGTAACATTCACTATAGCATCCAAAACGTCAAACACACACCCAGAATACACAATGAACGCTTTAAAAGTCAACAAGAAAGACATATAACACAAGTAAAAAAAGGGCAAAGATTTGATCAGACATTTCTCCAAAGAGGATACACACAGGAGCGATAAGAACATGATAATTTGCTCAACAGAATTAGACATAAGGAAAATGAAGAATCACAACAAAGAATCAAAACCATAAAACCACAACAAGAATCAAAACAAAAACAAGAATATTTCACACTTAAGCAGCTTGCCTGGGTGGCTCAGTCTGCCTTTGGCTGAGGTCATGATCCCAGGGTTCTGGGATTAAGCCTCACATGGGGCTCCCTACTCAGCAGGGAGTCTGCTTCTCCCTCTCTCTCTCTCTCTCTCTCTCTCTGACTAACCCTTGCTCGTGCTCTCTGTCACTATCTCTCTCAAATAAATAAAGTTTCTTAAAAAAAAAAGAACACTTCACACTTAACAATATGGTTAAAATAGAAAAGGCATACAATAACAAGTGCTAGTTGGCAAGGATGAGGAGAAACTGGGACACTCAGACGTTGGTGATGGGAATTTGTAAAGCAGTATACTTTTGAAAACAGTTTAAAAGTTTCTCAAAACACAGCCTTAGCATGTAACCTAACAATTCTACTCCTGGGTATTTATCCAAGAGGAAAAAAACATGTACATGAATGTTCATAGTAGCAGTACTCAAAGGGCCAGCAATTGATGGATAAATAAAATGTGATACACAATGGCGTATTACTAGGCAATACAAAGTTACAAACTACTGATATATGCTACAACAGGGATGAATGTTGAAAACATACTCAATAAAAGAGGTCAGTCACAAAAGACCATATATTGTATGATTCCACTGACATGAAATGTCAAGAATAGGCAAATCTATAGAAACAGAAGTAGTGGTTGCCAAGTAGCTGTACAGAATACAAATCCTGAATATATTTTTAGATGTACATAGAAACATTTCTTTTGAGGAAGTGTGAATGGTGTTGTAGTTTTAATTTCAATATCAATTTATTGCTAGTGTATAAAAATGTAATTTTTAAAATCTTTTTAAAAATTTTTTTATTTTTTAAAATTTTATTTATTTATTCATGAGAGACACACAGAGAGAGAGGCACAGGGAGAAGCAGGCTCCATGCAGGGAGCCTGACATGGGACTCGATCCCGGGTCTCCAGGATCAAGCCCTGGGCTGAGGGCGGCGCTAAACCGCTGAGCCACCCGGGCTGCCCTAAAAATGTAATTGATATGTGGTATGTTTATCTTGTATTCTGTAACTTTGCTGAACTTGTTAGTTCTAGGAGTTTTCTTGTAGATTCCTTGAGGTTTTTTTCTAAGTAGACACTCACGGCATATCAAAGAGTTTTATTTCTTCTTTTACAACCTATATATCTATTATTTCCTTTTCTTACCATATTGCACTGGTTAGAACTTCCAATACTAACTACATTGAGTAAATGTAGTGAGACAAGCATTTTTACCTTCTTCATGTTAACGAGGTTGTTCCTGGTCTTTAAAATGTTGAGGAAATTCCTCTTTATTTCTATTTTTCTGAGGCTTTAAAAAAAAAACCACGAATGGGTGAATATTATCAGATATTTTCTCTGTACTAATTGATATATGATTTCTCCTCTTCAGCCTATTAATACAGTGAAAAGAGTCTTGCATCTCCAGAATAAGTAAACCTGGTGGTCACTGTGAATAATGTATAAAAAGGATATGCATTTTATATAGTCCTTTTTTTTTCTTAAAATATTTTATTTATTTAAGTTTTCCTTAATTTGAAAATGTTTCAATTTTTCTTTCACTCCTGAAAGATAACTTATGCTGGAATTAGCTTATAGTTTGGCTGGTCTCTTCTTCCAGCACTGAAAAATTGTGTTACTTCCATGTGGTCTCTATGATTTCTGATAGAAACTGGCTATCATTCAAATAGTTCCTCCCCACCCCCCCCCATATAGGTAAGTTTTTTTGTGTGTGTGTGTGTGTGTGTGTGTGTGTGTGTGTGTGCTTTTAAGACTTTGTCTTTAACTTTTAGAAGTTTGACTATGATGTGTCTTATTGTGGATTATTTGGGTTTATCCTGTTTGGAGTTTACTCCCTTCCTTAATCTGTAAGTTCAGACTTTTTGCCAAATTTGAGAAGGGTACAGCTATTATTTCTTGGAGTATTGTTTTAGCCCTGTCCTCTTTCTCTTCTCTTTTGGGGACTCCAACAATGCAAATGTCATTATCTTTGGTTATATAGTCTAAAACAGATTCTTAAAGTGTTATTCATTTTTCACACTTTTTTCCTTTGGTTTGGTTTAGTCTACTTTCTGTTGTTCAGATTTATAAGGAAAAATTATGAACTACTACGTGTTTAATATATGTGATAAACTTCAATGAGACAATAATATCCCTAGCTAGAAAACTTAAGATGCTCAGAATCAACTAAAGAAATTGAATTCATAAAGAAACTACAGGCTACCAAGAAAATTACAGGTCAAGATAGCTTTGCTGGTAAATTTATTAAATATAAAAAAAAAAATAATTCCAAACCTGCAAAAACTTTCAGAAAAGGGAAGGGAAAATACTTCCAAACTTACTTTGTAAGGCCAATATAGCCGTAATTAAAAAAAAAAAAAAAATCAAACACATCACAAGAGAATCAAAAGACTAATGAATAAACATGGGTCAGAAATCTTGAAGAGGATGTCATATATATAAATATAACACACACATATGATAGAATGTTAGCCATAGTAAAGAAATCCTGCCATTTGCTACAATATGGATGGAGCTAGAGAGTATTATCCTCAGCAAAATAAATCAGAGAAAGACAGATACTATATGATTTTACTCAAAAGTGGGATTCAAGAAACAAATGAACAAAGGGGGAAAAAAAGAGGTAAATCAAGAAACAGACTCTGAACTGCAGAGAACAAACTGATGGTTATCAGAAGGGAGGTGTGTGTGTGGATGGGCAAAATAGGGGTGGGGATTAAGAAGTGCACTTGTGATGAGCACAGGGTATTGTATCAAATGTTGAATCATGATATTTTACACCCAAAATGAATCTTGCACTGTATGTTAATGAACTGGAATTCAAATAAAAATTTAAAAAAATATTTACCAAAAATCTGATAGATTTAAGAACCACAAAAAGAAAGTTTAGACTAGTAGACAGTTTGTTCATTTAGTTTGATATACAGAGACTTGCACACTAATGATCAGGGCAGCTTTATTTGTAATAGCCCCCAAACTGAAAATCCCTAAGTCCATCAATAGATAAATGAATAAACAAACTGTGATATATTAAATACAATAGAATGCTACCCAGCAATAAAATGAATTAGTGATTCAAGTAAAAATATGGATGAATATCATAATCAAAAAGAATAACTTTTATTCTATTCACTTTCAAAATATAGTGTAGACACTATGTTTTAAACAATGTGTTAGGTTCTGAAAAAGGTCAAATCAAAAACATTAAGAGTATATAATGTGTGATTCCATTACACATAATTCTAGAAAGTATGTAGACTATAGAAATAGCAAGCAGATTGGTAATTGGGGACAAGGGGCAGAGGTGAGAGAGAGAGATTACAAAAGGGACATGGTGAAACTTTTGAGTGTGAAGAACAGGTCCCATTCTCTGTGGTTTCACAGGTTATACATGTCAAAACTTATCAAACCGTACACTTACATATATTCACTATACATCAATTATATTTCAATAAAACTGTTTTTAAAAGTCTCCTGATTTAAGGACCACCAAATTAAATTTTATTGTTTGTCGGTTTGTTTTTTGGGGCTTACCACTGATCATACATACTGTGATGATCACGGTCAACCTCAAGAGTTACAGTCAGAAACAGAGAAAGAAACAAACACCAACCAAAACAGCATCAAGAAAGACAGAACATTTGGAAGTATCCCCAAAGGAATACTTTCATTATGTGAAGTAGCTAAAAACTGAAAACGTTTACCTCATATAACATGGGATGTAGGCTATCTTCTATCCTAAGAATACAATTTATTGCATCTTGTTCACACTGCTAAAAATAACTATCCCCCATGGTTAATGTGTGATTATAAAAGAGTTCAATTAAAACTAAAAACACTGTTACATGGAAAATAGAGAAAAGCTGTTCTTTTACCTCAAACAGAATTTTTAAAATGGGTGCAACTGATGTAATACGAGACATTACAATGAAACAGGATGGTTGAACACTGAGTTTTCGAATCATTTGTGGTAGGAACTCTCACACTACATAGGCCCACATTTGCTTCAGGGAGCAAAGGGTAAAGTGTTTCAGGCCATTTCTGTACTGGTTAATCTTCCCTCCTAGCAACTGTGGAAAGGTATGGACTTAACTCACAAAATAGGACGAAAAGAAACGGATTTGAGGTTACTATCTCTTCCTCCATATTTATCATGACTGACCTGTCCTTGTGTACCTAAGTGTATGTCCCGGGTACCATCAAATTTAAAACCAAAAGTGAAGCAAGAGATTACTTTATTTCATTTTATTGATGAAATGAAGGCCTAAAGATATGAACAGCCAGTTAATGACACCAACCTACGTTTAGGCATAAGTGGGATTAGGCCTAAAATTAAAGTCTGATGTAGCCCTAAACTTGTAGCATTTCTAAACTTTAAGAAGTTACAGTCTTTAAAAAATAGGTTAGGATGGTAGAAGAAACATAATCATTAAAAAATGTTATTCTCTTGGATATTTAAGATAACCAGTTTTACTCAGCAACACTGGATAAATTGTATTTAATTTGGTATTATTATTGCCTGTTGTTTCATATAAACCTATGTCAATTATGAGGTTTTTAAAAACATTATGTTGGAATTTTTAAGAGCACAGTCACCCTTGGCCCTAACAAACTCTCTAAATCAGAAGCTGAGAGTCCTTCCTACTCTAATAATATAGACCATTTCTCTTTGTAGGCTCGATGTTGGTCATGCTCCCTGTCTGACAAATTTAACTTGCAACTAAAACTAAAGCATTAAGTTTGCAGTGTAAATCAAAACAAACTGTTCAAAGTGAGAAAAATATTCCCCGTACCAAAATTTCAATGACTATATATCTAAAACAGAGTACTTTACCCCTCACCACCCCTGACACAAAATGAACAATTGTCCTAAAAGCAGACAGATTACATCTTAAAGCTGATAATATATCACAATGGCAGTGTCTCAGGAATTAAATTATTTTGTTAGCCTGTTGGTCCTGCTGTTATGGATGGCTAGTGGGACACGATACTGGGGAGGAAAAGCCTCTGGGCTATTGGCTGATTGCATGCAAGTTCACTGAAGGACTCACCTCCTGGCTTTCAGTTATTTGCAGCCAATGCAAAGAGCTAAGATCAAGAATCGTTATTGCCTTCTGCCCATATTTTCTGCTCTTAAACTTACTCAAACTCCCAATTCCAGGAGTTGCATTCCTAAAGGTCCCTAAAAGAACAGAACACAGCTTACACCTCGTCATCTCTTGTTTTGAATTTTGTCTGCGATGAATAATTTAGGTACCAACATTTCCTTTTCTATGTTGTTTTAATGCATTTCATCCTTTTAAGTCACCCTGTTTCATCCCTGACCCATTTAAAATATTTTTTATCCTATCTTTGTTGTGACTTCACTGCTCTAATTCCTGAGTTCTGAATTCTACCTGTCTATTCCTGATGATTTTAATATTTATCTTACTCTGTCTTACTTTGTTTTCTTTTAAAAACTAATTTTCTTCTATTTTAGACTTTTTACCTTCTTATTCCCTATAGCACCTAGAGCAAACGCTTTATTATTTTACTCAATATTACCAATACATTTTCTTTCCTATAATTCTAATATTTAAACTTTATATTCTTCTTAATCAATTAACTGTTTTCTCATTTTTAAATTCTTGTCACAAATAGAAAAGAGTCAAGCTGCTCTGGGTTATAATATCAGGCAGGAATCCAGCCCCTGGACACCAGCTCCAATGACCCAGCACCGTGTTTCCAGGCAGCACGTCTCTGGCACCTTCCTTTAATATTCTCCCAACTCTGTAAGCCAGGGTTTTTAAAATTTTCAATGGACACAAGTATAATAAACATTACATGTATGATTCTTTTAAGCTATTGGCATATCTAAATCCATTTTGATTCAAAAGGAGTTTTCCTGCCCCAAAAAAGGGGTACGTTGAAATTGTATCATCAACATACCCCTCTCAGACTTCTAAAATATACTACTATTCATTCTTCTCAGTCTTATAAATAAAATTTAAAGTTCTGAGAGTAATTGAACTATTCATAAAAATGATAATGGCAATAAGCTACTGATAACTAAGCTAATAAACACACAGGGAGATGTACATAATTTGTTAAATAATTTTATTTTCCTAAATTTAGTTTCAAAAAAGTTTTTTTTTTTTTAAAAGGCCAGTTTAATTCAAGCTGGAATATTAACAGAGATGTGTCAGAAACAAGAATTCAGTAGCATTTTATGTCAAGTTAGCTTTTATATCTAATATATATAACTCTATTTTTATATAATTAATCCCTGAATTACTCAAGGAAAGCAAAGAGGGACAAAAGAATAGGTGAGCACAGAAGCAGAACGGATGGACAAGATATCTCTGCTTCTGGTTCTAAAAAAACAAGAAAATCACACACAAAAAAACCCTATAATCTTCTAAGGGAAACAAATTTGGCAACTTATTGTCCTAAAGACATGAACAGAAGTGTTTATTTCTAATTGACCTACTGATGAAAATTTAGTTTACATCCCATTTACGTGGTTACATTAAATTTGACCAGAAATTCTGTTAGGGAAATCCCCAGCAAGTACAGTGGGGATACACAACTGAAATGTCAAATACACATGTAACAGAGTAACAATAACATATACCTTAAGTGGTTCTGCTAGGTCTGAGAGCTGATTAATTTTCTGTTTAATTGCATCATACTTGTTTTCTGCTTCTATTTTCAGATTTTTAAGATGTTCCATATTTTCTTTTTGTTGTTCCATATTTTTCTCAACCATTTTCATTTTGATTTTATTTTCTTGAGCTTCATCTTCCTGGTTACATTTACAAAGCAAATGGAGTTAATTAAAATACTTAAATTATGAACTAGAAAAACAGTACAAAATTCTGAGAGAAGAAACACTATAGGCTCCAGGCAATCTGATGAAAGACAAACACAAAGAAAGCCAGTGTATTTTCATACACTTAGTGGTCAATCAGGAAGAACAAGACAATGATTCAACAAAAAGACATTTGGGAGACAAGTTAAACTATACTATGATTGAAAAGTCATAATCAAACAGAAGAACTTTTATCTAGTTACTCTTTCTTTCAAAACTCAGTGTATATATGTACCTAACTAGTGCCAGGCAATATGTTAGATGCTGAGTAAACAAAAATAAACAAGACATACTTCATACCTTTAAGAAATCTAAGGAATTAAAGCGAAACAAAATAAACAGTGGAGAATGAGATTATTAATAGAAAACAAAGACAAATTCTCATTCAGGTAAAGTTCCATCAGTACCAGGACTTTATCAGTCTTGTTCACTGTAATATCCTCCAGCACTTAATATGGTACCTGGTGCAAAGAGGATACTTAATAAATACCCATTCATTTTAACCAGACCTCAATCTATCTAATCCACTGCTTACTGTAACTCAGAGAAGCTAAGCTGAATGTCATAAATAGTTCCCTGAAAAAACAAGAGTAACGTGTGATAAATAATGAAAACCAATTTCTTGGGGGAAAAACTCCAATAACGCAGAGAGCAACTACAATTGACTAAAAGATATTAATATTAATACTCATTAATTATGAAATATACTATGCTAGGCAGTTTGGTTTGAAAACATATTTAGAAGCACACTGTTTAAGCTTCGACAGTAGAAGACAAAATCAATTACTATGCATGCAAGTTACATATACAAAATATTAAAGAACTTGAATGCAATAAGCCAGGTAGTTTCTACCTTATTTGCAAATAAAGACAGCGATCATAAAAAGGAGCCCCAATTAAAGGATTAAAAAAAGGCTGAGGATCATAGATGTTAACCTAAATGACAGTTTTGTCCTTTAACATTACATTTAAACTGAGGAAAAGAATCTTACCAATGTTGCAATATCTACAGACTGGTGTTCTTCTATATTCTCAAGCTCCCGAATTTCAGAAATACTTTCTGTTATTTTTACCTGGAAAAAAATTATTTCAATTTTAGTAACATAAAATAAAATAAAGGGGTGCCTGGCTAACGCAATCAGTAGAGCATGTGACTCTTGATCTCAGGGTTGTGAGTTCATGCCCCTTGTTAGGTGTAGAGATTATGTTCACTTTAAAAATAAATAAATTAAACAAATAAATAAATTAAATAAATAAATAAATGAACAAACAAACAAATAAATAAATAAATAAAATCCCCAGAAAGGATATATTAGTCCACAAAGCTCTTACTCTGCTTTTGTTACAGAGGGTACCATAGCTAATGAAAGAGACACTTTAGTATTAAATGAACAAAAGAAAGGGGTGTATAAAGTCTTTCATAGTCACCCTTATTGCTAATACGCTGCCAAGAAAAAAAGATGGAAGGACTCCATATCTCAGCATTTAAAATGACAACATTGAATTCAGTAAGAAAATTCTTTTCTGAAACACCCAGATTGAGGTTATGGCAAAATACTCTAATCTGGTGCTTCACAAGTATGACCCAAGCACCTCCTGGTGCTTCTGAGACTCTTTCAAGGGGTCATAAGGTCAAACTATTTTCTTTCTTTTTTTTTTTTTAAATTTTTATTTATTTATGATAGTCACACAGAGAGAGAGAGAGAGGCAGAGAGACACAGGCAGAGAGAGAAGCAGGCTCCATGCACCGGGAGCCCGACGTGGGACTCGATCCCGGGTCTCCAGGATCGTGCCCTGGGCCAAAGGCAGGCGCCAAACCGCGGCGCCACCCAGGGATCCCTCAAACTATTTTCATAAAAAAACTAAGGTATTATGTACCCTTTATACTATTTAAAAATATAAAAATGTCATTTTTCTCACTAAATATTTTTGGTTTTGGAAAAATATACCTATTTTCCATAAAAGTGTTATTTTCGTTAACACATGAGTTTTTTTTAAGTGAACCAACAAATATTCTTGAAGTTTATTTTAACTTTCAATAATTAGGTAAAACCCACATAAGGGAAAGCTCTTTTAAGACTATAAAGAGGCTTGAGGGAAAAAGTTTGAGAACTCCTCTAAAACTAAATGAATGGTAGGACCTTAAAAATAACTTGGAAGTGGATAAGAAAAAAAAAAAAAAAGACATATATATATATATATATATATTTTTTTTTTTACCTTTAACTCTCTATAATGTATTTGGCGCCTTCTAAGAAATTCTTCATTGCGCTTAATATCCTTTTCAAGGGCAGACAAATGTTGCTGAAGATTTAATATCTGGGCCTTCTTATTTTCAACTTCATTCTCCAAGTCACTGGATAGAGAGAAGAGGATAAGAAACACCTTTTGTATTTCCGAAATTTACAATTACTTAGGTCTTTATAAATATAGAAGAGCTTGTTTGTGATGACACACTTGTAAAATTCTATTCTGTTAAACCAGCTCTATATTCCTACTAAGTTATTAGTAACATGAAAATATAGCGATTTAAAAAGATATCTAAACTGGAATCTTATTTTACTCATTTCATTAAGACATATTTATGATTTCTGTGTGGCAGGCATCATGCACAGTGATAGGTAGAGGTGGAAGCAGAATTAAGACATGAAGGAATCAAACAAAAAGGGGGAAAATCAGGAAATAGGCTGTAATGTTAAACTATGAACAGGACAGTATATATCCACAGAACCGTGGGCACATAAGAGTGAGTCTTGGAGAAGTGACAACTGAACCGTATTTTCTAAAGATTTCCTCAGCTGGACCAACTGTGGGACATGGAAAGACACATGCCGAAGCACAGAGAAGTGAAAAAAAGAAAGCTGACAGCTCAACAGGTACTGTCATTGGATAAATGCTCCAAATGTGCTGGAGTGAAAGGGATGGAGAAGAGGACAATGAGAAGAGATGTAAGAAAAAGGAGATGCCAAAGCCATACAGGGTCTCTATGACAGCAGTCACTGTCTTGAGAAGTCAACTCTTCCTGCCTCCTGGACCCAAGCACCTGTCTCCTAGAGTTGTGTGCCTGGCGGGAGAGAACTACCTTTGCAGTTAAAAGTTTGTCACTGACTGACATTGTCTGCCGTATTTCAGTAAGATACATATTTTTCCACATTTTAACATCTCTGAAATCATATTCCAGTTCATGGTTCAATTAGCAGCATTTTTTCTTTTTAATAACAGAGCAGCTTAAATTTGATGAAATACTCTGTGCTACTTTGCCAGAATCCTCAAAATCAGAAAAAGACTCAATAAATGTTAGCTGAATAAATGATAAACATGAGGAAAGTAGGAAAATAACTGGTATTTCTGTTAAAAATGGAGCCAGATACAAAAACTTAAGATAACCCAAGATTTAATAAGAAATATTTATCATACAAATATATACCTTTATTAACAAAGAATAATTCCACTAAAAATAAAATATTTACCAAGTAAACAAACTTTGAAACCCAGAGCCTAAATCAAAAATAAGAAAATAAGCACAGACAATATTCTGTTATACAATTTCCTGAATACTTAAAATAAACTTAAGCAATCAACATAATTTATATAAACAAAACTGCTAAATTGTACAACTTCCTTTTTGCATCACAGGATGAATTCTGTGACACACTTTCATATAGTGGTCCTCAGTTTTTAATGAATTTTTACATGGAGCAAGAACCTTTGCCACCTAATCAAACAGGTGCAGTAGCTGAGCTGAGTGTTGTGTGCATCGCTTGCAGGGGATGAACAGAGGCCCCTGAGCTGCCTATCTACACACACCTCAGTCTCCAGCCCTGACTTTGCTGTGTTTGTCTCCAAAGCACATGACCCAGTTAGTATTTATATACAGTCTCTCTCCCTCTTCTTACCCTAAGCTCCAGGATGAGAAATTTTTTGTACTTTATTTTGTGCTGTGCCTTGTGCCCAGATCAGGGCCTGGCCATTAAGTACTCATTCAGTACTTGTTTTAAAGAATAAATTTGAAAAACTCACTTTGGAAAATTACATTAAAAATGTTAGAGTATTTTGGCAATTCAAAAATCCACAAGTAAACTTTTTTTTTAGGATCTCGTATGTAAGCAGTAACTACACCAGACTTATTCTGAGAGCCACCTTATACATTTGTCTTGCAGCTTATGTATACTTTCATCATGGGAAACCACACTGGGATAATCAAACCAAATCAGTACTTGTACTTAAGACCTAAAACCCTCTGCCTATTAAAAAGTCACTCTGTTCGTTATGAAATTATGAAATACACTATAATCTTTTTGCTTAAATTCTAGAGCCGTTTTTCATCATTAGAAATCTGTCAGTGCTGAGTTAAAGAGGGCACCCTTCATATACTCGTAGTATGGGGGGAAATCGGGGAATCTTTCTAGTCATTTAGCCATCACTGTTAAATGGTCAACTTATACAAAAATAAAATAATGTTAAATTATGTATTTTTAATAACTATTAAAGCTCATTATTATACATATTACAAACATTAGTAATTGCTTAATATTATTATTTAAAATCAAACCATAAATTATATATTAACATATCAATTATAGTCATTTGGAAGCAGCTATTAAGTAATTTAAAAATTTATATATCCTCTTACTTAGCATTTCCCTTATTAAGAATTTAAGCTATGCACACACTTTCAAAAATATGCCAAGATCCATGTGTGTTCTCCCTGCAGCATGATATAAGAGGAAATGGCAAACACTCCTATGTCCATCAACAGCGAACTGGCTAAGCAGCGTACTGGTACAGCCCTGATATGGTATGACTGCCAAGATATAACACTGACAGAAAAAAAGCAAGATGTAGAAACCATATACATACTTATACATAGCACAGTATGGATAAACTTTACACCTAAATGGAAGAAACCAGGCACAAAATGTTGCATAGTATATTTTCATTTATATGAAATATCCAGAATAGTATACTCCATAAGCAGATTAATGGTTTCCAGGAGTTGGGAATTGTGGAAGTAAAGATTAATGGGTATAGGTTTTCTTTTTAATGTGATAAAAAATGTTCAGGAATTAGCCAACCTTGATGGCTGCACAAGCCTGTCAATGTAATAAAAATCTCTAAATTGTATGCTTTAAAATAGAGTGAATTTTTATAGTATGTGAATTATATCTCAATTTAAAAAGTCACTATAAATGGTACAAAGATATAAACTGTTCTGGAAACATATATAAGAAACTGCTGAACTATTTACTTCTGAAAGAGAGGTAAGAACAGTTTCACTCTGTATACTTTTCTACACTGAACTTTCTCACCATATGCATTATATATTCCCTTTTTTAATTGCTTTTTAAAAAGTCAACAAGGACAATGGAGAAACACAATTATAAACTACTTTTGTTTCCCAATTTATACTCTTCTATATTTAAAAAATACTAGTGAATTTTTCTAAACTTCCCAATATCAAGCAACTATCACACTGGTTCAGGTCAAAACAGATGACACAAAAGTCATCTAACTATCATTAGAACCTAGTATATGCTCTTTTTTAAAAAAATTTATTGAAGAAAATACAGAAATTTTATTTCCTCCACTGCCTTCATCTCCTTCCTACATTCTTTCAGACTTGACTTTTTTAGCTATTAGCCTTTCTCTCTTTTGAGGTGTTTACATACGTTACATTAGTCTCAGGTGTACAACACAGTGATTCAAAATGTATATACATTATGAAGCGACCACCAAAATAAATCTAGCAGCTGTCACCAAAGTTGTTAAAATATTAATATTCCCTATGCTGTACATTACACTTCTATGACTTACTTATTTTCCAACTGGAAGTCTATACCTTTTAATCTCCTTCCCCCTTTTCAGCCATCTCCTCATCCCTCTCCCCTCTGGAGAGAGACTGTTTAACCACCAGATTGTTCTTCATATTTATGTGTTGGTTTCTGTTTGTTTTGTTCTTTAGATTGCACATATAAATGAAATCATACAGTATGTCTTTCTCTGACTTACTCAAATTAACATAATACCCAGAACTTGGTATACTTACAATCAATAAAGTTTATCAATGGGGGAAACCTTTAAAAAAAAACCACTGTTCGTCTGGGTCTTAAAACAAAAGATATGTCCCCTACGCATTAATACAAATACTATTAGCCAAAAAATGAAGCTAAGTATCAACTTGAAACCTTTATCACTAAAATGTTAGAATCAGAGATTACAATTTGCTGCTGAGGTATACTTACAATCTTTTCCAAAAGTGCCTTACTTCTTCTTTTTTTTTTTTTTAAGACTTAGGACATAAATACCCTATCAAAGAGACTCAGTGTCAAACGTGGGGTTGGTTAGTGCCAGGCCACCAAGTTGCTGGTCATCCAATTTTTTTCTGTTGCTAAGTAAGAAGTTTCACCAAACTTTCTGACTGATATCCATTATGGCTATTTTTCTTTATGCTGCTTGTCATAGTCACACAAAAATGACTAAGATTATTCGAAAGCAAGAGATTTCAACAAAACTCTCATTTCCCCTACACCTGCAAGTCATTTAGAATACTTTTACTCACTTTTCTTAGGTGTTTATTTTATATAAGTTCTAAGTCCTTCTACTGAAGGCCTTGCAGGTCACTAATTTAGTCCCAACCTATCAATTTGTTAACTGAATTAGTTTTGTTAAAAAATCATGGTTTTTTTGGTACCAAAAATATTTTCTGCCATGTTTATGAATTTCACTAAATACACTTACTAGTTTTTGTTCAGCTTCTCACTTTGTCTCCTCTGGCAGCTCTATTTTTCTAGATATGTGTTCTAATTGTGCCAAATGACCTTCTTAGAACAGTGCAACTCGAAATACAGTCAGAGACACAATACAGAACTTGAGCCAGATTGTAAACCAGAACACCTAAACTCTCACTGAGCAGAGTCAGAGCTAAATGACAGGACAGTGGTATAGCTGATGTATATTCTGAATTCAGCTCCTATCTCCTTGCAAATCAGCTGGTCAAAGGAACACACTTCGTGCTCTTAGCAAATACGGTCATCAAAGTAATGATGGAAAACAACCATCAACCCAGAATTCTACATCCAACTAAATGATCTTTTTTTTTTTTTTTTTTTTTTTTTTAAATTTTTATTTATTTATGATAGTCACAGAGAGATAGAGAGAGAGAGGCAGAGACACAGGCAGAGGGAGAAGCAGGCTCCATGCACCGGGAGCCCGACGTGGGATTCGATCCCGGGTCTCCAGGATCGCGCCCCGGGCCAAAGGCAGGCGCCAAACCGCTGCGCCACCCAGGGATCCCCAACTAAATGATCTTTTAAGCCTGAACAGATCACTCACAATCCTTCACTGAAATAACTACTAATGGAGTAATATGAAGGGAACCAAACCCTACAAAAAGCAGTAGGAATGCCAAAATAACGCTATACTGACACTAACCTTATCTCAGAATCCACATCTTTGCTTAGGAATTTAGGTCTTGTATTTTCAGATGAATAGTAACGTCCTGCAAAGACTTGGTCACCATCAGCAGTAAAAGCTTCTCTACAATTCTTGGGTGGCTTTTGAGATTGCATTACTGCACGAGCTACAGAATTATTCTGAAAAATAAGGGGAAAAATAGATTTTTTAAGTTATGCCATAGCATTTCTGATACACAATTTCTGAATGTTACCTATCATTATTTTAAGATTCAAGTATTTTTTATTTAAACATTTATTTAAACATAAGTAAAATAATTCCAGAAAGTTAAATAAGAGTTTCAAAATCAACTCTCAAGATGCAAAGAATTAAAACTACTGACAGTCTTTAGGACAGAATAAGCAATGCTTTATGAGAAATTGATTTAAGTTCTACTATTACTATCCGTTAAAATTAAAAATTTTAGTACATATTTAGTATATTAATTAGTACATTAAGTACATTTCCACATGAAAATATTTACTTTAGGCCAGAGTTCATACAAATCTTACTTTTTCTAAACTTTTACAGCCTGAAAAAAAAAGATGTCAGTGAACAGCAAATTGCAATAAAAGATTAATATGATGAATTATGTGAGGAAAGCCTGGAAATAAGCCCTAGAAGAAGTTAAAAGGGCATCAGGCTTAATGGAGGCCTATCTATCCTCTGGGGACAGGCAAGAGATCTTCCTTATTTTCTTTCAAGTATCCTTCTAACATGTAAGTGAGCAAAGCCCACAAATAATTACAATATGACCTTGCAACAACTGTATATACATTTAAATTACTGATACGATTACTTCTCCCTTACCATTAATGAGAAAAACAAACTCTACATTTGTTTTGATTAGATTTGTTTTGAATTTCCTGTTCCTTCTCAGTAAATTTATGCCAATGAAGATCTAATCCAAGAATACACAGATGAAGAGTAAATACTGAAATACTGATCTTTTTACAATACTTTCAAAGTTTTGATAAAAGAACTCATAAAATAATGAGTATTTGTTTAAAAACAAAATAATAATACACATATAAAAGGGTAAATAAAAAATGAATTTGGTAGCCAATCCATAAACAAAAAGAATAAACAACAAAATAGAATAAGAATAAACAACAAAAAAATTATAGCATCATTCACCAAAATAGTATGTATTTGTGAAACATTTACTGAGGAATAGCCAAAAGTATAAAGTTCCCCTAGGCAGAAAATGCATAAACCAACCAGCTCTGTATTATTCTATGGTTTCCTGTGAGGTAAAAGTACAGTAGTAAAACCTATTAATAACTCTATAATACAGAATGGGAATAGGAATTTATATAACCAATCCAGTTCTGAAAATTTAAAAGTAATATAAAATTCAGCAAGCATCTTATCTTACTTTGATCAGAAGCACTGTCTCTATGCTTCTCATGTCAATCAGGCTGTTTGCAACTACTGCATTATCTATTTCTAAAGCTGTCAGGACTGTTGGAAACTCTGGATGATAAGCAGCTCTAGGAAACAAAAATATATAAGTATTAATTTATCAAACTTTAATTTTATACATATATCTTTTTAATGTGTGACTGGATAAGACAATGGAAAATATAACATTTGAAAACATCTGTTAATAGGTTTAAAGAACAAACATTTATATTAAGTGCTAGGTACTCTAAGAATATTATGAATAATATTAGCCCATTTAATCATCATAACCATGGGATTGATAATATTATTCTCTAATTTAAAGGAGTTTGTTCTTAAGATGGAGGAGGCAAAACACTGACCTAGGATGTTTCAAAAGGAGAGAAGTCAACGTAGTAGGAAAGTTTAAGGTTCAGGAGAGAGTTGAAATAATTAAAAATAACAGTTCAACAAATCAGTTGGCAAGAAAGCATACAATTCAGAGACTACATAGAATAACAGCTTTAGAGAAAAAGAGCATCTCTTCTGCTGAGCAGGACAGGATGTGCAGATGTAGACACAGTTATGGGTAGCCAGCACACTGAGCAGTTCAGCAGCCCGTACTTCAAGGGGAATAAAGCCATCTTTATAGGAAAGGAAACACTTCCTAGTATTTCCTGGGGAGCTATACACTTTTCCAGGGTCCTCTTTTGAGTTTGTCTAACTAATGTGAGCTTAATATACCTGATTCATTTTAATATTCCAATGGTGTTTTATTCTTCCTTTCTACATTAAAGTAACATGCCCAATTTTAAAATTTTAGCGTTTGAACTGCAGTATGTACTGATAAAGTTCTTCACAAAAAAGTCACTCCTCCAAAATGTCTGTAGACAGCTGAAGTTGAGAGAGTATTAAATGTACCCAACTTGTCAATATTCTGTCAACACCTAAAAGTAATATCCAACTTCTTCTACTTGAACTCCACCAACTTGAACTTCAGCCTAATACCAAACTGCTCTGAAAGGCAAACATGGAGTTTGTCATGCCCTGGAGCTGCTCCATTAACCTTGAACTTCCCACGAGTTACAGCTAGAGCTTTCCCAGCTGACCATGCCTTATTAAAACTGCTAACTGCATCCAGCAGATCTATGGAGGCTTGCAGGCCTCACTTTCTTCGCCTCCAGCCTAGGCCTCATGGTCAATCAATGAACTACTTTCCAAGCAGCACTTTTTTTCAGTTGATTCCCTCTTCTTCTATAATATCTACCCATTCTAAAAAATTCTAATGTAGTATTAACCCAATAGTATACATTATCTACCTATTAAAAAGCCAAAAATCCTGTGGTCACCACGAGTGTTTGAATCCTGAGTGGATGTTGGTTCAGTTTCCTTTCTCACTCTCCGAAACCTACCTAACTCCTGAGGCCCTCTTTCACAGCACACTGATTCACCTATTTCAAAGAAGTGACATCATGCTGCACAAATGAAGCTCACTCTGCACCCCGTCACAGGAGGTGATACATTGCTGGGAGACTGCAAATACAATCACTGGGAAACACAGTGTGCCAGTAGGGCAGTGCCAGGCATTCCTATTCATGGGAGTCCACACACAAATCATGGAGCAGTCCCAACAGCTGTTCAGGACCCCTGTTCCTGGTTCCCAAAGGACAGTGCTGGTATAGGAGGATATTCCTCACAGAAGTCAATCTCTCATAGCAATATCCCAGGGATAGATTCCAAGGCCCCTGTAGGGAAATGCCCAATTGCAAGTCACCATATTGGCATTCTACCAAGCACTCAAGTTCTCTCACTCTAGATGCAACTACCCTGACAGGGGTCATTTTTTACCATAACCAATGTTGTCTGGTAGCACAACGGAAATTTCACTTTTGTCAGGATTTAGAAATCAGGAATCAAAGTTAGAAACTAATGTAAGGCCAAATTTTCATGCACACTGGGAAAACTGTTTACCTCTAACTCCCAAATACTTATTTCTAACCTAAAAGCTCAAAGTTGACAATTCTACAATAGGACTTATCCAATATTGGCAAATCCACTTTTATCGCACTTTTTCTAAACCAATTACTAGCAACAACAGCTCAGTAGTCACTTCAGCCAGAGACCTAATGGTTATCCTCAATTCTTTCATTCTCTTACATTTAAGTAACAAGTTTTATTGATTTCTTCCTAAATAATGGTTTTATTATTTTTTAAAGATTTAAGTATTTATTGGAGAGAGAAAAAGCACATACTTACGCACAACCACAATGAGAGGGGCAAAAAGGGAGAGAGAATCCTAAGCAGAATTCCTGCTAAGAGTGGAACTCAACACAGGGCTTGATCTCACAACCCTGAGATCATAACTTGAGCTGAAACCAAGAGTCAGATGCACAACCAGCTGAGCCACCCAGGCACCCTCTAAATACTGCTTTTAATCTGCCCTTGCTATCTATAATGCAAACACTATTTTTCGCGGAATAATTTATGTCATGGCTCTATGCATTTTGCACATAGAATTCTATTTGCTTAAAAGGCAGTTAACCCGTCACTTGACAAATTCATCAGGTCTGAAGAATGATCACTTTTCCTCTTTTCTCTAATTTCTTCGCTAACCTACCAACATATAATTACTCTCTCATCTGAGCTACATATGCATTCTGTGATCCAATTTTACCAAAGCTGACAAAGGATGAAAGAGAAAATACATATTATATTTGGAAGTAAAGTGATTAGCCAGTCAGCAGTTAGCAAAGAGGCTGGTTTAAGTACGGTGCCCTTGAGAAAATTTTTTAGGGTCATCAAAGAAAATGACCACAGCTCTTTATGGAATCTGCAAAGCACCTTAAGAGTTGAACTGTAAGTAGTCAGTGCCAAAGCTCTTCTTTAGTATCCCTACCCCCACATTCCCCTTAATTTGCTGTGGTCTGTATCACTTTCCTTAGTATAATTTCTATGCCCCACCACATCTCTTCCACTGTACTGGCTCCCACCACAGACCTCATGTAAGGAGCTCATGGGCAGGGAACATGTCTTAATTAGCTACGTATCTCCAGTACCTAGACTGAAGTTAAAGAAGTGGCTTGATGAAATTTCATAAATCAGTACTATAGATTTAGTTAACATAAAAATGTCTTAATTCTTTCTTATCTTGGACATGATTAAGCAAAACCAGAAATGGCATTTAGCTACTGATGCCTCACCTGTGTCTTACGTCATACATCTCATTCCGAAACTCAGAAACTATTATCTGTGGCCGTGAGGTCCCTCGTGAATAAAACCTTTCCATCAGTGCCTGGAGAACTCTTTCATCGGCATGGTTATGGCAACAATAGGCCTGCAGAAGTCCTTTCAAGCAAGATTCGATAGCCAAAGCAAGTTCAGGGTCGCGAAGATGAATGCAAGCTCCTAAAAGTGAGAGAAAATTGTGAAAAGGCCCATAAATATTTTGAAATATTAATGTAAATATCTTTTTATAATAGTTTATAAATGACGTCCAAAATATTTTCATATAAAGAAGCTTACATGACATTACAGATCTTATGTTAACTAAATGTGAGATCCCCACATATCCATTGGATACACTGGGGAGAAAACCCATCAAATCCTGTGAAAAGAACTGCCTCACTCACTCCAGTGTAAATGAACAGATGTTTTTCTATGTAAGTGTATATTATTCCAGGCTCTGAATGGCATTTTGAAAAGGAAACCAAACTGTTTATAGATTATTATTTTCTGTAAAACTGATTAATACTGAAATTTTAGAAACAGAGAGAAAATGCCTCATCTGTTGAAATGGATCCTGGTATAGAGGTCCGTAGCATTTACATGAAGAGACCTTACTGTAACACTTAACACCGTGTATAATGCTGTACTTACACAGTAATACCTTGCTTTAGCAACAATACATATTTCTATTAACAGCATCATTTTCACTTAATGATATTACAGAATTAGAGATAACTTCTCAGGAGAATTCAACAAATATTTTTTTAATCTCATATATATATATGGATAATTCAATAAACCCAGGTTTTTCACTTGAAAAGGACTTTTTTTTTTAAGGTTTTATTTATTTATTCATGAGAGTAGAGACATAGAGAGGCAGAGACATAAGCTTCCTTCAGGGAGACCGATGTGGGACTTGATCCCGGGATCACGCCCTGAGCCTAAGGCAGACACTCAACCACTGAGTCACCCAGGTGTCCCTGAAAAGGACTTAAAAACAATGTTGTCCTACCTTAAGAGAAACTAAGAAAAGATATTTTATAAAGGTGACACAAAACTCAGGTGGTGAGGGTTCTTCTGACTGTACTACTATGTCACTGGATTTTCCAACTAATCAATTATTTCCAACTAATTAATATTCAAATTAGCTCATTTATTTATTCATTCATTTAGGAAAAAAAATCAGATTATTCAACCCTATAGATACCTTTTTTCCCCTAAGTTCTCTTGCTTTTGGTTACTTTATGCTTTAAAAATAAAGGGAAATTATAAAGTGATTTTTATCATTACTTCTTAAAATATAGATAATTAAAATCCACATATAATTATGCACCTCTTACATAGATTCAGAAGATCCTTTCCTGAAAATAAAACCTTATTTTTAATGTTTCCTATACCCTGAGCAAATGGTGACAAATACCTAAAGGACCCACAGGTTTACAGGTAAAATGCCCACGCCTGTAGGCATCATCTATTGCTTCAAGAAGGGCTGGAACATGAGGGCCAAATCTTTTTAGTCGATCAGTTTTACTATCTTTCAATTCTTTCAGTTGTCTCTGATTATAGCTCAGTGTATGCTTCACATCTAATTCTTCCCTCCTAAAAAAAAGCAGAAAAACAGAAGAGATATGTGATACTGTTATACAGAAATATCCAGCCTTTCCCTCTAACACCTGCATGCCAGTGAATGATTCGGCTAACTAAAGATGAAATTGAAAATGACTGTGTTACTAGAGAAAAAGTCTCAAGTCCTCAAAACTTAGCACGTAAATAATGATGTCACAGGGATGAGGACTAGAAATCTCAGAAATTGTCCAGCTCTACAAGTGTTAGAAAACTCTGAGAAAGGTAATTTTAAATATTTTACTCAATACAAGAACAGCAACCACAACAAAACATATTGTCTCTCTTCATATAAAGACCAAACCACATGATTTTCAAATCATTGAAAAAAATCATTCTAAGGTTGTTGAAACTTACTTAATTCTGATCCGTTCTTCTTTGTCCTTTTCTATGGCTTGCTGAAACTGCTCAATCTCTTGATTGATTGAGCTTTCTTGATCCTGCAAGGCCTTTACTCTCTCTTTTAACCAAGATATTTTTTTTTGCCTTTCCAATCGTTCAGGTTCCAAAGATTGATCGGTACTGATAGTAAATAACCCAAAGTAGAAAATGTTACATGGAAAATTGAACATTTAAAAAATACAAAGCAATGTGATAAAATTCCTTTAGAAACAATATGGAAAATACTCCATTTCACTGAGTTCACAGTATTAAAATGAGGTAATCATGAACATGGCCAAGTAACCATCTTACCTTTTCTTTAGTTCTTCAATTCTTTTGCAAAGCTGCTCATCATCTTTCATTAATGCTTTATACTCATTTAGAGAACGATTATATAAAACCTAACAAAAAAATTAGACACACTTTGGTAAAATAAAATATATATATATATATATATATATATATATATATATATCCCATTCAAATCCACTTTTGCCACATCTTCATATCAGAAGATTTTGCTAAATATATGCAAAAGTATTTTTTTTAAATAAAGTACTTAAACAGCCATATGAAACCATTACATTTTTTGAAGTCTGAAAGTAGCACAGATTTCTACCGAATCACAGAAACTCTACTTTTAAAAGTAAATGGGCAGTATTTTATATTTGATCTGAAGTATTTAATATTCCAGGTTGGAAAAATTTCTCTCACCTCAGCTTCATTATAGACCCTTTTCTTAGCAGTAACATCTGTTTTCAATGCCATACATTCTGGTGCTCGTGCATTTGTCTCTTGACTTATCTTTTCCAGTTTATCTTGAATATCTTTGTATTTTTTTTCTGCTTCATTAAGTCTAACCTTTAAGAAAATAACATTGTTAGAGTGGATTTTACTTTTCTTCAATAAACAGGAAAAAAAATTTAAATTATAATATAGCAAATAGCAAACTTAGTTTCACTCAGACTAAATAATCCCAAGACATTAGGGAGGCAAACATAATTATATAAAATACTAAAATATAATTTTTAATTCCACATTTAGTTATCCAACAAACATGCTATCTTCTGGGGATATAAAGATAGAGTAACAATGGTCTGCAAGTAACACAATTAAAGGGAGACAGACACAATTTAACAGCAGAACAGATTGCTTAAATTGATTATACGGTTCGGTTACAATAATGCTTAAGCTTGCTATGTCTATTTATAATCATGGAAGCACAGAGAAAGAATCCAGAGGTCTGCCAGAACGTGTCAATGCCTTCAAAGCAGCAGCAGCATTTGAACAGAGACTAGAAAGATTAATCCAAATGTACCAAGAGAAAAGCTGGGGAAAGGTGTTACAGACAGATGGGAAATCATGTAGAAAGTCAATAACAACACTACTTTTGAAAATGAAAATACTTGGAGCTTAAACTGAGAGTGTAGTGGTGGGAGCTGAGCCGGAAGTGTGGAAGAGCCAGAATTTCCTGAAAATCAGCTTACAACTTAACCCTCCAGGTTACAGAGAGAAAAGACATGACCAAATCTGTACATCAAATCACTTTGGAAGCACATACAGGGTGGAGGGAAAATTAAAGGAAACAACTGGAGTGTAAAGAGTTAACATTCTGGAGCGAAATGAATTTGAAACCAAAATGGGGCACTGACAATAGGAATGGATTAGGAGACTAATATGAGAACTATCAGGATCAGGGATCAGCAAACTTTTTCCAGAAAGAGAGAGTGTAGTAGACACTATTTCTTCACATTCTTTCCACTTAATAGTCATTCTATAATCTATCACCATGCAAAATACATGAATGGTTAAAATCTATCACCATGTCAAAATACATGACATGGTAGGAAGGATACAAATAAAAAATAAGATAGTTCTTACCCTCCAGAAATTAACCATTTACTATATAGAGTGCCCAAATGCTTAAGAGGGGCAAAGGCCTGCAGAACTAAAGAATCACCCCGCCTCAAAATCCTCTTTTCCCGTTTGAAAAAAAGTGAACATTTATTACTCAAAATGGATTCCATTTTTATTATTTTTTTTAATTTAAAAAACAATTATTTTATTTTGAAGTAATCTCTACACCAAACATGGGACTCAAATTTACAACCCCCAAATCAAGAGTCATATTCTCTACTAACTGAGCCAGCCAGGGGCCCCTGGATTCCATTTTTAGGTTGGAGTTCAAGCAGAAAAGTAACTTGCATCTTCCTCTATGACAAGCTAAGAAATGAGAATGGGGAAAAAAATTCCAGAATATTCTCACAGAAATGAAAATCTGAAGTGAGAAAAGGTGGGTGGGGTTGAACTTCCATTTACCACCTGAAGAGGTAGTAAGAAATTTGGCCTATTTCTGTTATTTTTACATATTTATCTCCTACTTTTAATAGATTAATAACGTAAAACTTTTTTTAAAGGTTTTATTTATTTATTCATGAGACACAGAGAGAGAGAGAGGTAGAGACATAGGCAGAGGGAAGAAGCAGACTCCCTGCAGGGAGCCTGATGTGGACTCGATCCCAGGACCCCGGGATCACACCCTGAGCCAAAGGCAGATGCTCATCCGCTGAGCCACCTAGGCATCCCAATATAACATAACACTTAAAGGGAAAAAAAATATCCGCTTAGTTTGAAAAAGAAAGGTGGGGAAGATTACATTCTATACTATAAATTAAGCCTGGGGCCCCAAAGCACTTGAATAGAACAGAATACTAAGAGGTATATTAGCCACACTGAATAGCTGGGGCTCCTATAAAAATGAAAAAGCTAAGAGTTTAGCTCTGTTATACCTCTGGCATGACAAAATGCAAGGACTTATGCATTGTGGGCTATATACCCTTGTGAAATACTGAAAAAAAAAAAAAACACTCAAGTTCAAATTTTAAATTGGTGAATTATATGGTGTATGAATTCTATTTCAATAAAGCCGTTAAAAAAAGAATGAAAAGGTGAGTATAAACAGTGGATCTACAATATGATAAAAAGGTCAATGTGGACACCACTAACAGAAAATTACTGCTTTTATTTACCATTCAGCCAACTTCTACCTTTAGGCCCCAGTGGAAGACTCTTGAATCTTATATAAATAAATAACATAGTTTCCACCTAGGCTCTTGGATTGAAATTAACCTTAACAGACCTAACAACTTGTTCCATATGTGTTCTACCTACACAAAATCTTCTGATGGTTCTGGGCCCTAAAACTTCCCCAGTTCCCTGGAAATTCTAGGCATTGTGCTCAGTTTTGAAGTGTCATACTTCATGGTACTCAGCTATTATCAAAGCACCTCAAGACTTTTTATCTTGACACTCCTAATGAACACAAGAGTAGAAGCTTCATGTTGTAGCATCTCTAGTTGGTAAGGAAGTACCACTGTCCACATGCATGAGTTTAAAGTGTTATATCACTGGGCTCAACTGGCTGATCACATACGAACACAACTCATTCATTCATTCATTCATTCATTCATTCATTTATGATAGTCACAGAGAGAGAGAGAGAGAGAGAGAGAGAGGCAGAGACATAGGCAGAGGGAGAAGCAGGCTCCATGCACCGGGAGCCTGATGTGGGATTCGATCCCGGGTCTCCAGGATCGCGCCCTGGGCCAAAGGCAGGCGCCAAACCGCTGTGCCACCCAGGGATCCCCACAACACTCTTTATTTTTTTTTTTTAATTTTTTTTTATTTATTTCTGATAGTCACAGAGAGAGAGAGAAAGAGAGAGAGAGAGAGAGGGAGGCAGAGACACAGGTGGAGGGAGAAGCAGGCTCCATGCACCGGGAGCCTGATGTGGGATTCGATCCCGGGTCTCCAGGATCGCGCCCTGGGCCAAAGGCAGGCGCCAAACCGCTGTGCCACCCAGGGATCCCCCCACAACACTCTTTAAAAGAGAGTTGCCAGGGAGCCTGGGTGGCTCAGTCGGTTGAATGTCTGATTCTTGATTTTGGCTCAGTTCACAATCTTGGGGTTGTGAGACCGAGCCCTGCTTTGGACTCAATGCTGAATGAGGAGTCTGCTTAAGATGTTCACTCCCCCTCTCTCCTTGCCCCTCCCCCTGCCTGTTATGCTCTCTGTAATCCCCCACCCCTTCTGGATAAATAAATAAAATCTTTAAAAAAAAATAAAATAAAAAAGAATTGGCATGATAGTACTTGAAGAAAAATTTATGTCAGTTCATTTGAGTAATAAATTCAAACACAAATATATAAGTTGAAACCGCTACTTTTGTAGGTCTTTTAATATAGTCTAATATCAGTAATCTCATGATTTAACTTACTAAATCTGTATTTTAAAAAATTACCTGCTGTTCTTCCATCTTCCTGTCAAGTCTAGCAGCACGATCTTCCCCAATTTTGATATTATCTCTAATAGCATTCAACTGTTTTTCAATTTCATTGACCTACAAAGAAATTATACAGTAAATCATGTGTAAGAGTAACTGTAACCAAATATTTTCTACATATTAAAAGCATAAGTGAATAGGTCATAAAGTAAAAATTACCACTGCCCAAGCCATTTCATGTTTCAAGTATTCTAAATTAGTTTTCATTGTACTTAGACCGGCAATACTTTGAAAACGTTCTTCTTTCTCCAAACACTGGCGTTTCAGTTCAGTAAGTCGCTTAAAAAAAGAAAAAAGGATATATTTCTTATTAACATTGAAAAGACAGACATTTTACAAATGTATTTCTTTTGAATGTACTATCTTAACAGGTAGTTAGAAAGATATGCAAGGAAATGACTTAAGGTGAAAATAAAAATATTTGGTTCTTTGGTATACTTTTACTAAGTGAATTATTTTCTTAATTTCTGTATTATAAAGATGGCCAAAAACTCTTCAAATGAAGATCAAAGGTTTGATCTTAAAAGATCTTAAAACCTTAAACTTTAAAAGGTTTAAGATCTCACAAGTATAGACAAATCATAAAACTTAGTTTCCCATTTCTCGACTCCATATCTAATAGACTAGTTATGTTCTTTTGGGCAAAGTATACCCAGTACTCATTCCAAGGATAATGGAAGACACAGAAGAAATTTATTTCTAAAAGCCCAATAAGTTTTTAATTTAATTTTAAAAAAATTAAAAAAAAAAAAATATATATATATAAGTAGGCTCCACACCCAGTGTGGAGCCCAACACAAGGTCCAAACTCACAACCCTGAGGCCAAGACTGAGCCGAGATTAAGACCCAACTGACTGAGTCAGGTAACCTAAGTTAGAATTTTTAAAATCTAAGTTCTCCCTTAATAATAAATCAGGGAAAAAAAAAAATAAAAAAAATAAAATAAATCAGGGGTGTCTGGGTGGCTCAGTCGCTTAAGCTTCTACTTCTCGATTTTGGCTGAGATCAAGAGATCAAGTGTTGGCCTCCCTTCCCCCCACCACATCAAAGCTTAGTGATGGGTGTGGAGCCAGCTTAAGATTCTCTCACTTCCTCTGCCCCTCCCTCACTCGCTTGCTTGCACAGGCAGACTCTCTCTCAAAAAATTAAAATAATAATAAAATCATTCAACAAGTATCAAATATAACAACATTAGAATAGCTTCTAAAGTGCCTCTACATTTTAGATTCTGTACACCTGGGTAGATGGCCTCTCCCCCTCACTCGTGCGTACCATCTTCAAGGAGGCCTCATACTGTAGATCTAATGCATCCCTACCAGTCACCTTCCCATTCTCCAGGATTATTTCAATCCATTATCATTCTCTTCAAGCCTCATACATCCCCACCACCCTAATCCCTCACTCATTCTCCTTCCCTCCTCCTTTAGGGAATTTAGTGGCCAGCAGAGGACACTTTCTCCAACTTCCAACAACCTCACTTACAAATCTAAAACAGGAGGAGGTAGCTTCCTGACACTGAAGTCTAGCCCTCATCCCCTACCCACCGATTTTGGATCTGACCACCAGGTTCTGCCTTCTCAGGAAGTCTGAATTAATTCATTTTTCATCCCTATCTTTTCATCTTTGTTTCCACTTGGCCCTCTCCACTGACTCCCTTCCATTATCACGTTTAAATCTTCACTTCTCTTTCCCGTTCACAAATAAAACCGCCACTACCCAACCTTGGGTACCTCCTCCTCCTCTTTCCCTCTAAGTTTCCTTAAAGTTCTCTCTCTCTCTCTCTCTCTCTTTTCCATTTCCTCACATTTTCAGCTCCACAAATCTGATTTCCATTTTCACTACTCCTGAAACTTGTCTTGCCACAGGCCTCTATGCAGATTATGTCAGTAAATACAGGGACTATTTGTCAAACTCTCTGGCGCCTGCCACTCAGAATATCACACAGTTGTGACTACTGCCTTCTCACATTCTCTTCTCTTGGCCTCTATGGTTTCTGTGAACATTTTTCATGGTTCAGGCCTGGACTTTCCTCTCCTCTTTAAGCAATTTAAGTCATTCCCACAGCTTATACACCAACAACACATTGATGAATCCCAAATTTGTACTGAAGCCAGACTTCTGCATTCCTCACTCCTATATTCAATTGGATGTTTTATAAGAACCTCAAAACCAATGTGTTCAAAGTGAAATTCATCACTTTCAAAAGAAGAAAAAAAGAAAAGAAAGACTGGCTCCCTCGTCCCAAGACTCCTATCTTCAGAAACTCAGTCTATTGCTCAGGTCAATGATCTGGAGGTCATTTGGTCACCCTTGTTATCTGTCTCAACTTCACCCCTCCCTATCCCACTTAACACCTGCTCAAATCATTTCAAAACTCTTTTTTCCACTACTACTGCTAACTTATGCTATCATCATCTCTGGACGATTGTTAACACTTTATTGATCTTTCTATGTTAGTTCTTCCCTTACAGCAATTCACTCTCTTCCACAGCAGAGTAATCTACAAATCATCCACTTTCATGTGTTTAACTGCTCTTAGGTTTATAAGGTCCTCTACGTTCTGGCCTCTTCTTTCTCACTCTTGTGCTCTTCACTCGATCCAATCTGGAATTCTTTCAACTTTCTGAGAGCACCATATTACTCTCTTGCCCAAGATGCTGCGATTCTTATTCCTAGGAACAACACCCTTCTTTACTCTCCCCATCCCTTGCCTGGCATCATTCATCCTCAGTTCGTACTTTAAACATCATCCTTAGAACAAATAAATCCTTCCCGTGTCTCGGCTTCCCAGCGCTGACACCCTCGTAGGTGCTTTTGTACAAATCTAGTCATGAGTCCTTTAGCGGTGCCCACCATACTCTGACCCCAGAACCCTGCTACGTATTTGCTGTCATATGGCCATGGACAAAAGCACAATGCCAGAAGGCACACACTGGAACTTGGTATTTATTGACTGAACACCTTCTAGTTTCTATCTAACCTTCACATACTACTTCCTACAGATTTAACTATTCAAATTCAGAGTTTATTTTGAGAATATAGGACATTTAATTAATTAGGAAAAAAACCTCTTATTATGTGCATATTATACATAAGGAACTCTGTTACATATAGGGAAGTGCTTCTTCAACTTCATAATCAAAATATATTTAATAGTTAATAATAAAGTATATCATGGAGAAAGTGGGTATTTAACCTCTAGCTGTCCGAAGCAAACAAGTTTCTTCAAGATCCTGAGACGCTATTTTTAAAATAATAAATGTAACATATACTATTACATTTTTCGAATATGCAAATATTTCCTTTCCTTTTCCCAATAACACTGATATTCTAAGATTAATTCTATGGTTTATAGTGCCTCCCCATATCCACATTTTCTGAGTTTGAAGGAATACTGTGGGGAATAAAAATAAATACACTCATCTTTGCTGTTTGAGTTTTCACACAACCACAGACCTAACTTTAAATATTCAATCCTCAAAACCTGAAGTAAAAGGGTTGACCTGGTTCAATCATTAGTACAATTCTGTGTCAAAGAAAAAGCTAAGAAAGAGCTGGAAGCTCAACTGGTTGTATAAAACTGACTAAGTAACAAAAGAACAAGATACAGCATCACACAAAAATTGGTGGGACTTGGGCAGCCTGGGTGGCTCGTTTAGTGCCGCTGTCAGCCCAGGGCCTCAATCCCTAATCTGGGATTGAGTCCCACGTTGGGCTCCCTGCATGGAGCCTGCTTCTCCCTCTGCCTGTGTCTCTCCCTCTCTCTTTCTATGTGTCTCTCATAAATAAATAAATAAAATCCTAAAAAAAAAATGGTGGGGCTTAATGTACGGGATGAAAAGCTGAAATGTAATAAGCCTTATGATTTTGAGGTCTCTGATTATCAGACAGAAGGTTGGATCTTCAGGAATCTGAAGAAGAAAGTACAAGAAGAAAATATAGCAGACGTTAAAAAAAAAAAAGTAATTAAGTCACACTGGCTTGAGTTAATTGCAAAGTCAAACAAATATGCACAGCTGCCAAGCTGGTGAGGATGGATGTGACAGCTGCTACCAAGCTATCGGTGCTTAATGAATGCTAACATTTTACCAGTGTGATCAAAGAATTACCTACTGTATATAATTACAAGTGAATATTATGTTCAATATCAGCTTGAGACTTGTGCTTATTTTCCCATCAAAAGAAGTATTAGAGTTTTTAAACTACTTACACTGATACCTTACTGTAGAACCAATTAGTCATATATTAACAAATATGTAAAATATTGCCCTGTCCTCTACTTTATAGCCTAACAGAGGAAAACGTGTACATACCCATTATTCCAAAACAAAGAAAGTAAAGGCTAATACCCTGAATATAAAAAAACATACTTCCTCTATTTCATACAGTGCTATGAAAGTGTTATTAGTTTTATATAAATACAGATCTATATATAGGGACATAATTTTACAGTACTATTTAAAAATACTAAAAGAATTTGATCTCATAAATATTTTCATTGTGTTTACAAACCTCTTCTCCTTGATTTATCTGCTCCTTTGTTCTTTCTTTTGTTTCCATAATGTATGAATAATCTTCTTTCATCTGTTCAAGTTGAGTTGCTTTCATGAAGAACTATATTGATAAGAAAAACACAATTAGGAGTTTGTAAATTTCCATGGAACTGTGAAAAACAAAACTTTGGTCTCCAAATATTTTTGACCAATTATGTAAAAAGAAAATAAAAACACACTCAAGTCTTCACACCTAAAATTTACTTAACTTACTCTGCTCACATCTACACATTCATTTGCCAAAGCTCTTAAGAGCTCATGTAAGAAAACACTTCTGTGGGGCATCTGGGTGGCTCAGCAGTTGAGTGTCTGCCTTCGGCTCAGGGTGTGATCCTAGGGTCCTGGGATGGAGTCCCACATCAGGTTCCCCGCAGGGAGCCTACTTCTCCCTCTGCCTATGTTTCTGCCTCTTTCTCTGTGCCTCCCATGAATAAATAAGTCTTTAAAAAAAAAAAAAAGAAAACACTTTTGGTGGAAGAATAACACCACCTTGAAAACTCATTTTCACTGATTATTTCATTCTTTAAACAAATATGAATAAAGAGAAAACATCTGTATTCTTGATCTTGCTGGATCTTGAATTTTTAGAAAAGGAAATCCTGAAACCCATTCAAAAATTACAACATAAGAGGTGCTCAGGCTCATTAAAGCTACTTGGAACCTCAAAAAAAAAAAATTACAACATAAGTAGTAGTCAAATTTCTTGTTAGCTTTTTAAGTTTTAAATAATTTAAGGTTTAAATGTTACTATGTATAGCCAATCAATCATTCCCTTGAATTTCCTTAAAGATTTTAGAATAATCCATTCTCTCTCAAAATTAAAAGCCAAAAGGTGAAAGTAAGAATTTACCAAGAAAATTATACTTCCATCGTACTTAGAATTTTCCTAAATTAGCCCTACAATATTACTGTAAATAGGTGGCTTTAAAAAAACCCCACTCAACATTGATTATGTGGGCAAGAGTTATGTTTGGTATATATGTCTTATCTATAATATATTCTTTTTTGATAAATTCTTATTTCCTTTGGTGCTCCTTACTTTGTATTTGTCTCCTTCATTTTTAGACTGAAGGAACTGCTTGCTCATCTCTTGTGTTAAAACAGAAACTGGATTATCCACCTGAAACAAACCAGAGAGGTTATTTTTGCAGATTTCATTTTAATACCTTAAGAATAAATGAACTGAAATACAGAATACAATTCACCTATGGTGTCATCAAGAAGACTAAAGTTAGAGTATTATGGTAAATATATAAAGAAAAGAAAAAATATTAGAACTTCTGAATGCAGAAAAAGTATTTCAAGATACTAAAATAAATACCATACCCAAAATTACTCTGCCACTATATGAGGACACGAGCACAAGAACTCCGTGAAGAAGTGTTTTTTATCAGAAAGTTCTCATTTCTTTCATCTGTTTTATATAATTTCACTCCTACGCTACTGGTTAACAATCAGACAACAGTAAGTAAAGCCCTCAGTAGACTTGGGTTTTTGTGTCTCACTTTCTATGTAGCACTGGGCAAGTTAGTTTCTTCAACTGAATACAAAAAGTCTAACTTGGTTATTTCTAATCAGAATTATGATGCCAAGTAGTATTTATTTTTCTTACAGCAGTTCTTCAGACTTTCCATTTGTTATTTCTTCATGAAGATGTTATAAAATAAATAAAAACGCTGGAACCACTCTACCTTTTGGAGGAGTCATTTTAAATAAGCCACTTCTTGAATGAAACTACTTATACCTAACAAGTTCAAGTACAGTTATGGTAACAGTAAAGTACTGACCAAAGCACAAGTGAAAAAGTAGAAAAAATATAAATACATATGTTAAACTTGTTTCAGAAAGATTCAAGATCATTACTCATTTATATCTTTGGTATTAATAAGAAAGTAATTCATGTATTAGAAAATAATCCCATTTGCAAAGTTATAGAATACATAGCACCAGTATAAATGAAAAGTTATTTTATTTTTTTTAGATTTTATTTATTTATTTGAGAGAAGGGGGGAGAAGAGAGAGAGAGAGAGGAGACAGAGAACAAGTGGGGAGGAGGTGCAGAGGAAAAGGGAAAAGCAGACTCCCCTGCTGAGCAGAGAGCCTGACCTGGGGCTAGATCCCAGGATGGGATATTAGTACCCTGAGGTCATGACCTGAGCTTAATGAAGGCAGATGCTTAATTGCTGAACCACCCAGGTGCCCCTGAATGAAAAAAAAAAATTAAACTTCATTTACCATCTGTAAAATACTGATTGTACTCTGCTAGTATAATAATGGTTAAAATCTTCCTTTTTAAGTAAAATTTTAGGTCTTCTAAGACAAAACATTTATGGAATTATAAAGAAATCTCTACATAACACTCTATTATTATATAGATCAATCACACTGACTGCTACATATTTTTTATAAGATTTGCCCTATATCTTAATTTCATATTCCATATGACTTCTTAAAAAATAAGACCTAATGCACTAGCTTTAATGACAGACATTTTAACCAACTTTGAATTAGTAGCTTCTACAAAATTTATATTCTTTTGTCTGCATCTTTTTGATGGTTTTTGAAATGGGGTTCCTAGTTGCTACTACCCTAGGTATTACGTAAGAATCTTGCAGCTTTACCTGTTAAGATGGTAGCAAGCATAAAAGCAAGCACAAACAGATAAACGTCAGAGAAAGGATAAGAAGGGGAGGCACAGGAGAAATATAATCAGGTACTTAAAGACATTAAATATCCTCCTCCCTCGTGGTTATTTTAGGCCACCACTGACCAATAGATCTGTAATACAAATCACACAGAATTTAAAATTTTCTAGTAGCTACATTAAAAATATAAAAAGAAATGGCCAAAATTAATTTTAATATTTCTAATCTATCTAAAATATTATTTTAATAACTTATATAAAAATGGAATTATTCCTTTGCATTAAGTCTTCAAATGTATATCTCAAACTACAGTAAATGTCAATTTGGACTACCTACATTTCAAATACTTAATTAATATCCGCATAAGGCTAGTGGTTCCTGTACAGGTTAATGTAGCTCTAGACCTTCTTTGTTTTGATCACCGAACCTGAACCTCCAGTTTACTGCATAGTACCAGAAGAGGACTAAAGGAAGTATGATAACAATCTTCAAATATTTCAAAAGAGGCAGAACTTTCCAGAATGCTCGGTGAGACGCGGAGGCTGCCCGAGCTGCGCCCAGCAATGCGCTCCTTCCCGCTCCCCCACACTGGCTTCGGCCCTCTCACTGGCTGTAGAAAATGGTGAAAGAAACCACTTACTATGATGTTTTGGGGGTCAAACCCAATGCCACCCAGGAGGAATTGAAAAAGGCTTACAGAAAACTGGCCTTGAAGTACCACCCTGATAAGACTCCAAATGAAGGAGAGAAGTTAAAACAGATTTCTCAAGCTTATGAAGTGCTCTCTGATGCAAAGAAAAGGGAATTATATGACAAAGGAGAACAGGCAATTAAAGAAGGTGGAGCTGGTGGTGGTTTTGGCTCCCCCACGGACATCTTTGATATGTTTTTTGGAGGAGGAGGCAGGATGCAGAGAGAACAGAGAGGTAAAAATGTTGTACATCAGCTCTCAGTAACCTTAGAAGATTTATATAATGGCGCAAGGAGAAAACTAGCTCTGCAGAAGAATGTGATTTGCGATAAATGTGAAGGCCGAGGTGGTAAGAAAGGAGCAGTCGAATGTTGTCCCAATTGCCGAGGTACTGGAATGCAAATAAGAATTCATCAGATAGGACCTGGAATGGTTCAGCAAATTCAATCTGTGTGCATGGAGTGCCAGGGCCATGGGGAACGGATCAGTCCTAAAGATAGATGTAAAAGCTGCAACGGAAGGAAGATAGTTCGAGAGAAGAAGATTCTAGAAGTGCATATTGACAAAGGCATGAAAGGATGGCCAGAAGATAACATTCCATGGTGAGGGAGACCAAGAACCAGGACTGGAACCAGGAGATATTATCACTGTTTTAGATCAGAAGGACCATGCTGTTTTTACTCAACGAGGAGATCTTTTCATGTGTATGGATATACAGCTGGTTGAAGCCCTGTGTGGCTTTCAAAAGCCAGTATCTACTCTTGACAAACAAACCATCGTCATCACCTCTCATCCAGGTCAGATTGTCAAGCATGGGGATATCAAGTGTGTGCTAAATGAAGGCATGCCAATTTATCGTAGACCACATGAGAAGGGTCGCCTAATCATCGAATTTAAGGTAAACTTCCCCGAGAATGGCTTTCTCTCTCCTGATAAACTTTCTCTGCTGGAAAAACTCCTACCTGAGAGGAAGGAAGTAGAAGAGACTGATGAAATGGACCAGGTAGAACTGGTGGACTTTGATCCCAATCAGGAAAGACAGCGCCATTACAATGGGGAAGCATGAGGATGATGAACATCATCCTAGGGGTGGTGTTCAGTGTCAGACCTCTTAATGGAGCCAGTGAATAACACTGCTGCTGGCATTTTATATGCAGTAGTGGATGAGTGAAGGACTATAATCATAGCTCACTACTTGCTATTGTTTTTGTTTTAATATTCAACTATAGTAGTGTTTTAAAAGTTAAATGAAGAATAAACTCAAATATAAAAAAAAATATTTTGAAAGAAATAAACATGTTTTTACATTCGTCAAGGAAGTGGGAGCTTAGAGAAAGAGGCTTTATTTAACCTTTCCCTAATAAAAACTTTCTACTAGAGCTGTCCACAGAAGGAATCAGAAGTCTCTGGCAGAAGTGATTTCTCCACCACAATCCACTTAAGCAGTCGCTGAAGGGACACTTGGTGCAGATTCCACACAGGGTAAATCCAGTGAGAACTCTACTGGATGCCCTTCACAATTCTCCCAACATCCGATTCCATACTCTGTTGGTATTCTTGATTCTGCTTAAAATTTGTCCTGAATTCTAGCCTCGAATTTATTTGATGTATCTGCTTTTCTCCAAATATAATTGTTTTTCTAAACTTCCGTTGTCTGATATGCAAGCTACTATCCACATGTAGTTTTTATACTTAGGTAAAGTAAATAAAAATCAAACACTCTATTTCTTAATCACACATTTCTGTCAAGAGCAACGTGCTAGTTGTTGACCCACTGAATAGCAAAATACAGAATATTTCTACTATCACAGGAAGTTTTCCTGGACAGATCTGTTCTAAAGCAAAATGGAAAAGAGACCTAGACTTGTAACTGTTTTTTTCTCCTTAGTAACTAGTCTTGATGTTCTACATCCTGGAGTAAGTAAGGAGGGTGGTACATTAGGATAAACACGGACGCCTGGATCCCCATGCAGGCTCTACCAACAAATACGCCTAGACAGTGGGGTAAATTTACTTTTTCCAGTTGTATCCTCATCTACAAAATAAAGGTGAATTAGATGACCTCCAAAGGCAACTCCAATACTAATTAATTAGACCATATGCTCTATTTTTAATTATTCAAAGTATCTCAGCAAAAAGGACTGGACTTATCTCCTATAGGTACGACCAATAACTCCAAAATACATAAACAAATGCTTTATTTTTCTAGAATAAATTTCCTTTCTACAAAAATTTAGCATCTGAGTTTAGAAAACTTAGATGCTATTCCAACTAGAATAACAGGAAGCAAAGAAACTTTATAGCCTTTAGTAACATCCAGTTTAGCCCATACCATTGGGCCATGCATTGAAAATGCTGAATTAGTAAATTTTAAGCAACTTCACTAACAACAGTTGTAACATTTGTCCTATGGTCAACTTACTCATAGAAGTCCATTTTAGTTCTTTCAACACTACAAATGAAATCACATGAGAAAGTGACCAGTGCATTAATCTCAAACAAAATTTAGCAATTACCTGTATGTTAAAATGATCAAGAATTGCAATCAGTTCTTCTTTTCTAGTAGAAACCACAGTGCCTGATTAAGAGAAACAAATAAAATGACCAGACCATTTCTAGGGCAAAAATATGGAGAAAAAAATAAGCACTCACTCATAAATACAAATATTAACTATTTTTTGTCATGTCCTTAAGAATAGGCACAGATCTGAGAGAGCTGCATGCTGCAGTCATCATCACCCAAGCACACGGAGGAGGAAACAGCATGGATACAAGGACAGTGCTGTTCTCCCCATAGCAAAACAATGGCTTTTCCTTCTCATCTAGGTCTTCACCTCCTCTTCCTTCATGTCCTTTTCCACCTTTGGTTAACTCCCCTTTCTACATGTGATAAAAACTACAGAAGTGGAAGGAGGCCTGCAGCTGGGAACAAAGTGGTAAAGCCTGTTTCAAGTGGACTCAGACTGATAATCATGGTTCTGCTGGTATGTCTTGTGGTAAAACAACTGTGTATATATGTTCATATTTAATCATGGGTGTGTAATACATGCAGCCAACCTATCACATGACAAGAAAATGGTTTCAAAAGATTGGGAAGAAATGCCCTTTCAATGAATATCTGAACAATCACTTCACTCTAACTGAATATTTAGTAGCATTTTATATGAAATGAAAAGACATTCATAACAAACCTGTTTCACTTTTTAGTTTATAAGACCGACTTCCATCCATGCTGATGTGCTGCTGCACGACTATAGAGTTGCCATACACATTTGCTCTATAGGCATCATCTCCTCTGTTCCTTAATGTTATGGAGATATCTGCTGAGCTAAAGCAAGAAGGTTAAGAGAAGTTACATGAAGGTACAGTGCAATTTCAATCCAGGTTGCTATAATTTTCAAAACCTCCAAAGCAATTTGCCTAATTCATTTGAAAAGTAGCTTTACACCGGCCATTGATGGCTACCAGATTATGACAGAATAATGTCGAAGATAACACACCTAACAAAAAAACAAAGTTGAGAATAAGGGTTATAAAAACATTGATTATCCTATCTATAATAGAAATATTACATTCACATAAAAACCTCTTTTTTTAAAAGATTTTATTTATATATTTGAGAGAGACAGCATGAGTTGTGGAGAGTGGGGAGGGGCAGAAGGAGAGGGAGAACAAGCAGATGCCCTGCTGAGCCAAAAGCCCAAAGCAGAGCTCAATCTCAGGACACTGAGATCACAATCTGAGCTGAAGTCAGACACTTAATGAACTGAGCTACCCAAGCACCCTAAAACCATTTAAGTTTGGTGGTTTCAAATCATGTTGATAAGTTATACGTTTTCCTATAAGCAGCATGTAATACTATACCACCTGACTACTCTAAATTACATAATAAAGCATCATGCTAACAGTTGACCTTTAAGAATGATTAAGTAACAATTATGGTGAAGTAATAACTTTCTAAGAGCATCAGAATCAAAAGAAGCAACTTTAACCTTCGAAATACTTGGCAATAAAAAAATGAAAGTATCTGGTATCAAGAAACAAAAAAAGGTAAAAAATTATTGAAGTTTTATTGGTATTATGAAAATTAGTTTTAAAGTTTTAAGAAAAGTTTAAAGCATTTATAGCCATGTACATTTTAAAATATTATAGGAGGGACGCCTGGGTGGCTCAACGGTTGAGCATCTGCCTTTAGCTCAGGGCGTGATCCCAGAGTCCCGGGATCGAGTCCCACATCAGGATCCTTGTATGGAGCCTGCTTCTCCCTCTGTCTGTGTCTCTGCCTCTGTCTCTCATGAATAAATAAATAATTCTTTTTAAAAATAAGTAAAATGGTATAGGAAAAAATATATCAATCTTTATTTTTCTACTTTAATTTTTGTTAAAATGAGACAGAAAAACAATGTCAATCAAGTCTCCTACTAAATACATTAAAATTTCCTTAAACATAAAAGGAAATAACTTTTTTCCTAGCTCATATGAACTTCTGCCAAAATGCTAAAGTCCTTTAATGTGAAACTGCTTTAATTGATAATTAAATGGAATCTTTAATATTACTTATTTTCATGAATTTGTAATCATATTCCCAAATTGCTTCCATTTACAAGAATTGCAGAAAAATACACGCAAGATGAACTTTACTGTATGCCGGTATTACAGTAGACCCACTGAAGGAAGGGTTTCTCTGCTGCTGCTCCCTCACCCTCTTCTCTGAGTGCCCAAGCGGAAAGATAGGGCTGATCAGTCCAGTCTCCACCCTGTCCCCAGAGATGGAGCTAAATACAGAAATCTGACAGTAACTGAAGCAGATTCTCTTCTTTCAAAATTCAAATTAAGAAGAACTAGTAAAATCCAAATAAGGCGGATAGTTTCCTCAGTAATACTGTGCCAATGTGAACTACATAGCTTTGATAAAAGTACCTTTGTTACCTAAGATGTCAACATTAAGGAAAAGTAGATAAAGGGTATAAAGGAAACTGTACTACCTTTGCAACATTTCCATAAATCTAGATGATTTCAGTGAAAACGTTTTATCAACAAACCCAAATGAAGGCACAACCAGTTTAAGAGCTGGGGATTCCTTGAGGCCTCTGAGGACCAGGGAAACCAGTTTGGGACATGGCTCCTGATGAGAGGCTCCAGAGAGCAGCAGGAGCACACAATGGAGAAGTTCCTGGGAAACCATCAAGACACATTGAAAGAGAAACACACCCACAGACACTGGCAGTGAGTCAGAAACACAGAGAACATGAGAGTACTTCCTTAAACACACAGCGCCACAGACTAAAGTGGTAAGAGGTCAACGACTGTGCACGCAAAGACACATGGTAACAAAGACTCTGGGAAGTTATAAGGAAGGGAATACATAGTCCAGAGACAATGAGAGAAAAACACATTCACAAACCCACACACTTGTTATAAGAGGACTGAGGAAAAGTAACACAACATAACAGCACAGCCCATTGCGTGAGGGGGTGACGGAGGGTGGTAGAGCAGAAGGGTTGCAGCGTGCATCTAAAGACACACAGAGAGAAAGGCCCACAAGACACACAAAAAAGAAAGGCCCAAAGACAGATAAAACTTGCTTCTGAAGTCTCTCAGTTTTGGTCACTTGTGAAAACTTCTTCCCTGCAGGTTGTAAGAAATATATCCCTGAATCTACACAATAAATCTCCTTTTCTAAATTACTTTAAGCTGGGGTGTGCGTGTTTAAATCAGAAATACACAATTAAGACATATATGCTCCTGGAAAATTGTAACTAATAGGATTTTTAAAAGATTCCAAGGTGATTCTAATGAACAGTCAAGGTTGAAAACCACTAACTAAAGTATAACAGGGGAAGGGCAGTTGGCCTACTATATGGAGACAAAAATATTTAGTATGATTACCCAGTATTAAGTGAATGTACCTCATGAACACATTTTAAAAATAAAGTGACAGGGGATCCCTGGGTAGCTCAGCAGTTTAGCGCCTGCCTTTGGCCCAGAGCGTGATCCTGGAGTCCTGGGATCGAGTCCTGCATCAGGCTCCCTGCATGGAACCTGCTTCTCCCTCTGCCTGTGTCTCTGCCTCTCTCTCTCTCTCATGAATAAATAAATAAAATCTTTTGAAAAAATAAAAAATAAAAATAAAGTGACTACAGAGAAACAAAAGCAAAAATGAACTACTGAGACCTCATCAAGATAAAGAGCTTTTGCAAAGCAAATAGTCAACAAAACTAAAAGGCAATCTAGAGAATGGGAAAAGATATTTGCAAATGTCTTATCTGATAAAATCTACAAAGAACTTATCAAACTCAATACCTAACAAACAAATCTAGTCAAGAAATGGGCAGAAGACATGAGCAGAAATTTCCCCAAGAAGACATACAAATGGCCAAAAGACACATGAAAGAAAACATGCTCAACATCACTCGGCATTGGGAAAATACAAATCAAAACCACAATGTGATACTACATCATGCTAGACAGAATGGCTAAAATTAACAACACAGGAAAAAAAATGTTGGCAAGGATGCAGAGAAAGGGGAACCTCTTACACTGTTTGTGGGAATGTAAACTGGTGCAGTCCCTCTGGAAAATACTATGAAGATTTCTCAAAAAGTTAAAAACAGGGAAGCCTGGGTGGCTCAGTGGTTGAGCATCTGCCTTTGGCTCAGGGTGTGATCCCGGATCAAGTCCCACATCGGGCTTACTACGTGAAGCCTGCTTCTCCCTCTGCCTATGTCTCTGCCTCCCTCTCTCTATCTCTTTCTCTCTCTCAGTCTTTCATGAATAAATAAAATCTTTAAGGAAAAAAAAAAGTTAAAAATAGAGCTACCCTACGACCCAGCAATTACAACACCAGGTATTTTGCCAAAGGATACAAAAACAGTGATTCAAAGGGGCACTTGCACCCCAATACTTATAGCAGCAATGTCTACATTAGCCAAAATATGGAAAGAGCCCAGATGTCCATCAACAGATGAATGGATAAAGAATACATACTTACAGACACACAAATTAGAGTATTACTCAGCCATCAAAAAGAATGAAATCTTGCCATTTGCAATGACTTGGACAGAACTAGAGGGTATTATGCTAAGTGAAGTAAGTCAGAGGTAGATCAAACATCATATGATTTCACTCATATATGGAATTTAAGAAACAAAACATGGACACAGGGGAAGGGAAGGAAAAATGAACTAAGATGGAAATAGAGGATTGGATTACTGAGAGAGGTTACCATGGGAGGAGCTGTTTTTAAATTTTAAATGAAGAAGGGGATGACTAGAGAAGAATAGTATTGGGTTTGAAAAAGCTATTTTTAAGTTACTTTTTCAGACAAGGTCAGTAAAAAAGGAGACTGAGTTCAAATTAAAGCTTTCAACTGTTATTAACTTTAAAATATATTAATATTACTATCTACAGGCAGCTGTGTTCTTGAAAGTTGGTGATTTGTGTGAGCTGGCCTTTCTTTTTCTCTTTCTTTTTAAAAATGATATTCTGAGGATAAGTCTCAGAAAGAAGTTCCTGCTTTGGTCCAGATACTTCCCAAACGGCCCAAAAAAAAAAAAAAAAAAAAAAACCAAAAAAATTTTTAATTGAAACATTAATAAAATATCCAGTGGTACAGAAAAAAATTTATTTTCCTAAAACTCCTATTTGAAAGATCAATGTATTATCTGGCTGGGTAGACTGATTGGACAATTGAGAAATGTATAGTTAAGTATAATCAATTGAAACAGAGCTGGGATTGTTAAAAATGTTGAAACAACTAATTTTTGACTACAGCTATTATTTGGTTGGGGACTCTGAAGGAAAGAGGACCTTGCTGGGCTGGCACCCAAATAAGATATGGAGAGACAGAAAATATGCTGGAGAATTGTTAGTAAATAGTTATTTTCCAAGGCCAGAGAGCATGGGAAATTACTTTCTGTGTATCTTCACCCCTTCTTTTGAGTCCACATGGAACTCTGGCTTAGGGTTAAGATTCCTATAGTTTTCTGAGGGATACAGAAGAAAACTACAGTCCTGGTCCACATCCCATCCCCATTCTATATTTTAGCAAAAAAAAATTGAAGAAGTTAAATGGATATGATAGGGAGCAGAAGGAAAATCTATTATATGAAAAAAGAAGATCACTGTTAATTATCAAAGTTCCAAGAGGTTCTGGGCATGGGAATGCACGAGAAATGAGCAATGGGAGTAGCCTCACTCTGAGAGCTAGAATAACAAGAGTTTACTTCCAGTTTTTAGGAGACACAAGGAACCCCTCAGAGTTACTGAAAGCTATATTAAGAAGAAGAAGGACCTCAGCCTGAAGAGCCCACCTAATGGGCAAAAGCCCTTAAGTCTACAATGATGCAAATCAGGCAATTAATATAAAGTTACATGAAGGTAAGCTATATCAAAAGGAAATATTAAGTGGAGAGCCTGGGTGGCTCAGGTGCTTAAGCATCTGACTCTTGATTTCAGCTCAGGCCATGATCTCAGAGTTGTGGGATCAAGCCCGCACTGGGCACCATGCTCAGTGTTGAGTTAGCTTCTCCTTCTGCTCCTCCCCCTGCTCTTTTGCTCTCTAGCTCACTTGCTTGCTTTCTTATAAATGAATAAGTAAGTAAGTAAATAAAATCTTTTTAAAAAAAGAAGAAAAATATGCACAGAGCCAACGACAGTAGTTACATGACCATTCTCCAAGGGTCAAGATGGACCACCAAATAGATGTGTGGCTGTGGTCCTCAAATCAAACTCACTGGCAAACCACCTGAGTAAAGCACACAAAATCAAAGACAGAGAATGGAATACTTCTTTGGAATTCTTAGGGACTGGAGGCAGAAATTTTATGCAGGGACCCTTGGCTGGTCACTGACTCTGCTTTTGCCTACATCTTATTAACATGGACTTGGTGAAGTTTGGGTCAAGAGCCAGGAAAGTCCAAGGTTTATAAATATTCCCTTAAAGAGAAATACATGGATTTATCATACTAGTTCTTTCCTTCAAAAAGGTAAGAGAAATAAAAGTGTAAGTGGGCAGGTACACGGCAATACTTTACACAAGCTTTTTGTCTGGAGAGAGTAACAGGCAACAGCGGCCATGCTGGCAACAGGGAGCAAGAGAAAGGAATGCAAAAATAGGACTCTTTGGCTCTACTTCTGGGAAGCCAATTCATTCCCTATCATGTTTACATGAACTAGGAATCTAAAGCAGCTGTTTCTTACTAAAGGATTGAAAAATACACGTAGAAAGCAAACACTTACTTCTGTCCATCTTTCACAAAACCTTTCAAAGAAGAGCCTCTATTTGTAGCAACAGCTTTTCCTCCAAGGCCAACAATGAGAGCTGTAAGCACGGCACTCTTCCCACCTAAAGAGACAGGTGTTAAAGAAATTACATTCATTAAAGAGAGAGAAACAAAAAGGCTGCCTTCTACCATTTGATGTAAAAAGATTTCTGAATAAAAATGTAAATTAGTTCTAACCCTGAAGTGTTACACTTCAATTATCATCTTCTCTCAGAGACCTTAAAAAAGTTGTACCTATCATGAGATATTTAGCTGCTGCTATCAGGAAAAAAAACAGTACATTTCAGAAATCAAATTTTCACCACTAATAAGGAAATGGTAAAAATGGTTGCTATCTTTCCAACATAAAATTCTCATTGTTTCTCTTGGTCCATCAGCCTATTAAAAACAAGCCTATATTTGTGATTACACATGTATACTTACTTCATCTAACTTTTATTACATTCTAATTTAGGCGTAATTTACTTTCTCCATAAATTCACAGAAATCAGAAACTATTTGTAACAACCCTTAAATGCAAAAGCAAGCTCCATAAGGACAGGGATGTTGCCTGTTTTATTCAATGCTGTATCTCCAAAAGCAGCTCATAATAGGCACTCTGGTATTTACCAAATGAATGAATGAACTTAAATATGGAAAAATTATCAGTCATAAAGATGAATGTTTCTGTGTAATATTTTGACAATTACTATTCCTAATTTGAATATTATTCATTTGGTAGTTTTCTGAAAAGTATACTTCTTTTTACACTAACAGATATATCATAAGCTAGAATTTCAAAATCTAAACAAATACTCAGAATATGTAATCATTTTCTGAACTCCACAATCAACTAATTCAATCAACTCTTACCACACCCATCATTTTCAACAATATACCCTAAATTAACTCAAATATACTACTGGTTAACCTGATTTAGAATCTGGAATACCTTTCAAGCCTCTAAATCTCTAAGTCCCAGCTTCTTCATTTCCAAATTCATTGCCTCCACTATTTGCATTATTTTATTAATAAAATCACTGCTTCAAAATTTAAAAACAACAAAAAAAGACCTAATTGAAGAACCCACCAGTCATGCCTTATTTCTTGTCCCATGAGACTTCCCAGCAGCACTGATCCCTCTGTCCATTCTCTCCTTCTGAAAACATTTTTTTCTTCACTGAATATAGAGCAGAGGAAACAAAGAACAACTATACACTAAATAGAATGTAAAGCTGCACTCACCTACTGTCCTGTTCTAGCACCACCACCAGCTGTAGACTCTGTGTACTGGCTCAATCAAGATGTCAACAGCTCGCTGGCCCATCACAAAAGCTGTCTAACAGGTCTTTCTAACCCTGTGTCTCTTCTCTTCCCTTCTAATCCATTGTCCACAACAACACGGCCAGTTTGTTTCAAAAATCTTGACCTTGTCACCCTTACTCATAAACTTTACCTGGTTCTCCACTGACTTTTGAATAAAACATTAAAATCTTTCTCATGGCATTCAAGATCCTCACCAATATCACCTACAACAGAACTCTTCAGTGTCTGTTTCTGTCCCTCCTTATCATGTAGAATAAGGCCAAATAAAGTTGTTGCCATTGTCCATGCCCATCTACTTCTACTCCTTCAAACCTCTGCTAATGTGTAATCTTTGCTTGGAATATCTCAGCCTCTTTGACAATGAGATCTAAATAATCTGTAATTTTCATTCAAGTAGCACCACAAATACTACCTTCTCTTTAAGCTTCATTGGCCATGGTGAGAATTAGTTTCTTTCATGTTTGGTTCCCATGGCACTCTGTTTATGCTCTATTATAACATTTAATAGATGTAAGATGCTGGGCTACCTTGGTCCAATGAGGGTAGCTTGTCCACTCTTCTACAGTATGAATTCCAAGATAAATGGATTTAAAAAAAATTAAGCAGGAAATGTTTATTCTTACTGTATAAATAATGAACTTAAAGTTAACTCATTATTTTCTTAAAGTGCAGGCTGGCAGCAAATACTGAAAATATTCATGACTGCAAGTTATAGATCTAAAACTTCAATTTTTAGCATTCACAGCCATCTGTTTTAAAAAGCTAATGCATTCTAATTGTAAAGTACTCCTCAAAGTCAAATAAGGAGAGCAAAAGCACTTACTTCCATTGTTGCCCACAACAAAGTTGACATTAGAACCAAATTTAAAGGGTCCAAGCATCGAATGACACATAAAGTTTCTTAGCTGAATACTCTCAATTATTCCAACTTCTGCTGCAGTCTATTAACAAAAAAGAGAGAGAAAACAATCTAATAAATTTACTATAATCATCTAAGCATTTGGAGAAAGATCAGCAGTGTTATAATGAACAGTTATAGTAACTGAATAACCTTAACTTCCATGAGTAAGAAGAAATTAAATGGGAACTTTCTAGGAGTAATCACTCATTCTAAAGTCCTTAAAGGATCTAATAACTGTATCACATAGTTTTTTAATATGGACAATACTAATGTTTTGAGTCAGGTAATTTTTGTTGGAGTGGGGCTATTTTGTGCATTTGGAGAATTTTTTTTTAAAGATTTTATTTTATTTATTCATGACAAACACAGAGAGAGAGAGAGAGAGAGAGAGAGGCAGAGACACAGGCAGAGGGGGAAGCAGGCTCCATGCAGGGAGCCCGACGTGGGACTCGATCCCAGGTCTCCAGGATCGCACCCCGGGCTGAAGACGGCGCCAAACCGCTGGGCCACCAGGGCTGCCCTCATTTTGAGAATTTTAACAACATCCCTAGCTTCTACCCACCAGATGCTAGTAGCACACAGCTAACTCCAAGTTATGACAACCAAAAACATGTCCAGACATTGTTAAATGTCTTCTGGGGTGTGGGGGGCAAAATCTCCCCTTGGTTGAGAATCATTGGTACAGTAAAATTTCCTATAAAATATAAAACAATATTTAAAGCATCCCTGAAAGATGACTATCCAGCTATGGTTTGAACACTCAATTTGCTATAAACAATTCAAACAATAGAGCACATGTTCTTAAAAGGTAAGTAACTTTTCTTGTGATTTTCTGTCACTATTGATAAACTGTGTGACTTTGACAATGTATAAAGAATATATAGTTTCTAAATCTATAAAACAGAAATTATTCCCATAGTGTAAATATACATACATCAGCATTGGAGTTTTAGAAATGTTTTAATCAAGAGTTTGGCATATAGGGGTCACATTTTGTAATTAGAAACACCAAAATACATCAACCATATATTACCAATATCCATCTATTTTAACAGTGTCTTTAAAAACTCCCTGGCAAAAAACAAACAAATAAATAAATAAAAACTCCCTGGCTCTCTCCTTCTGGACGTCATCTTATTAAAAAGCAAAAATATTTACAACCTTTTATGAGCAGAATATTGGAAATTATGATTGAAGAGTTTTAAAATAAATTTTTATTTTTATCTAATTGTAGATGAAGTTGTAAGAAATAATACAGAGGGATCCTATGAATTCTTTACTCAGTTTCTGCCCATGGTACATCTTAAAAACTGTAGTACACTATCATAACCAGGATACTGACACTGAAATAGTCAACATCCATACAGAATATTTCCATCACCACAAGGATCCCTCCTGTTGTCCTTTTATAGCCCATCTCCCCCCACCTTAACCCCTGGTCCACTAATCTGTTCTCCATTTATAAAACACTGTCATTCCACAAATGTTATAGAAATATCCATTGTTTCCTACATCGGGAGTTTACTGCTAAGTAATATTTCATGGTATGAGTGTACCATAGTATTTAACCATTCACTCACTGAATGACATCTGGGTCATTTCAGTTTTTGGCTATTACAAATAATGCTGCTATAAACATTCATGTATATATTTTTGTGTGAAGGTATATCTTCATTTCTCTGGGACAAATGCTGAGTTGTACTGTAAGTTGCTGCATATTGAATTTAAAAAAAAAAAAAAAGAAAAAGAACAGCCAAACTATTTTTCAGAGTGGCCATACCATTTTATATTCCCACCAGTAACCTATGAATGATTCAGTTTTCCTGCATCCTTGCCAGCATTTGAACTTGTCACTGTTGTTTTTAACTTCACTCATTCTGATGGGTGTGTAGTAATATCTCACTGGAGTCTTAATTTGCACTTCCCCAATAACAAATGATGTTGAACACCATCTCATGTCCCTTATTGTCCTTTTGAAGTCTACAGAGTTGATGCTACAGTTTTGTTTCTGTTCCTATAATCTGTAATCTGTGTCTTCTTTCTTTTCTCCCCTTTGTTGGCCTTACTAGAGATTTGTCAAATTTATTGATCTTTCCAAAGAACAAGCTCTTTGTTTTACTGTTTTCTTTACTGATTGTTTCTAATAATTAACATAAATATCAAAAGTAGTCATATTATTTTACCTTAGTTTAAAAAAAAAAATCATTCACCTTTCCTGATACTGAATTAGCAAGAATATGACATATAAACCAGACATGAAAACCATGCTAGTTGCCAAATTTTGCACTTACCAAAGTAGAGGTACCATTAGTGAAAGAAACTGTACATTCATCTTCATCACCGTCTTTGTCAAAGTCATCCAACTCTTCTTGTCTTGGTCTTTTGGCATTTTCGGGAGAGAAGAAATTTTCTTCTTTTCTTTTGGCCATCGGGTCTGAACATTTATTAGAGTAACAATGAAGTAAATCAAGCGTAGGCATCCATATAATTATTCCATACATATTGAACTTAACAAAATAAGTGAAACAAAGCTTAAGTTTTAAGTACTATGTTCATTTGGTTTTTACTTTGAAAAAAGTAAAAATAACATCTGTACATGAGAAAGGAGGCCAAGAGCCAAAAAAGGCAGGTGGTCACTAGAGGCTGGAGAGGCAACGAAACATATTCTCCCACTCAAGTGTCCAGAAAGAAACTCAGCCCTACTGCCACCTTGGTTTTAGCCCTGGGAGTCATGTCAGACTTACAACCTGCAGGGTAATAAATGTATGATTTCACCTATTTAAATCATGTGCATATGCTACACTATCTGATTTTATTTCAGTTATTCATGACCAAGATTTTATTGATATGGGCCTATCTAAATGTTCTGACTCCTAAACTCACAAAAGGTAAAAGATTTTACTTGTGAAGCTGTGGTTTCTAGTTTCCTAGATGTATTAATAGAGATGCCATAATGCCTTTGAAATTATCCCAGAGCAACCATTCATTTTTTTTTTCAGATAAAACTATTGTTTCCCTTATCTATTCTCTAAAGAAATAGTCCATGGTATCTACTTTTTACCAATATATATAAAATGTATGCCTAGAAAACAAATGTATTTAAAATTATACAAGATTTTCAGAACGTATGAATACTGCACCTCAAGTTAAAGAGGACAGTCTGATTAAAATTAAATACTGATTGTTACTTTCATTTTTCTCTATAAAATACATTTAAGACTTAAAATGATATGTACCCAATAATTATTTGCTGAGTAAATGGAGAGAAAAATCCACAATATAGGTAATCAAAAATGTCTAAGATACAAAGAAAGAAGAACAGTTCTACTCTTGATCTATTTAAGACCCCATGTAGCATACCATAGCAACCAGGTCTGCACCAGGTACCTGGGCAGCAAAAGAGTTAATAAGGTTTTCTCTCTCTTGATTTTAGACTGATGGATTCCAGGTAGTCCTCAATAGAGACGACAGCCATATGTGACGATATGCACACAGGGCAACAAAGCCAATCTTATTGTATATTTGTCGGAAGGGTGGGGGAACAGTGGAATGGGGTTCCAAAGAGATGTGCTGGAACCAGAATGGGGCCTCTATTAGAAGGAGTGTGAGCAAGAAAAGGAGGGTAAGAAAGGAAGAGACATCCTAACACAGGGTTTAATTTTTTTAATCCACTGCTTTGCAAACTTATATTGACATAACCAATCTTGCAGAAATATCTGTGCATATTTTGGGGAACTACCTTTGTCAGACTTGGTTATTTTGACAATGCATGCCTCATTAAGTGATTTGAGTGGTTTTCCCATCCTCTTATTGTTCTGAAATCACTTCTACTGCATGACACATTAAAATGTTTTTTCAAAGTGAGAAGTAGGTTTAAAGCTATTAGAAAGTAGAGACTTGAAATTTAACTTTTTGAAATCATTTAAATTTTTTTCTTGTACATCAGTTTTCACAGGTTCACTATATCCTCCTGAATCATTTTTCCATAATAATTTTATTTTCCAAAACACTGAGAGTAAAAAGCTAGATTACCTTACATTTTGTAAAATCCTCATCTGCAGTCATGACTCCTTCATATAAATTCTATTTAACTAAATACTGAAATATTTTCTCCAAAAACTAGATCTTTGCTTTTTCCAATCTAGGTTTTCTTTAATGGGAATATTTTAATGTTTATTCATACTTTTTATACAACCAAATATAAAGGATATATGCAGTGGGTCGAGAATTTAATCCTTGAATCTTTCAAAGCACAAATTAAAAGCAATCAGAGACTTCCACTTCCAGGAAAATGGAATAGATATACTTTTCCCTATTCCTCTTGCTTAGTAAAACCAAAAACTTTACCAATTATATATATACAACAAACATAAGATGACTCTGAATGAAAAGGAGGTAGATTGGCCAGGGACCTTAAGACACAAGAAATGACATCGTGGTAAGTTCCCTGAGTTTTTGCTTTGCCACAAATATCCCAGACTTGGAGAAGACAGCAGCTGGGGAGACATCAGCAGGTGCAGAGGGCAAAAAGACCCAAATGAAAGCTTGTTCTCTCCAGCCAAAGGACCAGAAAAACTGCATCCTAACAAGACAGAAGACATTTAGATCATAATTGCTCTGCTCCAGCCAAATACCACAAAAAAAACTACAGTGCCTCCTTCTACTCCCCCAACAACACACACACACACACACACACACACACACACACACACTAGCAAAGGCCAAGCAGATAGCCTGTACTTCCAGTTTATAAGACCATTAAGTACGCATCTCCACATCCCAATTGGACTAGTGTCAGAGAATGCCACGTTGGCCAAATAGGGAGCCATAATGGTGTCAGTAGGGCCCACCTAGAGAGCCTAGATATCCACTCCCATCAGGCAGTATAGGGTGCTACTTACTCCTATTTCCCATTGGATGGTGTCACATGAGAACTTCTACCCCTACCCAGGCAGGTAAAAGTACATGGAAACACCAAAATTCCCACTGATCCAGTAGTCACTGCAGCTAAGGAAAGAGCTCTGGTAAAGTTTTAGACAAGAATCTTTGCATCTACAACCTAATACCACAGGGCTACAGTTCTCAAAGGCTGTGACTGACCTCTTAAAAAGTTCTCAGGACTTCAAAGAGCTTTTTGTTTATATCTATCAATATTGACCATATTGTAAATTAAAACTGAGAAACTTTTAAAATAAAGAACACACATGTACACCTTCTATAAATCCTCAGAGCAATGACTCTGAAAGGAGACATTTCTTATAACCTCTGGAAAACTCCATTCGTTCATAGGTGAATGACAGTGAAAAAGGCAAATAACATCAGGCTGTTATTTTGAAACTGTTTGACTTTGTAGACCCTTTCAAAGAGTCTCATGGATCCTGGACCACTCTCTGCAAACTGTTTAGTATAGGGGATACTATAAGCAAGTCCATGACACAGTGCCATAAATTATGAGGCATAGCTAGTAAGCAATTAAGTTAGAACAGAAGAGAAGAAGCCAACCATAGAATGACTAATAGATCTGATATTCAAAGTATGGTCCAAGGACCAGCAAATAGCATCTATATCTCCTGGGAATGTATTAGGTATCCAGAATCTCAGGCCCCTTCCTAAACCAAATGAATCAGAATCTTCATTTTTAACAAGACCTCAGGAGATTCGTAAGTGCATTAAAGTTTAAGAACTGTTGTAAACATTTTAAAACTTCGACTTTATCCTATCCATAAGGCAATAAAGAACCTAATCATGATAAAACAAATACCATCTAAAAGGTATTTGTTAGATCAAATGTGAAGGACATTTAACCCAAACAAATGCCTAAAATAATATTAGCATTACAGTCATAATTACATAATATTCAACATCTTTTTTTTTTTTACAAATAAATGAATGTTAATTTTGAATCTCTTACACAAGTCAAAACTTGAAAATCCAACCTATTCCTCAAACTATTTAACAAGGCTCAATGTATATTAGTTTCAGCTTGTTGCTACCTAAATTCCCTAGAATATCACCATGCCATTATTTTCCCAAAAATTCCTTCTCTCCCACCCATCCTCTATTTCCTTTACATTTACCGAGCAGTAATTTATTTATTGTAGGAGAGCAAAGAGGACACATTACCAATACTGTTTCATTAATGCCCAATAATGATCTTGCAGTTAGCAGACACTGAGACATCAGCTGACTGATCTTAGTATTTTACCATGAAAAAAATGGCAGTTTTTCAAGTAAAACTCTGGGGAGGAGGTGCATATAGATAAATGTGGTTAAGCTTCTTACAATGAATGTGAGATTCTGTACTACACGGAAGATGGTGTGCTACATGATGACGATGTTTTTTATTTGCTGTGCTTGGCCTAGGATTTGCAGTTTGCTATTAGGTTGCCATGGTAACATGCATCTGACAGACACTGAAGGATCCTACCTTTTAAAATAAAAATCACTCTGAAAAAAAAAATTAAAAAACATAAAAATCACTCTGTAATTTAATGATAATGAATTTTTAAAAACACATATGAATGTCCTGAGAGGTAGATACAAGTTAAAACAGTAAAATTGTTTCCAAAAGGCTGAACAGACATATAAATAGATGCAAAGAAAAATACTTCTAATATTCTGAAATACAAAAGGCAAAAAAAAAAAAAAAAATCTCCTCTGAGATTTTCAATACATCCTTAAAGCTCTTCATTTGTTTATTTAGAATAAAAAAGTCAGAATTAAGGAACATATCTCCTATCCCTCACTGGAGGCAAATCAGAGCAGAATAGTAACATATATACAACTATCAATAAAAAAATAAGTTGAAGAAGGAAAAATCAATAACCAAGAGTTCATTGCAGCAAGTGAATAGGAAATTTGATAGATCAAATACACTTCAACAGGATTATATAAATTTCTCAATTTTAAATTTTAACATGAGCCATCTAATAATTCCTACTTCCCATTAATACCCAAGTAAGAACCAAGGGCAGTGAGAACAGACAGAACTGAAATTATCAACAGAAAATGTGGTAAAAAATAAAGGAAAATTGCTGCTACATCTGTATCAGCTGTAGACTATTTACCTCATCTCCAATTCTGCCCCTCCCACCACCACCAACATACTAAATTCTGCATTAAACAATCTCATTTTTAATGTATGGAACTAATTAATTAAGCACACTGCTTAGGATATATCACAAAATCATAAGATGCAACACATAACAAGTAATACAAATATTTAAGTGAAAAAAATTCCTAAGTCTATCAAACAATTCTAGATCTGCAAAACTGGGAAACAGCAAGCATAGCATTTCAGATAATAAAATCTGAAAACTCAGACTTTATTTATTTATTTATTTATTTATAAGACTCATATATGTTATTTTTAATAACATCCTTGTAGCCTCAACCTGGAAGTCAAATAAGAGAGAGTGAATAGGGGCAAATAAGACCAGCCACTAAAGGGTGAGGGGGCAGTGCAGCAAAGCAGTGGCAGGATCAGGGATGAAAGGAACAGAAGAAACCAAGAGATGTAAAAGTATGGGTAAAGTGAGGGAGTAGCATTAATTTCCTTAAATATCTACTTACTACATGCTTAGCTTTTGAGATAAACAATTTATCTGCTTTGATCCTCAAAATCTTTATAAGTACTGCCCTTATTCTACAAAAAGGGATATTGAGACTCCAGGGGAAGACATTCTGCCCAGGCTTGTGTAGCTATACCTTAGTAGAGGTCCATCTAAACCCAGGTTTGCCAAAACCCAAAGTCAAACCTCTTCAATGCCTAGATTCCTCCAGGCATAAGCAACTGAGTTTGTTTATAGGCAGCAAAACTGGCTATTAATCTAGTCATCTTCTTATCTATCTTTGCTAATGTATAAAACTACAAAAAGAATTCTATTGTGATGTGTCCTTCTAATATTACTATTAAAACTTTGAGCTTTATAAAATCATTTTGTGTTTCATTTTTAGAAACAACCTTCACACAATGCTAAATGTCATTTTAAGTAGACAGTGCAGGTTTGGAAAGAAAAGGGATAAATAATACATTTATTTTGCTTGGAAACACTGAGTTTGAAGTGCGCCTATGACATTGCGAAGGAGAGGTCAATAGGCGGTAAAATATGCTCAGCAGTAGGAGTGGATTTGGGAGTGGTACTAAGAAAGCTACAGAAATTATTTTGAATTTGGTCACCAGGGAAAGTATGTTAAGTGCGAAAAAAATGTATCTCATTAACTAGTAAATGAGAATGGCAACATTAATATTAGTGACTCTACCTGACCCTCAAGGACCTGGACTTACTAGTGAGTGAGTGTGTGTGTGTAGAGAACTGTGACCAGTAACTGTGTTTTAACTATAATGCATATCATTACGGTAAAATTTGAGTTACTTGTTTATGGATTCCTGAAAATAAGTACAGCTTTGATTCACTTTTCTAACTTTAGTTTTAAAATAAGTCAAAATTTAGGCGTCAAAATTTAGGCAGGTTTTATATAAAATTCCACCTCTAGACACTTAGTAAAATTAGCCTTTGGGGAATAAAAACTGATTCTCACTTTAACAACTTTAATATACCATTTGTGCTTACCCTGTTGCCAGGTTCAATATTAAATGATGTATAATTATTACAGATAGAGATAGGGCTATAAATACCCTCCTCCCACCACACACACACATATTTAAGAATCCTGCGGTTAGGTACTACAGCTATTTTCCTCCAATTACAGAATAAGAAGGAAAACTTAAGAGAGGTGATACTCAAAAGCTCTGGGTCTCCCGACACTCATTCTCTTACATAAAAACATGTCTTTAAGGCAATGTTCTAGGGATCTCCCAATTTTCTGCACTCCTACCCATTCAGGAGAAGAAAATCTGAATACATATCTCAGCATAAGATTATCACTCTGTATTTCACACAGTACCAGAATCAGATAAAGTAAATCTAAGCAGAAGTTCTAATACGTTCCCTTCCAACCACACACCCATGGAACTACTACTACACCTAATACCTGCAGGCCAATGCACAGGCTATTGGGTTTTTTTTGTTTTTGTTTTGCTATTGAATATTTTAAAAGACAGCAGCCATCTAAAAGTTAGGGAGTTTGGACTTTTTTTTTTCTTCTTTGAATATACATTCCGCTACAGCCTGTCTTTAAAACACTCGCTTTTAATCTCCTACTCGTGAGATGTACAGGATAAGGAGAGCTCGCGTAAATTCTGCCTTCCAAGGTTTACACACAAAATAGCGGCTCTTTCCAGGAATTACCACAGTATTCTCTCAAGTCTTATTGGTCCTGCAGCCGTTTCTCTGGAGTCTTGGGTTCCACAATTCCCGGTCGGGATTCCTCTCCAGCTCGTTCCCACCAGAAAAAGAGGGAACAGAAATGCCACCACGCAACCTCCACACATGACAGTTTTAATTTTCTTCTAGATGATACAATCTGCGTTGTCATGACGCTGGGGCTCGACAACAAATCCAACCCAAGTGCTCATCGCCTACATCTCCTCGACAGACTAAGTTGCAGCCGCCGAGGGAGAGCCGGATGTCCGACCCCCCCTCCCCCCCCCCCCGACCCCGTCCCCTCAGGCGGCGACTCCCAGCCGAGGGCCGCCCGCGGCCGGGCGCTGGGTCCCACAGCCCGGCAGAGCCCGAGGAGGGGCCCACAGCGGCGACGAGCAAGTTTCCCGCGGTTCAGGGGACCCGTGTGCCCCGCAGAGACAGCCCGAAGGTCCCGGCCGGCGGACCCGTCCGCTCCGGCCCGCGGGGACACCCGGGGCGCCGCCGCCGCCGCTCGGGTGCCAGAGCCGCCACCAGGTGGGCTGGGGGGCGCCGGCCGAGGGGGCAGCGCCAGGGGACGGTTCCGGAGCCGGGGGGAGCGACAGCGCGCGCCCTCACCTTACCTCGAACAAGTCCAAGTCTCCCCGAGGAACCGGACCGGCGCGGCTGTGGCGCTGCGGCGGGGCGCTGAGGGCACCGTGGGGCGTCTCGGCCTCGGCCGGCCGCCGTTGGCCGCGGGGAACCGCGCGCCCGCGGCGGGAGGAGGCAGGAGGCTGGCTGCCCCGGCGCCCACCGCGGGACGCTCCGCGCCTGCGCCCCGCCCCCCCTCCCGCAGGGGCTCAGCCCGCGCGTGCGCGGTTCGGAGTTTTCGCGCCACTGGAGCCCAGGAGGAGGGGCCGGAAGTGCCCCTCTGCGGACGGGGAAGCGGGTAGGCACGCAGGGCTCGGCGTCGGCGGGACGCGCGGGGCCGACCGACTTGCCTAAGCGAAAGGGAAGACGAGTCGGAGTAGCCCGGCAACAGTTCCAAGCATGCGTAGAGCCGACCGGCTGGGCGCTGGGAAAGCCTGGCGAGAGAGGCGGTCGGGAGAGGGGACGGCTACTTCCCGGAAGAGGCGGGGCCACGTGGGGAGGCGCCGAATTAGAAGCGCGCCCCGCGGCCGCCCGCGTCGGGGTGCTGCGCCCCAAACGTTGGCCTTTGCTTAGGGCAAAAGGAGGGAAGGCATTTTCTTTTCTTTCCTTTTTAATTTTTTTTTTTTTTTTTAGAGAAAGTTTGTAAACCTGGAGGCAGCAACTGTTAGGATTCGGGCCAAAGTGGTAAATGACGGAGGGGGCGTCTTCCAAAACCGAGGAGAGAGGGTTGTCCGGGTAAGTCCCGCGGAGCGTCGGAGGCGGCCCTGCCCGCCTGGCCCCGCCGCTCCTCGCTCGCCCCTCTCCGCTGAGGCCGGTGCACCCCGGACGTCCTCCTCCCGGGCGCACCGTGGGGCGGCCCCCGACGTCCTCCTCCCGGGGCGCACCGTGGGGCGGCCCCCGACGTCCTCCTCCCGGGGCGCACCGTGGGGCGGCCCCCGACGTCCTCCTCCCGGGCGCACCGTGGGGCGGCCCCCGACGTCCTCCTCCCGGGCGCACGGTGGGGCGGCCCCCGACGTCCTCCTCCCGGGCGCACGGTGGGGCGGCCCCCGACGTCCTCCTCCCGGGCGCACTATGGGGCGGTCCCCGGACTGGACGTCCTCCTCCCGGGTACCTTGTGGGGCGGCCCCCGGACTGGACGTCCTTTCCGGGCGCACGGTGGAGCTACCCCTAGACGTCCTCCCCGGCACACTGTGGGGCGGCCCCTGGACGTCCTCCTGGGCACACTGTGGGGCGAATGCCCACACCCTATTCCAGGCCCAAGCGGACGTAATCACACTGGGGTTTTCCTTTTTTCATGATGTGCTCTGAAAATACTTCCATGATAGCAGTTACCTTAAGGCAGTGTGGTTAGTTACAGCCTTTAACCAGGGTGGCCGTGTAACCACCCCTCTTCCCCAAGAAATATCGGAACTAATGAGGTTCTAAGTTTCTTGGCGTAGTTTTCAGTGCTGTAGTCGCCCAGACATTAACCTGCCTCTTCTGCCTTTACACGGCTCCTCAAGTGATTACGTTGATCTAGTTAAATATTGTACCTCCTGTGTTCCGCAGCCTTCCCTTAGCGGATGGGAAAAAGTGGCATTTACCGCTACTCCGCTTCACCCCCAAATAGAGGACATTTCTGGGCTCCAGGAATGGAATTTTTCCATCGAAGTCACCTTTTGCTTCTAAAGATAATCAAATGTATATTGTTCCCATCGTGGCCCTTGCCATGGCACAATGAAAAGTAGGACCTGGTCAAACTAGACTAGAACACTGCAATATCTGGTCTCAATGGTTCCTCCCTGGTAAACAATGGGAAACGGTTGGGTGGTTTCTGCTCAGATGTCACTTCCTTTAGGAAGCCTTCCTTGATGCCCAATGTTGGGTGAGGTACGTAGTCTATGTACTTCTGTAGCTCACTCCTGGTACCTCTGCCTGTCCTTGTCACGTTGTTGTAATTGTCTTTTCACCTCTAGTTTCACTTGCCCTACTAAAACCCTTAAATGAAGGGATTTATCTCTCCTTACTGTTTCTAGCATCTAGAGTGCCTGGTACACAATAAGCATTTAATAAATATTTAATGATAATTTAAGTCTGAGGTATGTTATGCTTCAAAGTCTACACTAAATTCATAGGAAAATAAAACTGAAGAAATAATTTAAAAAACAGCATTAATTAGTGAAATTATGTGGAAATCCCATACAATCCAGTCTTGTCCTGAAATAAACCATTTACCTATCTTTATATGAAAACATAGTCTTGGGAATTGGGAAATTTAAAATGTTTCACTTTATCATTAAACAGTTTTTTCCTAATGTTTTTGCTTAAAACTGAAATAAAATTGGAAAACTGTTGGTTTAATAAAATGTGTATTTTTGCATAAATCAATCCACTGACCTCTTTTTATGTTCTTTAAAATTTGATTCATTACTGGAATTAGCAAGGTTCTGTGTTTTTCTCACCTCATTCAGTTTTATAATTAACCAATAAAAGCTTATTAGCTTTTAAGGAAGTTTTAGGAGCATAAATTGATTTATGGGCACCATATGGTTACATCAAAGGATTTGTTTTGTTTTAACCTGAAGTGGATTCCTGAGCCCTTTTTTTAAACTAGAAATTCATATTCTTTCTGTCAAGCAGTAGGATCTAGAATAGAGTGTTTTTATTGTAGTACAAACTACCAAAATTGTTCATGAAATTCAGAGACTATCAGAATCTTAGGGTTCATTTGGTGTAGTACCTCTCATTTTGTAGATGGGTTAAATGTCTTTCCAAGGTCATACAGCTTCAGTATTACATCCAAGACCAACATCCTAGGTTTCCATCCCAAGACAAGCGCTTTTCAGTAAACTAAATAAATTGAATACACTAATAGGTTATAAAGTTACTTACTGTGGGTTGTTCTGACTTTGTTGATTTACATGAAGTATTGTGCTGCATTAATTCTTAAGAATTGTTACTATGTTAATGAGACTTTATATGTAATATATATTGGCTGCAATACATATTGATGTCAATAAAACTATGACATTATAAAAGATGGGAACAGAGACTCACCATGTCCCACATCACAAATTTTTCAAATTAAGCAAGAAAAAATTATACATAGTTGTGAGTTTGATATATGTTGTATTTAAATTTTACTTAGTGTTGAGCTATTTTCAAGTAACCTCATCAGGTTGATCATGAACTCATTCAAAAACCATCTATTCTATCTCTGAGTGTAGTTGTACTTGAATATCTTAAAAGTTGTTGGATTCTGTCCCTTTTGGAACTTTATATCCTTTTATCATCTTACCGTTGCAACTTAATGTTCAGAGGAAGCGCTGGAGCAAAGAAAGTGGCATGGAGTGGAGAACTATAGACCGTGGGAATAGACATTTTGGATTAACTGCATTCTTAAAACGTGTTATTTTTCATAAAATACACATTTCACATAATTTTCCTCTTTCTGGTCTATTGGGATATTCTTTATGCTGCTTTTAGGAGTGATCTTCAAAAGGAACATGCATTTTAAACTTAACCAATTTAGATAGTAGATCTAATGACAATAATCCTAAAATAGGATTTTGAAATAATGGATTACATGTCAAACACTTAGGTAATTTTACTCTTTATTTATTTATTTTTGTGTGTGTGTTTTATAACTGGCTATAAGATAGCACCGTAAGTGAAGAAGTAAATTAACATGTGACAAACAGGAAGGTGATTTAATGTTTTAGGTTTTTAAACAGGATCACTTGGCTTCTTTGAGGAGAACAGTTGTGTGAGGGAGAAGAGTAGTAAAAAGAAGCAGGGAGGCCAGTTGGGAGACTTACTTATATACAGGCAATGCCAGGGGATTTTCATTAGCAATGGGGATTTCAGGGGCACCAGGGTGGCTCAGTGGTTGAGCATCTACCTTTGGCTCAAGTCATGATCCTGGGGTCCTGGGATCGAGTCTCACATCAGGCTCCCCACAGAGAGCCTGCTCTTCTCTCTGCCCATGTCTCTGCCTCTTTATATCTCTCATGAATAAATACATAAAGTCTTTTTTAAAAAATGAGGATTTCAGATATATTTTGAAGGTAGAGGATTTGCTGGTAGAGCGGGTATTGGGGAGCAAAGTAAAGAATCAAGGAGGACTGCTGAGTTTTTGGTCTAAGCAACTGGAAATCAAAGTTTTAAGGAGATGTGGTGGAATCAATAGTTAAATGCATATTATGCATCCACATGAAGGCAAAGTAGGCAAATCTAGTTAAGTGCCCACAGGAGATGGCAGATGAAGTGGGATAAATAATATTAGGGAGAATGGAGAAGAGTTTACTATAGAGTCTTCAAAGGAGGCTCAGCAATAATGTGCTTTCTAGTGTAGTCTGCCTCTGCCTCTAAAAATACTCTTCCTATAATTCCTTCTGCTCACTTTCCAATTCCCATGCCCACCACCCACACCTTTTTAATATGTTGTTTGGCATTGTTCTAATTCATTATTTTCTAGTTAAAAGTAGTGAAAGCTTTATAAAGCCTTGTAATTCAAGAAGGTCTAATAGAAGTTCATTCAAGTTACTCAGAGAAAAAGATTCTTTGGGGCATGTCATAGAAGCTAGCTCCTATAAGATGTCCCCTTGATTCCTATCATTCAGAGAAAAGTGGAAAAAATAGCACAGTTCACAGTAGCAACAATTCTACGCTAATGAAAGAAACTGAGGCAAGCATTACTATTTAATAGGTGTGTACTTGGGGAGCAGAAGAGAGACTCCCATCTTTTTCAAATCCATCTCAATAGATACACGGAGACTGTAAGGTGAAATATCAAAGTTGTTCTAAAAGCTTTGAGATAGATTTTTAAAATATAGTGACCAAAAAGATTGGCAAGGAAAGAGACAGTTTTCTGGAAAATACCACATAACTCAGGAAAAGTGGAGAAAAAAAAACACTTTAGCTCAGAGACAGTAACTCAAATTTTGCTGTCTGGGAACCAATAGATAATTGTTACTTTTCTTTTTGCCTACATTGTTCATAACAGTTGTGTTTAAGTAGCTATTGTTACAACTTTGTAGTGTTCCCTCACATTTTAATAAAGGAATAGCCAAAATAGATGCCCCAGATAGACACTACTTACAACTGTTCAACTACCAGTGCTGGTTGTTTTGTAACATAACTGTGGATTCTTTAAACCAGGTTTATTCTGACAAAAGAAAATAAAATAGCATGAATTAAGTTTTAAGTGTAATAATCATGTTACATTAAAATACTATTTATGGGCTTAGTTGAAAGCCCTCTTGATTAAGTGATCCAATCTGTGGAATTTTAATGTTTTAATAGAATCAGTTCCAGCCCTATTTTTTTTCCCAGCCTTATTTTTTTCCAGGCTTCGCTACTCTAGTGAATAGTATTCCATTAAAGTCTTTACAAAATGTTCCTAGTGTTTAGAGAACTACAGTTGTTAAAAAAAAGTCTACTTCATCAATATCTGTTTTTTTTTCTATAATCCTCAGAAGAAATATAATATGCATTGCAGTCCTGTACATAAATGTGTGTTTATCTATGCCATCATAAATAACACTGCACTAGATGGCAATCTTCATTCATTATTATTTACTTATATATGTTTAGTCAACTCATGTAATGAAACATTAGAGGTAAGACAGTAAGGAAGGAACCTGTGAGCAGGAAAGACCAGAGGAAAAAATGTGAATTGCCTAAGTCCACGTGACTAGCTCCTACACAATCTGAAGGAAACCAGAAAAATGTGAATCTCTCATCCTAAAAAAGCCATTCTCAAGACAAATTTGATGTGAGGTACTCTATATAAGTTTGCAGAAACTGGCTTTTTAATTTGACCCATGAACTATGGTCATATTTGGTCTCCATATTTAGGCAAGAAGTAAACCAATCTAAAGATTTCTAGTTTTATTTCCCCAACGTTTTTCAGATAGGATCATACTTTTTAATTTTTTTTTAATTTGAAAAGTAATATATGCCTATGATTATTTAAAAGATTAACACAAAGGGGGTATACTTTGAAGAGTAATTATTCTTCCCCTTCCTAAACTATAGTCATCCCTGATATAGAACCTATTTTGTATCTGTTTTCATTTTAAAACTTGGAGACTGCTTGCACATGTAGATCTATCCTTTTTTTTTTCTGCTGCATTATCTATTCTATTCAAACACCATAATTTATTAAAGAAATTCCTCTATTGATGGACATTTGGTTCTTCTCATTGTTTTGCTATTATAGACAATGCTGCAATCGATACCCTTTTATATAAATCTGCTCACAGCTAAGAGCGTATCTTAAATTCCTGGGAGAGCTTTTGCTAATCAGAAGATAACCTGCATTTAAAATTTTGACAGCTAGAGTCAGGGTCACATTTAAATGAAATGTGATAAGTTACAATATTCCTCCAGAGAGAGAAATTGCATAATTTCCTTCAATAGCCATCCCTTCCAGTATACAACTTGAATCACAAATAGAAAACCAAACTGTCAACAAGAAATGTCCCTCTCAGACTTTCTCCTTCTGAATTTTATGCATTCTGATGTTTAAGAATATAAAAGTCTCATTCCCTTTCATAATAATGACTTACAAAAGTGTGTCCCCACTCTTTGTCCAGAGTTAACTACAACTTTATACATTAATGGAGACAAAACCTTATCTTTAAATTAATGCCACCGTGCAACATTCAACCAGAGGGGCTTTTTATGTGAAACTGACTACTAAATGCTTTAGACTTTGAATTTAAATGTGTATATTTTTCTTTGTAAAGTGACCTATCAGTAAATATTGGTGCAGTTCTGTATTTTGAAAATGAATACACAATATTTACAGTGACCCTGACCACGTTATAAAATTAAGATTCAGAAAAGTGCAGAGAAAATAACACTCCAGCATTTATTTTCTTTGCAGCCATGTGTGATTTGAGAAAATTTGCTTTGGTTGTGGGATCTGTTAAATAGATGAGACAGTATTTTTTTTATTTGGAGTGACTTTGCCCTGGTTTTACTTCGATGCATGGTGATGACTTTTGCAGTATTTTTTGTATCCTACCTGTGTTTCTGGAATGAATTAAGGTCATTATTCAGAGAATGATAATCTAGATTATGTTTGTAGAGTCAGACTGAATCTTCATTGCAATTACATAATACTCTCATCAAATATTTAAAAAATTAAGAGAAAGATATAGATGTTTAGTAAGGAAAAACTAGACTACAGAAGATACCAAAGCACACCAGAATAGCAGAGTTTAGGTCAATTTTGTTTTTAAAATGTTTTGTATGCTGAAGAATTTAGTATTAGTTTTCTTTGAATAGTGGCACTATAGGTGATTTAAAATTTTTTGTTCTTCTAAAAGATATTTTATTTTTCTACAGTGAGCACGTGTGATCTTGCAATTTGAAGAACTAATGATTTTTTAAAACGATAATTCCATATGCCTCCAGCTTTCCATTTTCTGTCCTACCCTATCCCTCCTCATTTTTCATCATACTTTTCTTTCATTGACCCCTTGGGTTTTGGGGGGATTTTTTTTAGTTGTTTGCATGCTTCTTTGCTTTTGTTTTTTTGTTTTTCCTGGTTATGATAGAGAACTAGTCCTATTCTCCCTTTAGGTATGTATATCAAGGAGTGACTTCTTAAGAAGACATACGATTTGCAGCATCCCTGGTACCCATCTCTGCATTTGTCATCTCTTGTTAACAGCTGGAACAAAGCCCGTTACTATGTTTGGGTCTCTTTCTCCTTTTCTAAATTTCATGTAATGTTAATGTAACCATGTGAGAAATATTATTCTCAACCACTGCTAAGGAGAACATAGACAAGAAGAGAAAATGAGGAGGGATAAGACCATTGACATTTGAGTTACATTAAATTTAAATATAACTTTGTTTTTCAGTACTACAGAGAAACCCATATTTGGTGATGAGTAGGTTTAATGAACAAACTTAGCATGGTACAATTTGCAATTAACTTTTTAAAGTATTTATTTATTCATGAGAGACACACAAAGAAAGAGGCAGAGACATAGGTAGAGGGAGAAGCAGGCCCCACACAGGGAGTCTAATGTGGACTCAATCCCAGGACCCTGGGATCACACCCTGAGCTAAAGGCAGACTGCTGAACCACTGAGCCAACCAGCGGTCCACAAATAACTTTTAATCCATTAGATACATCAATATTTTTGTAGCTAGTAAATCAGTTACTACCACTATTAATGTTTCACATGTTCTTGACTCATTCCAAAAAGCTGACAAGGAGAATTCTCTATTTTTGAATTATCCTAAACAAACACAGAATACATTATTTGAATTTCGGTTCTAAGCTTCCGTGTCTTTTAACAGTCTTATGAAGTGTGTTTCAAGTAACATCAGGTAATCACCAGAATGGGAGTGAACGACTTGTGGCAAATTTTGGAGCCTGTTAAGCAGCACATCCACTTGCATCATCTTTGTGGGAAAACCATTGCAGTTGATCTGAGTCTCTGGGTATGTGAAGCACAGACAGTCAAAAAAATGATTGGAACAGTCATGAAGCCCCACCTCAGGTATATAATAAAAGTCCTTAGTATATAAATGTAGGATTGCATAAGCAGCTGATGTCTTGGTTTTGTTTCCACTTTGTTTTTTTGTTGTTCTTGCTTTATGTTTTGAGATTTTAAAATACACTAACACGTTTCTATCTCTAAATCAGTGACACAAATCTGTACTTCCTATCCTTTGAGTTCCAGATTCACAGACCTAGCTGCCTACTTAATGTATCCACTAGGAAACTGTAGTGACTAGAAGCCAGAAGTTTGCGAGCCATTCTCTGTTTGACCCCTCCTTACATCCAATCTATCAGGAAGTCTTGCCAGCTCTACTTGCAAAATACACCTTGTGTTCATAAATTCTGTTGATGTTCAGAGATATCACCTCATTATATGCCACCATCCTCTTTATCTATACTGAAATGACATATTCAGGAGTTTTCCTTCCTGAGCTCCAGACCTCCTCTGTCTCTAAACCATTTTCCATGTGCACTTAGAACAATCAAAAATTGCTCTTGCTTAAAAACATTCAATGATTTCTCAGTGATTGCATATAACTTTTTTGATACTAGTCTGATGTTCTTGCCATTAGGTCATACTGCTGTGTTGACTTTGCTATCTGTATATGATGATTAATGTATTACTAATTTTTATATTTCAGGAATTTATTTTTTCGTATCTCATATTTAACACTAATGGATGTAAAACTGGTATTCGTTATGGAAGGGGAACCCCCGAAGCTGAAAGCTGATGTCATGAGCAGGAGGAATCAGATTCGGTATGGGCCTTCTGGAAAAACATGGTCTCAAAAAGCAGGGAGATCACATTTTAAATCAGTCTTAAAAGAGGTAAATGTTTAGATATCATTCAATAATTCTGATTTGAGTTAGAGATTACATTTTACTCTGATAAATGTTGTTATATATAATCATCTTTAATACTCACTAACCTTACTATAAATAGGATAGAGAAGAGAGTTTATTTTTTTATTGTTATTTATTTATTTATTTTTTTTGAGAAGAGGGTTTATATTCTAACCTAAGCTTAAGCCCAGCTCTGGTGCATAAAAATTCTGAGACGTTGAGCAAGATTTTTAAAATTATATCTGCCTCACTTTCTACCCTGTGTAATGCTAATAGACTTTGCAGGGATGTGGTGAAAATATCTAATATATAAAGCAACTACTACATAGTAGGGAGTTGATACATGTTACCTATTATGTTTTTCCTTAAAAGAATTTCCCAGACTAGAGGTCTAATTAATTTAAACTTCACTCGTTCAGGATTAATAATAGTTTATATATAGAAAACATATTTGGCTATCCTTAGGACTTTGTAATTTTTAAAAGAACTTATTGTTATATTTTTTTTTAAGAGAGAGAGAGAGCAAGTGGGGGACGGGAAGGTGCAGGAGAGAAAAAGGGAGAGAAAGAATCCACATGTTGTGCTTACGCCAACACAGGGCTCCATCTCACGACCCTAAGATCATGACATGAGCTGAAATTGAGTTGCACACTTAACCCACTGAGCCACTCAGGTGGCTCGTAAAATGTATATTTTTATAAAAGTTAAGGAGAAATCATCTATACTAAAATAAAATATATAATTAAAACAATAGCAACTATTATTTTTGCCTCTTTTTAACTGTATATATTTTTCTAAACTTGCCATAATAGTGCACAAATGGTTTTTTTATTATTATTTTGAGAGAGAGAGAGAGTGTGTGCCGGTGCCTGTGCACATGTGCACGGTTGGGGCAGGGGGGTGGGTGGCACCAGAGGGAGAAGGGAAGAGAGAATCTTAAGCAAGTTCCCTGTCCAGTGTGGAGCCCATGTGGGGCTCGATCTCACAACCCCGAGATCATGACCTGAGCTGAAATCAAGAGTTTGACACTTAACTGACTTAGCCACCCAGGTGCCCCCACAATTAACTTGTATCTTGGATTTGTAACTTAGCTTATAGTACCCACATTTCCTTTTGCTACATTCTATCCAAATCCATAATTTGTAATGGTTGTGCAATGTGTATGAAATACTATAAAGAGCTATGAAATCATCCCCCATGATTATATATAATGTTTACTTTTCATTCTTCTCTATTATTTGTGAAATTATAATTTCACTTGGGATTTTAAGATAAATTACCCAAAGTGGGATGGATAGACCAAAGTTTAGAAATGATTTTATAGTTCTCACCAATCACTTTCCACCAGCACAGATATGAGATAATGCAATTTCAGTACACCTGAGGAACATTGGTGGTAAGAGATTTATCTTTGTATTCTTTAGTAAACAAAGATACTTCTTTCTTTATGTAATACATATAAATACACATAGTACATATTTAATATGTATTGGTCTTTTAATGGTGAGGTTAAACATTTTAGTTTTTGGCATCTCAGTTGATAAATGGCCATTGTGTCTTTGCCTGAAAAATCTTTGGAGGTTTTAATTATTTTTTTTTTTGTTCAAGTTCTTTGTGTTAGAGATATAAACTTTTCTATCATATTTGCTTTTAATTCATATCTCCATTTTTCTTTTGCATCATGGTTAAAATTTTCATTCTTTTTAAAAGATATTACATGAAATAACAATCATTTTTCTCTTAAAATTTTATTTTCTATTCCTATGTGATCTTTAAAATGGTTTTCAATTAGTGATTTTTCTACCTTAATGACTATCAGTAGTTGAAGAAAATATCTGTACTGGATTCTAGTTATTTCTTACATAGTCTGTTCCTGGAAATATCCATGACCCACATACATTCAGGGCATTAAATACCCAGTCTAAAGCAAAAAGATGCCCATCTCTTCTTGAGAAAACTGCTGCATTTCTATTTCGTTCTTACAGTGATTGTGATGTTCTTAAGCATTTTGTGTCAGTGGTCACTGTTCCCTAAATGAATAAAAAACTCATTTTCATATCTCTGTACCCTCAATTACCAGACCCTACGTCCTAATAACCCACTGCCATCTTTTAGGTATAAGCATGAAACACAAAATAGTCTTTCTCCAACACCACTCCACATGATAGAGATTTACAGTAGGGAAATTTACAAATTCTGTCCTGGTTTTTGAAGAGTTGGAATGGCAAATAATGCAGGAATTTGAAATACTTCCAGACTCTCTTCTTTATTATGAAAGGATCTTTCTTTTCTTTCTTTCTCTCTTTCTTCTTTCTCTGTCTTCTTTCTTTCTTTCTTCCTTTCCTTCCTTCCTTCCTTCCTTCCTTCCTTCCTTCCTTCCTTCCTTCTTTCTCTTTTAAAGATTTATTTATTTGAGAGAAAAAGAAAGGGAGCACAAATGGGGGAGGGGCAGAGGGAGAGGGAGAAGCAGACTCCCCACTGAGCAGAGAGCTGGACACAGGGCTCCATCCCAAGACCCTGAAATCATGATCTGAGCTGAAGGCAGAAGTTTAACAGACTGAGCCACCAAGGTGCCCCTGAAAGGATATTTCTTATTTAGAGGAAGGCAGAGGTAACATCTGTAACAATACTATCTCCCTAAAGTCACCCAGCCAGAGTCTTGGAAAATAGCCTTTTTTCCAACATAGTACTTTGTCTAACATCTATAACAAAACTATCTCCCTAAAGTCACCCAGCCAGAGTCTTGGAAAATTGCCTTTTTTCCAACATAGTACTTTGTCTTTTTGAACCGCATCCACCTTGGGCAACATCTGGCAAAGGTTTTTATTATGTAATATAGCATGCAAGCAATCAGTTAAAGCGAAAGATATTTATAATATCAGTTTCTAGAAACTACAGGTAAAAAGCCTCTTTTCCTCACCATACCCAGTATTTCTCATTGTAAAGTGCAAGAACATCAAGAAAGAATGCTCTAGGCTCTAAGGCTAGACTATAAGTTCATCTGGATTCAACTCATAACACAAAGGAAGCTCTTAGAGAAATATTTATAAATCAGCAAATTGATAAGAACAATCTGCATAGATATTAGATTTCTGGGAGCAAATCAACAACTGGTCCCTGTGTGGTTTCCCACAACATTAGAGTTTCATTGTACAGGCATGATAGAGGAAAAGAAGAGACTTGTAACATCTCAAGTAAAATTTGATAGTAGCATCTTCTTTGGAAGAGCTCATATTACCTTGGCCATCATGTGAGAAGAATTTTTATAGTTTTGCAGATGTAAATCTTAAGGTGATTAATTATTAATCATTTAAAAAGATATTTCTTTTAAATCTTGAGATAACATTGAACAAAACTGAAAGTTGAATATTTAGTATTTTGTCTAAAATGTAACTTTTTGTAAAGATTTTATTTGTTTATTAGAGAGAGAGAACGAGCAGGGGAGAGGGACAGAGGGAGACAGTGAAGCAGACTCTCCACTGAGCAGGGAGCCCGATGTGGGGCTCAACCCTAGGACCCAGGATCATGACCAGAACCAAAGGCAGACACTTAACCAACTGAGCCACCCAGGCACCCCTAAAATGTAATTTTAAAATTACTCTTTAATTGAATGTGGATTGCTTTTTAATTGACAATTTTGTTAAGTTTTCATTATAGAAAATTTTAGGTCAATATAAAAGTAACCCATCATCAATCTGAAACAATTACCAACTCTTGGCCAATCTTGCATTATCAGTGTCCCCACTCATTGCCTACTCCCATGTCTTTCTGAAGCAAATCCCAGACATAATATTGCCTTAGTCTCAATATTTCAGAATCTTTGTTAAAAGATGAGGACTCTTAAAAAATAGATGAAAACATAACCACAATACATTTCTTATCATCACATCTAAAGTTTAGCATATATTCTTTAATGCCATAAAGTATTCACTATTCAAATTTCCAGTTGTATCTTAAATATCATAATTTGTAAAATGCCTAAGTAGTTACTATTAATATTTGGAATACTGAAGTCAGTTAAACACTGAAAAAAAAAAAAAGTAAAAATGTTCTTAGTTTTCTTGCACCTATGTTTTCTTTTCAGTGTCTCGATATGCTGGAATGCTTAGGAATTCCCTGGGTCCAAGCTGCTGGGGAAGCTGAAGCCATGTGTGCTTATCTTAATGCCAGTGGTCATGTAGATGGCTGTCTCACTAATGATGGAGATGCTTTCCTCTATGGTGCCCAGACCGTTTATAGGAATTTCACTATGAATACCAAGGTACTTTTCTTTCTCTTTTTCAGCATTTGTTTCACAAGGTACCTTTTTTAAAGGAATTATTAAATGATTAAATGAAATAATACGTGTAAAACACCATAATGCCCGGCACATAGCGGTTGCTAAATGAAATGCAGTATTGTTACAAATATTGATAATTGATATTCATTTTCTCTGAAATGTGGATTTCTCTCCAAAAGGCTTGATTTGTTTCACATGGTTTAATTCTAAATCAGTTTCAATAATATATTATAAAAATACATATGAAATACCTTGCTTTGACCTATAACTTCCATTTTTAGTAATTTATCCTCAGATACCTCTGAATATGCAAGAGGAGATGTACAAGGATGTTAATCGCAGCATTGTTAGTAATTACAATGCCCATTTCTATTTTTTTAAGATTTTATTTATTTATTAGAGAGAGAGATCACGCATATGAACAGGGGTAGGGGTAGAGCGAGAAGCAGATTCCCCACTGAGCATGGAGCCTGACCCTGGGCTTGATCCCAGGACTCTGAGATCATGTCCTGAGCTGAAGTCAGCTGCTTAACCAACTGCGCCAACCAGGTACCCCTCATATGCCCATTTCTAGGGAGTGGTTAAACATAGCCATGGTTCTTAGTTAGAGAGATATTGCCAGGGGAAATATTGGTTGTAACTATTCAAGATTGGATAAGAGAGATCATAGACATTTGGTAGATTGGAGCCAGGAAAGCCAAACCTCTTGCCAGACAATTCTGTTATCTCTCTGAAAATGCTAATAGTGTCCCCACTGAGAAACATTGCCTAGGGTCCATTATAATGTAATTGCAAGCAGTCATTAAAAAGATAGTATTGTGGCACCTGGAGGGCTCAGTTAAGCAGCTGACTTGATCTCAGCTCAGGTCTTGATCTTTAAAAACATTTTAAAAAGTCAAAAAATAAAAAGATATGTATTATTGATACTAAAGTATATTAGTGGGCAAAAATGTTACAAAATAGTACTTTCATATAATTCTAAACATAGCTAATAGTAAATACTTGTATATGTGAGTCAAGGGTTTTTTGCAAGAACATGCATAAGAGGGAGACAAACTATAAGAGACACTAAACTCTAGGAAACAAACTACTGGAGCAGAGGTGAAGGGAGGGATGATTGGGTGATGGGCATTAATTTTTTCTTTTAAAGATCTATTTATGGGCAGCCCAGCTGGCTCAGCAGTTTAGTGCCGCCTTCAGCCCAGGGCGTGATCCTGGAGACCGGGATCTAGTCCCATGTCAGGCTCCCTGCAAGGAGCCTGCTTCTCCTTCTGCCTGTGTCTCTGCCATTCTTTCTCTCTCTGTGTGTGTGTGTGTGTGTGTGTGTGTGTGTGTGTGTCTCATGAGTACATAAAAAAATCTTAAAAAAAAATCTATTTATTCATGAGAGACTCAGATTGAGAGAGAGACAGAGACATAGGCAGAGGGAGAAGCAGCCTGATGTGGGACTCGATCCTGGGACTCCAGGATCACGCCCTGAGCTAAAAGGCTCAACCACTGGGTCACCCAGGCATCCTGGTGATGGGTATTAATAAGGAGGGCACTGATGTAATGAGTACTGGGTTTATATGCAACTGATATATCACTAAATTCTACCTCTGAACTAATTAAAAAAAAAGAACATGCACTGCACTACTAATGATAGTATAATAGTTAACTTTAGGTACTGCAATTACAAGGAATGTTTACTTTTTATAAAATTCACTTTACAGTGTCTAATTTTGTAAGATGAAAATCTTTTGTAGACGTCAAAAAATAATAAAGAGAAAAATGTTGCCCATTATAGATTATTTTTTAAGCCAGTTTTTGAAATTATGACTTTATTTCCGGATATTGAAGCATTAGATTCTGTGAAGATCCTGGTGATCAGGATAATTTTTTCCTATTTTACCTTTTAGGAATAATTAAGCATTTAGAGACAACTCTGACAAATTATTTTTTGTAATGTTTAATGTATAAGTGTTTACTTTTTGAAGATTAAACTAAATTGTACTTTCTTCTAGGATCCACATGTTGATTGTTATACAGCGTCATCTATCAAGAGTAAACTAGGTTTGGATAGAGATGCTCTGGTTGGACTAGCAATACTACTTGGCTGTGATTATCTTCCAAAGGTATACTTAGACTGTTATATTTACTTACTAGTCATAGTGTGTCTTTTTTGATACCTTATGTGCTGCATAAATATAAACATAATATGGCTATCTGATTAAGAACTTAACTTAGGGGATCTCTGGGTGGCTCAGCGGTTTGGCGCCTGCCTTTGGCCCAGGGTGCGATCCTGGAGTCCCGGGTTCGAGTCCTACGTCGGGCTCCCTGCATGGAGCCTGCTTCTCCCTCCTATGTCTCTGCCTCTCTCTCTCTCTATGTCTATCATAAATAAATAAATCTTAAAAAAAAAGAGTTTAATTTAGAGTATAATTTTTGGTATAATAAACAATTTGGTAATTAATCAGCATTTCAAGTGCTGTTAAAAAACTGGCTCAAAAAAAAAAAACTGGCTTATTGTGACACTGAATGTTATAAAAGAGAATAGAGTAATAACTAGTCCCACTGCTTGAATAGCAGTAAGCCACTACTCTAGACTAAGAGATTCACATTCAAGTTTTACTACCATTTAAAAAAAAATACAGGAATTACTCTTTTCTTGTGTCATGCCAATATTAATTTCTATCACTGTTTTGTCTATTTTTTCATTTTCAATCTTCTTGTAGCTTTCCAACTGTGCACATGCTCAGTGTTATTACTGTTGCTAGGCAACATGATTATTGGGGTAAGCCATTCATTCTTCCTTGCCTCCTGGCATTGCATTGAGTTTTGTTCATGAAAACATTTTATTTAAGATGCACAGTACAGTACTCTGTAACAAACAGGTATACTAATAGGTGAGTGATAAATTAAGAATTACAAGGATAACCCCATTTTTAAATATATTTAAAAATATGAAATGCCTTGTATTGTAGTTCTTACTATGTAGTCCCATCATTATGTCCCTATTGATCATCTCTGTGTTTTTACTAAATCCCTCATTATACTATGTATGCTATCCCCAAGAGAATCTAACGAAGGATGACATCTATATTCTTTTTGCCAGAGCTTGGGGAAAGGAAAAAATAGCAGGATAGTAAAATTATTAACCATCATTTCTAACATGTCATCAGTGACCAAAGAGAGAAACACTTCTTTTAACTAGTAGGAAAAGGAAGCAGAAGGAGGGAAACTTTTAAGTAACATAAAAGTAATTATTTTATTATAATTCTCATTCTGAAATAGAAGATTCTTATTTCCCATATGTAATTATATCATAATTAAAGTCTAGAAACAGTCAAATGTTGAATGTAAGAAAAACTTTACAAAATTAAACTCACAGAAACCAATTTAGCTACAGTGGTGTTACATTATGTATTAACCTTAGCTATTTTGACATTTTCTATCCTTTGTGATGAAACTGGTATCTATTTATTTTGCTCTACTTAAAGATTTTTACCACCTATGGACTAACATGATTTACCTTCAAAAAACTTAACATGTGGCTAAATGCTAATAAAAGGAGAGTTGATATGCAAAATATCTAGCAACGGGTATGTAAAAACATAGGCTGTAGCCATGAAACAGACTTCTGGTGACCACTAGTATGCCAGGTGCTACGCTTTTAGTTGCTGATCCTAAGTGTAAGGGGGTTGGGAAGAGGATTCAGGCTGAAAAGTGCCTTTGGCCAGCAGGCACGTAGGATGCTTGTTCAGTAACTATTTACTAACCAACTTGGAAATATTTTAATACTGGTATGTCTATCCCAGTGTGTATTAGCTGAATAGCAACCCTGCTTATAAGGATAAACTCATAAGCTTTTATAGGAACTGGAAGACTCAAACCAGAAATTGTTGTGCAAATATACATTTATTGACATTTTTTGTGTTGGCAACTTAACAGTTATTTTAATTTTTCTTAAGCTATTAATTTCAAGAGTTAACTTGGAACTCTCCTTTGTGCTCTTTGGATGTTGAGGTCTTTAAATATTAAATGAACATGCTTTTTCTGATTACAAATATAACCTGGAGTTAGATAAAATTAAAAGGTTATCAAAAAAAAAAGGTTATCAAAATAATTAACTTGAAAAGTAAAAGTCCTCTAAAATTCTGTTCCTCATTCCCATAAAATAAACACTGTCAGTGGTATATTATATAATCCTGTGACTCTTTGGTTTGCATAGATTAACAATGTGGTAGTTATTTTACTTACGAATCTAGATCACAGGGTGGGATATTTTGCAATTTTTGTTTTATACGTGGCAAATTATCTTACACATCTTTTCCTGTCATTACATAGTTACCTTATTCTGTCAACTGCACAATCTCTAATTGAATGAACATGTCATACTTCATTTCTTTATTCCCCAATGATTAACATTTGAATTTCTTTTCCACTTTATAAAAGGGAGTCCCTGGAGTTGGCAAAGAGCAAGCATTGAAACTTATACAGATTTTGAAGGGGCAAAGTTTACTTCAAAGGTAACTAAAAATTACTCTTTTCTTTTCTTGTGACATTAGACATTTTTATTCTTGTTGAACTGAATAGTGACTATTACAGAAAGTATTCAGTTATGCTTTCCAAAAAAAGGCTTTTGTATTTGTATTTTTATTTTTGGGGGGGCAGGGAATGGCAGAGGGGATGGAGAAAGAATCCTAAGCAGGCTCCATGTCCAGCACAGAGCCCCATATAGAGCTTGATCTTACAACCCCAAGATTATGACCTGAGCCCAAATCGAGAGTCAGATGCTTAACCAGTTGAGCCACTCAGGTGCCCTGGGTTTCATATTTTTAAACTGATCTATATTTTCATTTAGAATTATGTTGGTTTTATTTTTTTTAGGTTTTATTTATTTACTTATTTATTTGAGAGAGAACACGTGTGCATGCGTGAGTGGGGGGAGGCACAGATAGTGAGAGAGAGAGAGAGAGAGAGAGAAAGAATATCAAGCAGACTCCACTCTGACATGGGGCTCCATCTCACCATCCTGAGATCATGACCCAAGCCAAAACAAAGAGCCGTCACTCAGCAACTGAGCCACCCAAGCACACCTAAAATCTCTGAGTTTTGGATGGCTGACTGGCTGCCAGTGGAGCATGCCTTGATCTTGGAGTTGCAGGCTTGAGCCCCATATTTAAATTACTTAAAGTCTTTTTTTTTTTAATTTTTTGAAGATTTTTAATTTATCACTTTTTAGAGAAAGAGAATGTGGGGATGGGAGGGAGGGAGAGGGGCAGGGGGAGAGAATCTCAAGCAGATTCCCCACTGAGTGTGGAGCTGGACCTGGGGCTCAGTCTCAGGACCCTAAGATCATGACCTGAGCTAAAACCAAGAGTTAGAGGTTTAACTGGCTGAGCTACCCAGGTGCCCCCCCCCCCCCAAAAATTAAATCTTTAAAAAATAATAATAATAAAATCACTGATTTATATTCATTCTGGAATTTTCCAAAGAAAAAAATGAGACTACATGTCCTAAGCCATACTGCATTGTTTTAATACAAATACAAGTAGTAATATGCCAAATGTGTTTATTTATAACCATGGGCTTTTACCGCAGGCTATTTTAGACTATTTAAAGATAAACATAACCATAAAATAATTTTACATTTAAAATAATTTTTGAGGAGATCCCTGGGTGGCTCAGCGGTTTGGTGCCTGCCTTTGGCCCAGGGTGCGATCCTGGAGTCCCGGGATCAAGTCCCATGTCGGGCTCCCAGCATGGGGCCTGCTTCTCCCTCCTCCTGTGTCTCTGCCTCTCTCTCTCTCTCTCTCTCTCTCTCTCTCTATGTCTATCATAAATAAATAAATCTTTTTAAAAAATAAAAATAAAACAAAAAAATAAAATTATTTTTGACATAAAATATTTTGATATCATATTTCTTCTCTATAAGTGAAATGTCTAATATATTGCAAATACTTAATAATAAGTAACACTTGATCACAGTTTTTACTTGGGTGCCCTTTGTTCTATAGCCACCTATTTGGTAATATATTAATTCTAATTAGTATAGACTGCGCAGCTAAGGTACAGAATATATGGAAGTTTACCAACTGTGCTGTCTAGTTTCGAAAGCGTGTGAATTATATTTACTTAATGAAAGCAATGGTTTATGTTAACATTAATTACTAATTAATGTTAATGATGATAAAGTGTGGAATGAATAAAAGGGATTTGGGGCACTGGGACACTTCAGCCGTCTTGGCCACCAGTAGGTTTGAGATGGTGAGTGCACAAAAGGGAATATTAAATTGTAGAAATCAAGAAGGAATGACCATGAAAAAATTAGAAATCGCAGTGCTTCTTCAGCTATAAAGCTATTGATAGATCTAAGACTTGACCGAATCCCTTACTGGTATCAATGAGTACTGTGCTAAAGCAGGAAAGAAAGGTATACTTTGGCATGGAATCATTTGGGAATTGTGAAGAATAATTTAAAGAATGATATAAAGAATAAAAAGAAGGTATGGCATTTGGCTAACTACAAATCATCCTTATTGACGTAATTTCAGCAAATATGTGCTTTTGGCAACATTTTATGAAATCTTTGAACACTTGAAAAGAATAAAATTACCTTATTATCATTAATGTATCATTCTAACATTAATTTAGACTGACTTTCCCCCCTTGTTTTTTTCCACATTCTATTCATTTACTACAAAGACCAGGTGTAAGTTTGCTAAAAATTAGCATTAATAGATTTATCCAGCATCTATGTTAATTTTTAGCAAGCTTATACCTGGTCTTTGTAGTGAATGAGTCGGAAATTCCAAAAGCCAAATAATGACTCTTAGTACCAGCTACTGCGCAATGAATTGAAGAGATAATTTAGCTTTTTATTAGACCTTTAACTTCTGTAAGTAGAGGAACATAATTCAGAGCACTTGTGTTTTATGAGGAATACTTAACTATCCCCTTGGTGGCTTTATATTGCCTAGAACTTTAGCCAAAAATAAAATTAACTTTTATTTAGTAGAAATCTTAGCAGATACACATTTTCCTTAAAATCATCCATTGAGCAGATAATGTTCTGTTGTTTTCATAAGAGATTATGAAATTGATAATTTCACATAGTCTAGATTTTTTAAACAGTGTTTACCCAGAAACTTAATGTTCTATTTAGTTTTATACTTTACCCTTCACCCCTCTTTCTGATACAGAAAAATGTTCACAATTCTATTTGTTTTATACGCACACACAGAAAAGAGATCAAATAGACATATACAAATCATTCTCCCTACGTATTGCTGCCTAACTTAAGATTCTCTAAAAAAAAAAACTCCAAAAACTGAATGAATATATGAATATACACATATGAATATACGAATACATACTCCTTTTCTCTCCTTCTCCTGCTACCTCCTTCTCCTGCCCCCCCCCCCCCTTCCTACTTCTGTTTTTTTCTGTAACTGTCTTACTCCCTCTTCCCCCTGTTGTAATTCAGTTGTCTTTGGGGGCACATTTTTAAATTGAAAAACATAGATTGAGAGTGTTCCAGGCTGGGCCAGCGACTTTATCTGCCACCAAAGGGAACACAAGTAGGCAGGTAAGGAAGGGAACTTTTAGAATAGCCTGACATTTGAGAGCATGACATTTTAGTGACTTTCTTTTTGTTTTGTGTTGTTTTCCTTTTAACATTTCTTTTTTACAGATTTACACAGTGGAGTGAAGAATCTTGCTCTGATCCACAACCACTAGCTATTAAAAAACTGGCCCATTGTTCTGTGTGTTCCCATCCAGGTAAGCAGATATGGGGAATGATATCTGCAGAACATTAGTGTCTGATACCCACATCGTCATCCTATTCTTATACTTGTTACATACCTATCTTCCTCAGTAGATTGAAAATCCTCGTGTCAGGGGTTGTGTTACATATGCATAGTTGGCATTCAGTAATTGTTAATTGAATGAAATAATGTGATATACATGATAAATATAGGATAAGTGCAGTTTCAAATTATAATACCAAATTACATAGATTTTAAAATTATGGTTTCAATATAGAAATCCATTTAAACAAAAAAAAATATATCATACTGCTAAACCTTAAGGAAAAATTGAACTGAAACCATTTGTTTTTATTGCATAAGGATAGTGACTTAAAACTAATTTCTAATATGTGTTCATTATTACTGAAAATAACTTGGCTTCTCTTCATTAGCCTTGGTAAAAGAAAAATGTCATTAATAAATATACTGGATCAGAAACACCATTCACTCCCAGGAGAGAGTAGGAGATCTTATTAGTTCATCTTTTAGAAGAAGTTCTTGGGGCTCCTGGGTGGCTTAGTTATTTAAGCATCTGCCTTTAGCTCAGGTCATGATCCTGGGTCCTAGGTTTGAGTCTGGCACCCTACTCAGCGAGGAGTCTGCCTCTCCCTCTCCCTCTACCCTCCCTCTCCAGGTAATGTTCTCTCTCTCTCTCTCTCTCTCTCCCAAAGAAATAAATACATAAACTCTTTAATAATAATAAAAGTAGGGATGCCTGGATCGTTCAGCAGTTAAGCATCTGTGTTCTGCTCAGGGCGTGATCGAGACCCAGGATCGAGTCCCACTTCGGGCTCCCTGCATGGAGCCTGCCTCTCCCTCTGCCTGTGTCTGCCTCTGTGTGTGTGTGTGTGTGTGTGTGTGTGTGTGTGTGTGTGTGTCTCATGAATAAATAAAATCTTTTTAAAATAAATAAATACAAGTAAAAAAAGAAAAATTATTTGTCTTTGTGTTCGTAAACATTATTAAATTATAGATGAAATCATGGACAAATGTTTTTGTAAGATGCTTTATAAAATTCAATTCTGTCGTTTTTTGACTTTATAAATGACAGTTTTAGTTCCTATCAATTATATGTGCGCTTCTGTGTTCTAAAAACAATGTTAAAAGTGGTTGTGCTTTCCTTCAAAAGGGAACTAGGGCCCCACACCTGTGCCATAGTCATAATTCGTTCATATTCCAAGCACAGTTTAAAAATAGCTGTGCAGGTAACTGAGGGCTAGACACTAGCAGAGGTAATTAACTGTTATATTTTTTTTAATATTCTCATTCAGGAAACCACTTCATGAATTATTCTGTTGTTAGGTAAATAATCTTTTTTTTAATGCTAGTAATTATATCCTACTTTTCTTGTGTATAGCTACCAAATCACAAAGTTTTCTATAGTTGGTTATTAAATGATAATTTCTAATTACAAATGAACAGTGTCAGATGGAAGAATAATCTATAGAAACAACAACAAAAAGCAGTGTCATATAAGAGGAGCTTATAGGTAGCTTAGGATCTACATTGTCTTAAGAATTATTATAGTGTGCATCACTTATTCAGTCTAAATGTAATGGAACCTTCCTATATGCTACGGACTCTGCAAGGCAGTATTCATTGTTAAAAATTTGGATAAGGATAAAAAAGCAAAACATATATGTAGAAGGTAAGTTTAAAAGTGGTGAAAACCCTACTTTGTGTTTGCATAAAGGTTCACCTAAGGATCATGTACGTAATGGATGCAAACTATGTAAAACTAATCGATATTGTGAACCACATGATTACGAATACTGTTGTCCTTGTGACTGGCACCGTACCGAGCATGAGAGACAATTGATTGCGGTAGAGAATAGCATTAAGAAGTAAGTTCTTTTTTTAACTCCTTTTTTTCCTGTCGTGATATATATATACACCTCTACTTGAATTATTTCTACATAACCTTCCCCCGTGTCTAGGTTAGTAACATTTCACAAAATCCTTTTTTTGATTTGGTACAAATATTAGGCTATCTCGGAAGATAGTGATGTAATAGTTATTCAAAGAGAAGCTTGATGACGGATATTATCCAAGGACATTTTTCATTAAATGAGCAGAGATTGGATGAAATGAATTTAGAGTCTGTCGAAAAATTGCCTGATTGTATTAACAACATGTATGTAATTTATTTTCAGAAAAGCATGCAGTTGCGAGGGATTCCCATTCTATGAGGTAATAACTAACATTCAAATGAGTGTTTTATTTCAGAAGTTCTGTTAAAAAGTTTGAAATCTGAATTCCTATTTTATTTTCTCTTGCTAGGTTACTCAAGAATTCCTTTTGAACAAGGATAAATTGGTGAAAGTAATCAGGTACCAAAGACCTGATTTATTATTGTTTCAGGTACTGGAAAATAAAAACTTTCTTTATGCTATGTAGTTGGAAAATAAGAAGGGATAATCACTTTGGTCTGAGAGGAGATTTGAAAGAGGTTTGACTGCACATGTAGTTCTAAGCATTTATTTCTAATCTTCATTCCTTTGCCACTAGAAACCTTTGCAGACCACAAGGCAAACCATAATTATGCTATTATTTAGAAGACACCTTATATACCATGTACAGATACATTGTATTCAGGAAGATACTGAGGTTGGGGCCTAATACCCAGAGAATGTGAGGCTCCAGTATGTTTTTATAAAAGGTAATACAGTTTGCAAAGGTAATGGGATTTTTTTTTTTTTTAGTGAACACATGAGGTTACATTAGTTTCAGGTATTCAACATAGTGATTTGACAAGTTTATACATTATGCCATGTTCTCCAAAGGGCATTGGGATTTTTAATCAGTGACCTAACTTTAAATTTGGAAAGTCTGTCACTTACTATGTGACCTTGTATATGTATTGTCCTCAAAAGAGAAATAATATTACTTTTTTTCATGAAGTCATTATGAAGATTAAATGAGATATTTAACCTAAATATATAAATTAGGGGTTATAATAGCCCCTAGTATAGTGGCTAGGGAAACAGAGTGGTTCAATAAACTATACGTATTTGTTGCTTATCCCTACCAACAACAGTAATACTAATGGCAACAAACATTGACTGAACATTAAAATTTAATATCATAAATAACATATTACATGTAACCTCACTTAATCTTTATAATCTCTGAGTTGGGTTATATTTTATGATGGAAATCCTGAGGCTAAAAGAGATTAAGTAATTTGCTCAACATCTCAGAAATATGATACTGGGGTTCAAACTGACAACCCTCACACTTAATTCTCATGCAATTTTGCCTCCTTAGGAGGCTCATTGTTCTTTCTGGGAATATTCTCATTGATACTATTTTAACTAATGTTAATTCTGTAAGAAAAAAATTGTATCACTTAACAGGGCTGTTTGTCTGCAAGAGATAAAAAAAATCTTGTTTTATTTGTTTTATATTTACAGAGATTTACTCTTGAAAAAATGGAATGGCCCAATCACTATGCATGTGAGAAATTGTTAGTACTTTTGACCCACTATGACATGATAGAAAGAAAGCTCGGTAGAAGGAATTCAAATCAACTACAGCCAATTCGGTAATATAAAGAGTTGTATGAAGAGGTGTTTCCACTTGAGTATCTTATGATCTAAAATAATCTTCTTAGTAGTAGGATATATAGCTCTTTGTTACATAAAAATGGAGTAAAGGTCTAGTAGGAAATACTAAAAGTTTATTCAGGATTTACAATCAAGATAACATAGTTCATGCCTTCACACACTTTTTGCTTCAAACAAGTAGTAATAACAGATTATTAAAAGAAATAAATATAAAATGATAGAGCCAAGCTTAACCATTGAACTATTTCAATGAACCAGAAAGGAAACAAAAATGAAAAGTGAATAGAGGGATAGAAACTGAGAATTGGTAAAACTCAGCAAATGGTATATGAATATTCATTGTGCTATTTTTGCAACTTTTCTAAAGGTTTAAAAATTTCCAACTAAAAGTTTGGTGGGAGGAAGTATCGAAGAAAAATGATAAACTACAAAAGAATGACAATCTGATAGCATACATCTTTCATGACAGCAATAGAAGCCAGAAATTGATAGAATAACACTTCAAAGCTTGAGTAAAAATAATCAGTAAAGCCTTATTCACTGGTTGGTGAATAAGTCACAAATCCCCACTAAAAGTACTACTAAAAGATGTACCTTAGCAATAAGAAACATGAACCCAGAGAGATGATGTGGATAACAAAAAAGTGGTCAATCAATATAGAGAAATCAATAAAATGTATTTAGCTATTTTAATAAACTAACTGGAAAAAATATGTATATAAATAACTGTATAATGCTTGATGATTTATATACAATGATGATAATGAACTAAAACTTCCAAAGCATAAATATAAAACAATTACAGGTAACCACTAAAACACCAGAAATACAATCTATCTTTGAAACCAGTACATAAAATAGGAAAGTAAAACTGTCAACCCAAAAAAATCACAGGAAGGAGGAAGAGGGAAGTAGCAAAGAAAAATTTGGGTAACAGAAGACATAAAATAAGGTGTATGAATGAATCCAGCAAAATCAGCAATCACAATAAATATAAGTGGGCTTAAACTCCTCTATTAAAAGGCAATATATTGGACGAATAAACAAAATTCAGCAATTGTCTGCTATTTATAGGGCATGTACAGAATAAAACTACACAAAATTTGAAAATAAAGAGATTTAAAAGATTACATCACATAAATATTTACCAGAGTGATGTTGCAAAGTTAACAGAAGCGAAATAGACTTTAAAAGAAAAATCATTATTATGGAAAAGAGGAACACTGGATAATAATGAAATCTACTGATAGGATATAACAATCATCAACTCTGTACCCCTAACAATGAAATTATCTTTTGAATAAACTAGTCAAAGGAATAACTATGCCATAATTCTTTGCGGTATTTTTTTTTAATTGTATTTATTTTTTTGAGCTAGCAAAACAAGGTAGAGGGGCAGAGGAAGAGAGAGAAGCAGGGGCAGGAAACCTAAGAGAGGGCTCCATCCCAGGACCCTGAGATCATGACCTGAGCTGAAGGCAGACACTTAACCAACTGAGCCATCCAGGTGCCTTCTTTACAGTATTTTTAGAATATTATAAAAATAGAATAAAATCAATGGAAATTGAATTATTGAGTAATTGAATTATTGAAAAATTGAATGATTCATCCTACAAATTGAAAATTTCAAAATAACTTCTGCACTTGGATCTCATTAGAAGAATTTGTGTTTCAGAATTGTTAAATCTCGGATCAGAAATGGAATTCATTGCTTTGAAATAGAATGGGAGAAGCCTGGTATGTATTCACTTTAAACAAAATTTGTAACATTTAACCATATATGTTTAGATATCATATACATATGTAAAATATACATATATATATATGTATACACACAGAAACACATATATAAATACATATATAAATGAAAAAGAGACATAGCACATGCACTGAGGATTGATTTCATAGTTTTCCTGTACTACTTAAATTAAGTTTTAACTAACAGTAAGTATTAAATTTAGTTACTTTAAGTAATTTTATCTTAATATCTTAAGTTTACATTTCTATTATAATTAATGTTTTAGAATATAGTATGGAAGTAGTTTTAATCAATATTTCTGAAAAAAATGCTGCTGCAAACAGTCTAGTCATTGGATTTCATTGTGTGCTTGTATCTAAAGAAATCAAGGTTGCTGCATGGCACCTGAGGTACTCTTCCTCTCCTTTCTTTGTTTACTTTTCATGAGCATTTATAGTTGTCAAATTACTCTTATTTTGCTACAGACAAAAATGTAGTGAATTCTGAATTAGTTCTCAGTCTGAAGGCAAGGAAACCACAGATCATTTAAAAAGGAAAGTAATCCCAAATTTATTTCTATTTTACTTTGAAATTAGATTGTGTGATTATATGTGAATGAGTAAGGCAGTTAATTTGTCAATGAACGTTTAAGTTGTAGGTAATTTTGAAGAATGAAATTACAAAGAATTTGATAAACCATTCTAAGCAATACTAGGAAAATGGAAAGCTGAAGAATTTTGAGGACTATTTGGGAACAGTTCCACCAACCGTAGTATATTTTAAGAGAAGAAAATCCTATTAACCCAGTTTAGCAGTACCCTCTGTCCAGAACTGAGCATTGTCCTTTGTGGGTGCTGTTTCTTAAGGGAGAAAATTTACCCCTAACCAGTTTAACTAAGAAACAATGTAAGTTCACCTGTTTCCATAGTTCGTACTTTAAATTCATCAACTAATATTTTCAGTATAGTGTGGCTTCTCATGCAATTTTTTCCTCCTGTATAAACAAAAGGATCTAGTCTATTTATATCATATTGTAAATTTACTTGCAAGCATTCTCCTTTTCATTTAGTAGCTGCTGTGAGCCCAGTGAGCCTGGCTGTATCTTTCTTCAATTCTGTTCTTTTCAGGAGCCACCACTAAAGAAAGTTAATGTTGGAATTTTAGAAAACTGTCTATTCCTATTCCTTATCTGGAATTTTAACACTTACTCTACTAAATTAAAAGGAACTAACCTTATCTAAGCAAAGTTTTCCATCCTGTAGACCTTTAGAGCAAGAGAATTTAAAGTTCTCATTTTGAAAGGAATCTTTTTCCAGGTCTTGCAAGGCAGAAGAAACTCATTTCTGCACTAGTATCAACAGATGATTAAAACAGATATTTAATTTTTAAATTTTTAATCTTTTAGAACATTATGCTATAGAAGATCAACATGGAGAATTGGTTCTACAAACAATAGAAGAAAAATCATTGTTTGAAGCGGCTTATCCTGAGATTGTTGCTGTTTATCAAAAACAAAACTTAGAACTGAAAGGGAAGAAACAAAAATGTAAGTATTGCATTTCATAGCTATTGATGCCACACACAAATGTTATAGAAGAGTTACCTATTCTTCTATAGATAGATTTGAATCTATCTTGTCTAAATTTTGCTGGAAGTTCTATAAAATCAAGAGTTAGAATTTTACTCTTACTTCTTTGTCTTGATACACTTCTTTTAAAGCCATAGGTAAACCATTCTGCTCTTGTCTGCTAACTTAAGTGTTAATAGTAATTGTACTATTACTTGTTGAGCAACTAGTATGTATAGCAGCTTTTGGATTATAAACAGGTTTTCCTTATTTTCTAAAACTTGATGAGGAAAACAAATTCAATTATAACATTGTCTCCAAAAGAAAATATTTTATAATATTAACAATTATGTTGCTGTGATTATTTATAACACAGTTATAAATAGTTTCCAGGAATGCACTGAGACAAAAAAAACAAAAATAAAAATTGCTCATATAGAAGATTTCTGATATAAACTCGTTATTTGTTTACACAAGGAAAATAAAAGAGATTTTAATAGTATTGTATTTATTTTTATTTTTAGGCATGAAAATTAAGTCTAAAGAAAACAGACAGCCAGAATCAGATAATATGATGAGTTTCCAGTCACAGATGAATTTAAACCCCACATGTGAAGTCTTTTCTAAGCAGAATTCCAAGTTAAGTTTGGAAATTACCCCTGATGGTGCATTACCCCAGAAATCTATTTCTGCCTCATTGAATAGCTTGATGTTACCTGAAGATACTCCCTGTTTGAATACACAAGAGCACTTAATGTCTTCTCCAAGACCTTTGGCTATGCAGCAGGATCTAGCTGTTAGTATGTCTCTAATTCCAGAATCTAGTCAACCTGGTACCTCATCCCATAACATGTCAGCAATTGCTGATCTACACTTAAGCACCATTGACTGGGAAGGTACTTCTTTTAGTAATTCTCCAGCTATTCCAAGTAACACTTCTTCTCTCAGTTTAAAGTCAGATCTTGAAGTAGCCATCCCTGAAAATTTTAAAAATATCCCAGCACAATTAACATGTGAATCAGAATGGTACACCACAAACATTAATAAAGTGTTGGGTCAGGATCTTCAGAAGACTACTGCTGAAGAGCATCTACTTTCTGGCATTACTTATTTACATCTTCAGGATTTGCCTTTAAAGGAACGAATACGTATAAAATCATCATATCCGCAGGATAATGCGCAACCAAATGTTGACCTGAAAACTTTGTCCCTACTTACCATAAATGAATCTTGTATTGCTAAGAGTGATTCTGATTGTCCATCACATCTTTCAAAGAATCTTCTAGGAATTCATTTCCAAAATGAATCTAGAAAATCTAAAGTTCTAAAAGGAGACCAGCTATTTCAAGAAAACTATAAAATGAATACTTCTGTATCTTCTACTGCCAGTAACCCAATAGTAAAGACCTCCGATGTTAGAGTTGGACCACCAAATACTGCTTTACATCATAGTAAAAAAGTTGATTTGCACACCACTCAGAAAAGTGTAATGAAGAGCGTTTGCCTTGACAGACATTCTTCTGATGAAGAAAGTGTCCTAGTGTTTGAGAAAGCTAAAAACACAACTCAGAAAATGAAACATAGTTCTCAGAAGCATAACTCAGCCCAATTCAAGAAAAATGATGCCAACAAGTTGAATAACCCTAAAATATATATTAAAGAAACTGAACAGTGCATCCAGGCTTATAAAGCAGCTGGAAATGAAGAATGCTGTTTCCCAGATGCAGCTAAAGGTTCTCTGAGTTCTCTACAGTGTCATAAGGATAAAGGTGACTCTGCTGCTTCTGTGGATAGTCCTCTTCCTTTATATCAGCGATTAAAACTAAGGTTCCAAAACTCTTGAAGTGAAATTAAAAAATTTTAATATAACTTACTATTTTAGTGCCATCAGCACTAGCAGAAGCAGAGGCAAAGTCTCTACATTTGGCATAAAGATGGAATGTGGTTCTGTATATCATGAGACACTTTTTCCATTTTAATTAAAATTGAAATAAAAAATGTTGCCTAAAACTTTGGTTTTAAAAGATGATCCTTGTAGTAAAAACTGAAGATAATGTATACTTTTAGAACATACTTTTGTCATTTTTATATCTTTATTGATTTTTCCTTAAAGTTTAAGATGTTAGCACGGTCCTAGAGTAAATGCTTCATTCATTTGCTTTTATTCATTTTTTCCATAAACCTCTAAAGTTTTCGTTTATATTTCAGCCTGTTCTGATGAAGATAACTCTTTGTAATTGCCTATACTCTCTCAATGTCTTCTAATGTGCCTTTCCTCAGAGTTTTATTTCTCTCAATATGAAGATACAGTTAGTGTGTTCTTCCATTGTTGGTAACCTTATTCTCTTTGTGAGGGGCAAAAAATGGAAAAGGAGGAAGATGCCCAATATAGTTAGTGAAAATGATGGTTGTAATGGCTGAAAAAACTGAGGAAAGTTAACTTCTTAACTAACCCCAGGAGTTCACAGTTATGCCAAATGGAAAAATCTGCAAATAGAATGTATAATGAGAAAAGACTTAGAAATTTGCTCAGGATCACACAACTGATTAATAATCGTGTGGGAGCCAGATTTCTCACCTCCTAATCTATTGGCTTTTATATATATATATCACTTTTTTCCTTTTTTTAAAAGTGATTTTGTACAATATTCACTTCAGTAACTCTAAATATTAAATTGTGCATTAATTTATTTAACAAATCAGGAAGTCTAGAGGTAACGGAATTGGAAAGTATGAAGTAAAACTGTTGCTATTTGCAGATGACAAGGTCTTTATATACAAAATTCTAACAAGCTCACTGAAAACTACAAGAACTAACAAATGAGTTCAGCAAGGTTGCAGGATACAAGATCAATATACAAACATCAATTATATTTCTATACATCAGTAGTGAATAATATTAAATGAAATTAAGAAAATTCTGTTCAGGGACGCCTGGGTGGCTCAGTGGTTGAGCGTCTGCCTTCGGCTCAGGGCGTGATCCTGGAGTTACAGGATTGAGTCCTACATCGGGCTCCCTGAGAGGAAACTGCTTCTCCCTCTGCCTATGTCTCTGCCTGCTCTCTGTCTCTCATGAATAAATAAAATCTTTAAAAAAAAAAATTCTGTTCCCAGTAGCATCAAAAAGGATAAAATACTTTGGAATGAATTTAACAAAAGAAATGCAGAATATACACTCTGAAAACCACGAAATATTGTTGAAAGAAAGAAAACCTAGATGAAAGGGAACATAGTTCCCAGAAGCATAACTCAGCCCAGATTAAAGGGAAAGACATCCCATGTTCATGCATCAGACAACTTGCTATTAAGATATTTTCCAAACTAGTTTATAGAATAAAGGCCATCTCTACTAATTTCTCTACTAATTTCAGCAGATTTCTTTGCACAAATAGGCTGATTCTAAAACTCCATGTGGAAATTTAAGGGGCACAGAAAGACAAAAACATCTTAAAAGAAATGGGAAGACTTGACTCTCCTGATTCTGATTTCAAAACTTACCTCAAGGTTTCAGTGATAAGTGTGTTGTAGTGACATCAAGGTAGATAGATATACAGATCAATGAAATAGAATTGAGGATCCAGATACATGCCCTAACGTTTATGTTCAATTGATTTTCAACCAGAGTACCAATATAACTCAATGGGGAAACAGTATTCTTTCAGCAAATTCTACTGGCACTACTGGATATCCATAAGCAAAAGGATGGATTTTAAGCACTGACTCCTACTATATGCAAAGTTAACTCAAAATGGATCAGACCTGGTTACAAACTATACAACTTACAGAAGAAAATACAAACATCTTTTTGACTTTGGGTTAAGGGAGAATTTCTTAGATGTAACACTGAAAGCCTAGATGGCAAAAGCAAATACATTGTACTTCATCAAAACCAACAACTTTTGTGTTTCAGAGGATACCATCAAAATGAAGAGACAACCCATAAAAGAGTAGAAAATATTTTTAAATCATGAATGTGATAAAGGACTTATGACTAGAGACACATGTCTAAAAAGCTCTTACAACCCAATAATAAAAAGTGAATAAAACATCTGAGTAAGCATTTCTCCAAAGAAGATGTACAAATGCCCAATAAACATAAAAAGACTCAAATTCGTTATTTATCAGAAAAATACAAATCAAAACCACAATGAGATACCACTTTACACCAGGCAGAATCATAAAAACAAGTGTTGGTGAGGATGTGGAGAAAGTGGAACCCTCATAACCTACTGGTAGAAATGTAAAATAGGAAAAAGTGATTTTGGAAAAAGGTGATTCTTCAAATGGTTAAACATTGTTACCATATGATCCAGCAGATTCAATCCCAAAAATATACCCAAGAGAAATGAAGGCATATGTCTACACAAAAACGTTTATGCAAATATTCATAGCATAATTCATAATAGCCCAAAATTGGAAATAAGCCAAATGTCCATCAACAGATGAATAAACAAAATGGGGCATATCAATACAATGGAATATTGGCATTAAAAAGAAAAGGAAGTACTGATACCTGTTACAATATGATGAACCTTGAAAGCATGCTAAGGGAGAGGCTGCTTGGAAAGGCGGCATATATGATTCAATTTATGTAAAAACTTCAAAATAAATAAATCTGTATAGAAGCAGAAAGTAGACTCATGGTTACCAAGGACTGTGAGAGTTGGGGTGGAGGATAGGAGGTTGAGAAGGAAGAAGGGAAAATGATTGTTAATGGGACGGTTTTGGGGGGGAAAGTGAGTGGATAAAGAAAATGTTCTAAAGTTGATTTTGATGATGGTTGCAAAATGCCGATTTACTAAAACCATTGAATTGTGCAATTTAAATCGACAAATTCTGTGGTATGTGAATTATATCACAATAAAGCTGTTCTAAAAACAAATTTTTTCAAGAATTTTACCTGTCTAAATTCTTTAATATCTAAAATGTTTATGCTCTAACCTCTCCCACATATGCACTGCCATCATTATTTTATTTTAAAATTTTTTAAAGATTTTATTTATTTACCCATGAGAGACAGAGAGAGGCAGAGACATAGGCAGAGGGAGAAGCAGGATCCACGCAGGGATCCTGATGTGGGACTCGGTCCCAGGACTCCGAGATCACGCCCTAAGCCAAAGGCAGACACTCAACCGCTGAGCCACCCAGGCATCCCTGCCATCATTATTTTATAGATTAGAAAACAAGTCCTGAGTAGTGAAGAGATTTTCCCAAGATCGAATATGAAATTTGGTTTATTAACCTATTAACCTAACTTATGACACTAATCCATGTTTAAAAATTTGATTCAGATTTGGAATACTTTTGAATTTTTGTGCTTTTTCTGAAGTTATATTTTTATTTTTTAATAATAAATTTATTTTATTGGTGTTCAATTTGCCAACATACAGAATAACACCCAGTGCACATCCTGTCAAGTGCCCCCCTCAGTGCCCGTCACCCATTCACCCCCAGTCCCCTGCCCTCCTCCCCTTCCACCACCCCTAGTTCCTTTCCCAGAGTTAGGAGTCTTCATGTTCTGTCTCCCTTTCTGATATTTCCTACCCATTTCTTCTCCCTTCCCTTCTATTCCCTTTCACTATTATTTATATTCCCCAAATGAATGAGAACATATAATGTTTGTCCTCCGATTGACTTATTTCACTCAGCATAATACCCTCCAGTTGAACCTTTCTCTAAAGACACATAAAATGCTTTGAATCAAGTTTAACTTTGTTTTAGAATACTGTGTTGATAGAGCACTAACTATATATAAAATCCTAGGCAAGGGGAATCCTAAATAAATGCAATCAGTGCTCTCAAGGATTCCACCTTTCATAATTGAACTGATATACATAGGTGTAAATCAGTGGTTATTTTAAGTAAGTTATTTTTAAGGTATGGACCTTTCATGCAGTTAATTAAAAAAGGTGAAATAGCACAAAAAATATTGAATGAAAAAGTCAATATCCTTTCTATTCTAATGACCAGACCACAATTCTTGCATCTAGAAGCAAGCAGTGTCTAATTTCTTACAGGTCCTCCCAGAGGTGTTCTGTACCAATATATTAATGTATCTTAGAAATTACTCCGTATCAGTAAGTATGGTCTGTTTTACACTAATGACAACAGTGCTACTGCATGTGTAACTGCACAGACCCTAGTGGTATGTAATGGATGGGAATGTCCTGTTTGATTTTAATGTTGAAGCATTTTTGATTCTCTAAAGCCATCTAACCTTTGGAATGTCAAATATCTGAACTAAATCATTTGAGTGTCTCTTAACACATTTGATTTTGCTGTAAGCTTCCTCTTAAGAATCCCCGAAATGTCCTTTAATAGTTTAGAATAATTATAAATGGCATGAATTTATTGTACATATGAAAATAGAACGTTTGCTTCGAAGACCTAACATTAGAAAAACTTGACAGTATGTCAAACAGGAATGGCATTTCTTTAGTAAAATAACCACAGTTTAAAGTTTGAGCTAGCATCCACATATTTTAGTAATCCCAATTTTAAATACCAGTACAATGTACACTTTTGAAAAAGTTTTATTTGCGTATCTCTACACCCAGGGGGTTGAACTCACAACTCCAAGATCAAGAGTCACATGCTCCTCCAACTGAGCCAGCCAGGCACCCCAAATGCCCATACAATGTACATATTTAATTTTTTCAAGGGACTATACGTTTGACCTTAATTGGACCTTACTGCATGGATGTGTACAGCTCCATGTTCTGAGGTTACAGTTGCACAACCCAGTACTGCATATTTGAAGGAAATGAGGTTGAAATTTTACTTTGGAGTAATTGGTTTTATTTTGGGCTCCTCACCTGATCCCACACCCCATGCTAATTATCTTGATTATGTTCTCAGAAATATAGCTAAGCACTCAATTCCTTTTTAAATTTCACTGACTTTTTTTCTTTACTGAAGTACAGTTTACAATACAAAAAAATCCACTCATTGTAAGTTAAAGTTTGATGAATTTGGTAATTGTATACAGTTGTATACTATCTACCATAATCAAAATATAGGAAAGTCCCATTGCCCTCAAGTTTTCCTTTTGCTCCTTTGTAAATTAACCCTCCCAGATTACCTTGATCCCAGACACCTAATACTTTCTTTCATAATGTTTTGCCTTTTTAAAATTTTCTATAAATGAGACCATTTAGTGTATAGTCTTTGTGTCTGACTTTCTACCTAGCACATGTTTTTAAGTCTTATCTATCTTGTGTATATTAATACTCTTGTTCTTTTCATTGTAGAATAGGTGACATAGTATTAATATACTGCAATTTTTTCTCTATCAGTTGAAAAATAAGATTGTTTTTATATTTTAGTTATTGTGAATAATATAACCATGACTACTTAGATACAGGTCTTCAGATGGATATACATTTTCACTTCTCTTGGATAAACATCTAGGGACGAGGTTGTTGGTTCATTGGTCAACATATGTTTAATTTTTTAACACATTGCCAAGCTCTTTTCCAAGGACACAATCATTTTGTGTTCCCACCAGCAATGTGTGAGGGTTCCAATCACACTACATCATCGCCAGATCCTAATATTGTCAATATTTTTCATTTTAGCCATTCTCGTAGGTGTGTAGCCACCTCCTCATGGCTTTATTCATATTTTCCTGAAAACTGGGACATGAAGAATCTTATGTACATATTAGTCATTTGTATATCTTTGTGAAATTCCAGTATTTTCTGGCCAGTTTTTAATTGAGTTATTTGTCTTCTTATTAAATCATAAGTGTTCTTTATTTTTTCCAGAGATAAGCCCTTTGTTAGATATGTGTTTTACAGATATTTTGTCTGAGTCTGGCTTATCTTCTCATTTTAACTGTGAGTTTCAAAGAATGAAATGTTTTAAATTTTGATGTTTATTAATTTTCATTTTCAATGGCCTATTTAAGACATATTTGTCTAACCAGTATCCCAACTAATTTTCCCATATGTTCTTTTACAAGTTTAATTTTTTTTACCTCTCATATTTTGGTCTGTGATTCAAGTTAATTTTTACATATGATATGATTGAGAAATATTTTCCCCATACAGATACCCAGTTATGCCACCACAATTTATTATAAAAACATATCTTTTGCCTCGTTGAATTACCGTGGCTCCTTCGTTGAAAGTCAATTGACCATGAAAGTGTAGGTCTATTGCTGAGTTCTTCTTTCCACTGATGTATCTGTCTGTCATTCCAATATCAGAGTCCTTTATTTTTTTTTTTTAAGATTTTATTTGTTTATTTGAGAGAGGCAGAGACATAGGCAGAGGGAGAAGCAGGCTCCCCGCAAGGAGCCTGATGTGGACTTGATCCCGGATCCCAGAATCACTCCCTGAGCTGAAGGCAGACACTCAACTGCTGAGCCACTCAGGAGTCCCCAATATCAGAGTCTTGATTACTGTAGCTTTAGAGTAAGTCTTGAAATCAGGTAGTTTATCTTTATTCATTGTTTATATTTTCCTGTCAGTCACCAATTTAATCTGCTTGTTACTACAGCTAATAAACAACTTATAGTCTTAAATTTACCTTTCTGCAGAATTTGGGACTATTGAACTTCCCTCGTTCTTGAAAATTTCTGTTTCTCTTGTTTTCCATATCAACACTGCCTCTTGGTTTATGTAGTCCCTCCTGGGCTAAAATGTTAAACTCATAAGCTTAAGTATTCATGCTCCTTAAATACTGGTATCCCAGTTCTCTTTCTTCTCCTACTCTTACTCTCTATGCAGTCTTTCTAATGACTTCAATTGTATAAGTGCTTCTGAGTCAGATATAGATCTTTAAAGCTTCCCTCCTTATCTATAGATCTACTTATTTAACCAACTCCTGACATCACTAGGAATAAGAGTATTGTAATAAGATGGTAGAGGCTCTAAGGTGCCTGACACATTTAACCTCAATGTAGTTCCAAGCCTTGCTGTAATCAGTTCCTGGTTCCAAGTGAAGTCATTTGGATAGTGCACATTGATAAGAGATATTATCATGGTCAACTGAATAAGTATTGTACACATCAAATGTCAAGGACTGCCAGGAAATACAAAGTGGTGTGAAATCCAATTTTTACTTGCATGGAATTGACAATCTAGAGCAAGGTAGGGAAATGTGGCGTATTTACATACAAGAATATATTGGCTAGCACAGAATTAACTGTTAAATGAACACTACACAAGTCCTTCAGAGGAGGGAGGATTATTTAGCGAACATGAGAGTTGACTAGGCTTTGAAGTAGAGGCTTTGAAATTTGATTGGCAGGATTGGAGCAGCATTTTGAGCAGAGGACATTTCAGCGGATGTGGAAACAGCATGAAGTGACATTGACATGGAATAAAGCATGAGATTTGGCATGCTGATGGAATAGTGAACAATCCATTTCAACCATGGAGTCTTTTTTTTTAAGATTTTATTTTTATTTATTCATGAGAGACACAGAAAGAGAGAGGCAGAGACACAGGCAGAGGGAGAAGCAGGCTCTGTGCAGGGACCCTGATGTGGGACTCAATCCTGGGTCTCCAGGATCACACCCTGGGCCAAAGGCGGTGCTAAACCACTGAGCCACCTGGGCTGCCCTCAACCACAGAGTCTTACTTGGAACCCTGGTCTCCAGAGAACAAAATTACTATACAGGCAAAGAAATGGCCAAGAATGGAGGAGAGATGATGAGGAATCTAGAACAGAAAGTGAGCCAAGGTATCTTAGGGCAAAGGGCTAAATAAATAGGAAAAAATGTATCAAAGAACATGTCCAGGATACTAAAGCATTCTGAACATATAAGCCACATATAATAGCTTATATGTCAGATCATCAATTCCCACAAACTACCAAAGGTACACCCAACCTAGTCATAGAAGAGGAGAAAGATGCCGAATTTAAAATTGCTGGGCAAGAGGGACAATGAACATTTCTTGAATACCTACTACATACAAACGAGGTTTTTCACAAGATTTTTAATCTTCTCAACAACTCTAAGGGCTGTATTGCAGTATTTTGAATATTCAGAAGCAAAAGTAATCCTTCTTAAAACATTCCTAAAAAATAATAATAATAAGCAAACCACCACATTCCTCCAGGGATCTGCTTATCTTGATTTGATTTGTTCACTCTGGGCACTTGGAGGTGTTCTTGGGATTTTACGAGATAGAAACAAAATTAGTTGGAAGTGATTGATCTGTGTTCATTTTGCCTAATATCTAATAGGGCATGAATATATGAACTCTGATGTCAATTTTCAGCTTCTCCTGAAAGATTTCCCTTCCTTCATTGTCAAGATTATATCACTTTTTAAAAAGCCTTCTGTGTTGTTTCTTTTCCTTGCTGATTTGGTCTATAATGTCACTTGTGATAACAGGCTTTTATCCTAAGTTGCTGCTTATGTACTTGCTCGTCTCTTCATTGACTGTCTTGCTAGCGAGGCCTTGCTTTACTCCAAAATACTCTTTCAAAGTTCCGCCTCTAAGCTACCAGAATCCTAGAATTGGTTTCTCCCTGTTGGCTTCAAACTAAGGCCCTGTTCTGGCCTAACTACTCTGGGCTTTGTATGATCAGTCTTAAGGTTTGGAGTTTTCTTCCAGATTGCATAATAAGGAGGACCCTCCTTTTGTGTGTGTGTTGGGTGGGGTGGGGGTAACATAGATCGTGTTCTTGGACATGCCTCTTTTCAAATTCTTTTCTGCTACAGATTTTCTATGTGAACCTGGGGGTATTTCCTAACTTTTTTTGAGACTCATTCAAATATTTCTGTAACATCTATTATGTGATAGCATTATGCTGGGTCCTGGAGACACAGTGGTAAACTGTATTCCATAAGGTTGTTTTAATATCTGTAAAGTGGCTGCCACCACTGACACATTATAGGCACTCAGATAATGGTATCTGTGTCAGATACTATCATTTGGAAAGGGAACAAACTTTCAGATTTGGATTTAAGCTGAATGTAGCCAAACACTCCCCTTTGAGTAAAAAAATCATGAACACTGTAACATTCTACTAAGAAGCAGGGTGAGAGCAGAAGTGTTTTCAGAAAAAGGAAGCTCTGCCTCTAGGTTAACATCATCAGAAAAGGGATCCTAAACAATATGGCATTTTGAGCTAAGTTTATGATACTGGAATAAGGTGAAAAGAATAAGGCGCTTGTTCAGATATAATTGGTGATTAAAATCTATCAGCCACCTAACGTATTTCCTGAGGACCTACTTTGTGCAGGCCTCCTATGCTCTTCTGTGTATAACAGCCAGCTGGAAGTCTATGGATTTTAAAATAATTTTCCCAAATCATATCCAGCTGGGACTAGAACCCAGGTCTCCCAAATCCTTAGTGAAGGAAACATCCTATGTTTCCATACTGCATTCAGTTCTTTACTCAACTGTCAACTCAGACAGCCTTTCCTGACCTCATCTAAAATTACTCCCTTTTATTTGATGGCCACATGCAGAAGAATGAAACTGGACCATTCTCTTACATCATACACAAAGATAATCTCAAAATGGATGAAAGATCTAAATGTGAGGTAAGAATCCATCAACATCCTAAAGGGGAACACAATCTCTTCAACCTCAGCCACAGAAACTTCTTGCTAGACATGTCTCCAAATGCAAGGGAAACAAAAACAAAAGTGAACTTTTGGGACTTCATTAAGACAAAAAGCTTCTGCACAGCAAAGGAAACAGCTGACAAAACTAAAAGACAACCTACAGAATGGGAGAAGATATTTGCAAATGACATATCAGATAAAGGGCTAGTATCCAAGATCTATAAAGAACTTATCAAGCTTAACATCCAAATAAACAAACAATCCAGGCAAGAAATGGGCAGAAGACATGAATAGACATTTCACCTACACATGGCCAACAAGCACATAAATCAATGCCCCACATCACTTGTCATCCGGGAATACAAATCAAAATCACAATGAGATACCACTTTCCACTGGTTAGAATGCCCGAAATCAACAAGACAGGAAACAACAAATGTTGGCGAGGATGTGGAAAAAGGGGAACCCCCTTACACTGTAGGTGGGAATGCAATCTGGTACAGCCACTCTGGAAAACAGTGTGGAGGTTCCTCAGGAACTTAAAAATAGAACTACCCTATGACCCAGCAATTGTACTACTGGGTATTTACCCCAAAGATACAAATGTAGTGAAGTGATGGATACCTGTAACCCAATGCTCATAGCAGCAATGTCCACAATAGCCAAACTGTGGAAGGAGCCACGATGTCCTTTGACAGATGAATGGATAAAGAAGCTGTGGTCTATATATATACAATGTGAATATTATTCAGCCATCAGAAAGGATGAATACCTACCATTTACATCAATATGGATGGAACTGGAGGGTATTATGCTGAGTGAAATAAGTCAATCAGAGAAGGACAATTATCATATGGTCTCACTCATATGTGGAATATAAAAAATAGTGAAAGGGATCATAAGGGAAGGGGGGAAACTGAGTGGGGAAAAATTAGAGAGGAAGACAAACCATGAGAGACTTCTAACTCTGGGAAAGGTTGCAGAAGGGGAGGTGGGTGGGGGGATGGGCTAACTGGGTGACAGGCATTAGAGAGGGCATGTGATATAATGAGCCCTGGATGTTATATGTTGGCAAATTAAATTAAATAAATTTTAAAAATAAAATTATTCCCTTTTACATTTAGCAGTGCCTAACATTATAAATGTTTCTGGGGCCTATTTCATTGTTTATTTTCCAAGCCAGGATATAAACTTGATGAGGGCAGTGACTGAGTCCTTTTTGTTCACAGAATATGGTACAGTGCTCAGCACAGGAACTTCTAGCCATGTGAGTGATCCCCCTGCTGCAGAGCCTTGTACCAGTATGACTGCACAGTCCTTGCAAAATATGGGCTCAGAACTCCAGCATGGCTCACAAGGCTGGGGCAGCTTGACTCCAACCCATCTCTCTGGCTTCAGCTAAGGCATTCTTAGCCATGAACCTTGGCTCTAGCCACCTAATACCACGTGTTATCCCTTGAACAGTGATTTATGTCTTTGCCCATGAGTTAGTTGCTCAATGCCCGAAAGCCCTGCTCCTTCCTTATTAGCTAGATAACTCCTTTTCATCTATCAAGGACCAATTCAAATGTCATAGCTTCTCTCTAATTCCAACCAGAATTAGTTGATCTATTTGTGCTCCCAGGGAAATTGTGCTTACATCCATGAGAATATTTATCACATTTCATTCATTCATTCATTCATTCATTCATTCATTCAACAAATATTAGTTGAGCGCCTTCTATGCAGGAGGCACAATATTCTTCTTTATAATTGTATCCATCTTTTTCTAAGACAAGGCTGAGAAATCTTTCAGGGATCAAATATTATTTATTTTTGTATCTGTCAGAACTCTGCACAAAGTGTGATTCTCTGCTTCAACAATTCTTACTCACCCACCAAGACTCACTGTGAATATGCTCTTCTCTAGAAAGGTTTATGTATATATATATATATAAAGCTTCTTATGGGCCCCTTCTATTTCTGATAGACTTCTAAACTATTACCTGTAAATAGTTTTTCATTTTTGTTTCTGACACCAGATGCAAGCAGCTTGTACTTCTGAATCTGCAGCACCTAGCAGAGGAGCTGACACAGAGAGCTTCAGTGAATGGGTGTGGATTGCCTGGTGGTGAATTCAGAGTCTTAGGTCTTCCAATCTCCATGGATAAAGATCAAATCTGGTTGGATGCTTCCTTTCATCAGCTTGATCGCAGGCCCCTTAGTCATTTTATAGACGCCATAGTAGTGAGATGCCTGCCTTCCTAAGGCGGGGAGGCTGAACCAACTATTCACTGTTTCTGTTGCACTGGTAGCACTTGGGGTGAAACAGTATAAATAATATCACTGAAGGCGACCTCCTTTCATCTGCAGATTAACCCGGCAATGTTTATCACCTCCTTAGCCAGGAAAAGCTTTTATCAGGCTCAGCTAACAGCTTGCATCAGCCTCTTACAAGGACTTGCCACATTGCCTATAAACTGACATGCTGCAGAGTCAGCCCTGTCAGAGTCCAAAAAAGTGGAATCCTTTCCGATGATTGTCAGGATGGATGGCTTATTTATCTCCAGGCCAGATAAATTCAATAAATTGCCTGTTTGGCAGTGGAGGGGAGGGTCATCAGCAAAATAAGCTGACCCTTGTGAGGGCGGACTGACTTTGACTATTTTGCTAATGTTTGGAAGAGTTCTTGTAAGCACCGAAGCAGAACTTCTTTAACAGACATTAAGTATCTGAGCTTCCTCAGCATTATTCTGAGCCAAGACTGGGAAAGGTAAATGTCGACCTTTCCAAATGGCAAAAACTGTCTGTGTATTTAGAATTCTTCGATAAAAAGGCCTACTGAAAAAATTCTATAGTGTTTGCATCCTCATGACTTAGATCTCATCATCTACCACTCAACAGCCGTGAGTGAAGTTGGAAAGGGCTGTCTCCTTTTGAATCTGGGTACAAGAATAAGTGATTTATTCAATGTCCTTTGGAAGGTAGACTACACATGCTTTCCCTTTTTGTTTTGTTTTCAACTGATACTGGTTGCAGTAATGCGCCACTGTAATCATTATTGCTAAAATCATCTCTATTTCTATTGAACTGAGAATGCTCTCTCTGTGGATGCTAGATCCCAGAAGGCTTATTTTACAGGTTGTCCAAACACAGGCATCTCCTCTCCAGGGCCTGTGAGGCCCCAAGACTTCACAGCTGGGATAGTTCTATGGGAGGTGTCAAAGGATTGGGTACAACCAGGTCTACATCCTGTGAAACAGACCAAAGGACACTCTTTAACCTCAGAGGCAGTGGTCTGAGTAATGGTCCTAGTTCCGAAGAGACTAACCACCTTCCCAGCCTCCAGCTTGTTTTTCCTTCTTGTAGGGAGAGAATGATACTTCCTCCTTTATTCACAATCATTTACATATTAGGGATGAATGGCTTCTTGAAAGACATATATTAATGTACAAAGTCAGCATTACTGATTTGGGCATCCCAAATCCATTGATGAACCACAAATCTTTAAAATGTGATCCATTATAACCCGTATGATTTTTTTTTTTTTGAGGCAGTAATTACTCTAGTTTACATAGGAAGACAAGATTGAGTATTTTGGGCACTGAAGAGTTTAATAGGTTCACACAATTTTAAAGTCTTTTTTTTTTTTTTTTTCTAGTTTCAAAAGTCTCTTATGCAATGGGCTCCAGGGTGGTTCAGTCACTTTAGTGTCTGCCTTCAGCTCAGGTCATGATCTGGTCCTGGGATCAAACTCCATCAAGGGCTCCCTGCTCAGCGGGGAATCTTCTTTCTTTCTCCCTCTCCCTTTGCTCCTCCTCCCTGATTGTGCTCTCTCTCTCTCTCTCTCTCTCTCTCAAATAAATAAATAAATAAAATCTTTTAAAAAGTCTCTTATGCAAAACATTAGTGAATCTTGGTAGAAGAGAAATGACAGAGATTGTTTACTACTGTGTCTACCCACTTTACTAAGTCTTCAAATTCCACCAAATATGTGCCAAAAAAACTCCAAAAGGCAGGCACTTTTACCCTCTATTATATATGAAGCTAAGAGAAGCTGAGGAATTCATCCAAGGTCCACATCTAGTAAGCAGCAGAACCAGCATTTAAGCCCAGAACTAGTCTCTCTCTAAAGATTCTTTGGCAAGATTTAGGCTTTTCTATACTCCACATTTATCTAAGGCTGTGGCACTTTTCAAGAAACCACCCATCAGGGGGCCACAATGACCTGTACTGATTTGATTTATAGAAAACTGGCCACTAAATCAGAGTAGTTCACAGTCCTAGAAAGAAGCAGTATTGTGGATGTTCAAGAAATGATCATGAAAGTTACTTTAATTTTCAGAATTAAAAAATAACTATCAAAGTCAACACGTGGGGAGATTGGGGAATTGGGTGTTTGAGGAAGGAGTAGGATGTGAGGGACAGAAGGACACTGTATTTCCCAGAGCTTTCGTCCCCTTCCTTCAAAGCTCTAACCACCAGAGCCAAATGTCCTCAAGGTGGGTCATCCACAAGTTCACAGTGGAGCATTGGTTAAAAGTATCTCCTTTTTGCAGTTGTTTCTAACTTTAATCACCTTTGCACAGTGCCTGCAATGGGCCAGACCTTGTTATAATCAAATAAATGCATGTTTTACTAATCTCGAAAGCAACTGAAGGAAGTAAAGCCCCATGTCTGCGGTCACACAGTACACACGTCTCCGCCCAACTGTGTTGTGCCTCCAAAGGGCAGATACCAGCGGGTCTTGCATGAACTACCAAAAGTGCTTTCAAAGTGTCTCCTAGCTTCAAAGTGCTCGAGCCCTTCACAGCACATGTGTCAGCCAAATAAATCTACTGAAATTGAAAATCACATCCTAACACCCCCCCAACCCACACCCATGTAAAACTTCCCATCATGCTCTGCATAAATTCCAAAGTCCCTGACACAGCCTAAAGTGTCCACGAGGGCTGACCTCTGCCTATCTCCCTGACCTTATCTCCAACCTCTTGCCCTTCCATCATCTTGCTCCAGGAGTGCTGACTTTCTTTTATTTCCTGAAACCCATCCAGCTCTGGCTCTTGAACTTGCTCTCCCTCTGCCTGGACTTCTTGCAGATCTCTTATCCTCATTCAGCTAGGATTTCTGTGGCCATCCTAGCTAAGTAGCCACCTCCACTGCTTGGACACACTCTCTCTCATCCTCGCTTCTTACTCTGCCTTCTTTTCTTCACAAATTACTAGATCTTTTTGTGTTTGGCTCTTATTACTAGAATAAAAACATAAGGGAAGAAACTTCATTTTGTTCTTTCATAATGAAGAATTCCCAGAGCTTTCAACAGTGCCTAACATGTAGCACACATTTAATACACCTTTGTTGAATGAATGAATGGATGAAATTAATCTCTGAACCCAAATCTGCCTGAAGCCAAAGCCCATGCTTTGACCACCAACATGCTGCCATTTGTAATTGAATTTTTAACATAGATTCAGTCCTGGGCTAGGCGTGTTACAGAGTATAGAGGAGTGAAATCTGATCCCTCCCTCCAAGATGTTTATAATTTAGTTGTAATATCAAAATCATGTGTTCTTGGGATAAAAATAATACCACCTGGATGAAGGCAGTGGCATCTGGGAGCATCAGATTGCAGTGGTCAGTGAGGACCCAGACAGTCCTTAGATATATTCTAGAGGTGAGTGGCTGGTAGGAGGTTTGCATGATGGATGCAATTAGAGAAGGGGAGAGGAAGACTATTGGGTTCTTAGATAAGGCTTAGTTAGCATTGGTGAGTTTATCCGGAATACAGTCTAAACAATGACACGTATTTTAGGTCGTCCCAGACTGGAGACATTTATTAGAGCCATTTTAGAAAAAAAACCCTCACCCATTACATACCAGTACAGTTTCATGGGAAAACAATGCCAGCAAGGGAAGAGGAAAGGAGAAAAGATGTGAATGCTCCCTATTTCTGACTTGTGATTGGGGAGGTGGGAGGGATGGACCTGGCACACAGTGAGTGTCAGATAATTATTGGTTCTCTTCTCCTTGAAGTTCCTTTTTGTGGAATTCACCTGGAATTCTATGCTTTCTCCAAAAATAAGTCACCAACAGTGGGAACACATAAGAGGCCAACTCTTTGGGGGCAAGTGGTAGGGCAAAACTGCTCTGTAGCATCATTTATACCCAGGTATAGAGTTGCACAGAGCCCTGGCCACTGGAGAGACCATCCAAGAGTTTGCCAGAGGGCCACAGTTGCCCCTCAGAAGAGATTCCTCCAACCCCAACCATGGCTCCCAGTGAAATGTGAAGCAAGGGGATCTTTGAGAACTAGGTCACCAACTTATGAAGATGACTTAGTATGCTCAGAATAAACATCCATCCATCCATCCATCCATCCATCCATCCATCCATCCATCCATCCAACAAGTAGGTACTCTGTGTCAAGTATCATGCAGATTACAGGGTGTATAGTAAGGGGGAGACAGTTTTCTTCAGGAACTCATTGTCTATCCACAAAGAAACTCATATGAAGTTAGTGTCTTAACTTCCTACTATGCTTGCAGGTCTGGGTTAAATGAAGACATTTGGGCAGCCCTGGTGGCTCAGTGGTTTAGCACCGCCTTCAGCCCAGGGCATAATCCTGGAGACCCTGGATCGAGTCCCCAGTTGGGCTCCCTGCATGGAGCCTGCTTCTCCCTCTGCCTGTGTCTTTGTCTCATTCTCATTCTCTCTCTCTCTCTCTCTCTCTCTCCCTCTCTCTCTCTTTGTGTCTTTCATGATTAAATAAAATCTTAAAAAAAAAAAATGAAGACATTTATCACATATCCAGCCTTGGCTGTAAAATCACACCAAACCAAACCAAAACACTTCGTAAAGGGAAAAACTATGTTTAATCTTTTTTTTTTCCTCTTGAACTCTTCCCAGAAAGGTGATAATGGAAGATTTGGTCCCAACAGGGCCACAGGCAAAGGATTTGCATTTTAAAGTTTGACAGATATTTATAGGTCTTTTGATCTCCTTTTTCCCCTTTACCACCCACCCCCAACCTTGCCTGCCTCCTCCTCCCCCACCCAATTCTCTGCATTGTACCAGGTACAAACCTAAGAAATGATGGCCCAAGGTCCAGAGGACCCTGGTGCACTGGTGTGGTGTGCCCATGGTCACACAGTTCCTATTTATTGAATATCCACTATCTATCAAGTGCTTTTCTTAACTCCTAATCACCACAATCTCCCTGCAAGTTTCATTTATGATTTACCTTTTGTTGTTGTTGTTAAGGGAGGAAGAAAATGAGGCTCAGGAGAGAGATTAAATAACCTGCCTCACGTCACTGAAGTGGTAGAGACAGAATTAAAATCCAGGTCTGTGTGTTCTAACCTGTGACCTTTCCAGTAGGCCAGGCGGACTCCAGTAGACAAGGCTGGTTCTTGCAGGCTCTTAGCTAAGATCCTTCTCGGAAAAGATTATCCTGCATTCCAGTTTTGCTGGTGTTATTCTGGAAATAGCCCAATAAATGTCACAATTTGATTTACTCGGGACAAACTGGCAGCTGCCTTTTCCTTTGCAGCTCTTCTTGGGCTTGGAGCTTTCCCTTTGCTTCGACTCATCTTTCGCACAGATCACTGCCACCCAACAGCTGCAAGCCTTGGTTTAGAACCATCGTCTGCAGCCCCATAGGATTTGCTGACCACAGCTTCTCTCTAGCCTCCGGAAGCCTGTTGGAAACGAACCCAGAATCTCAGACAATTACATTTCTGCAGCTGGAGGGGATCCTAAAAACCAGCTGGGAGACAGAGGTTCAGAGAATGAGTTGTGCAAAGTAACTGGCACCAGATTTGTTAGAATACTACATATTTGCTATATTAAAAGTGGACAGATGGCAGCTTCACTTGTGGTGACATAGTGTAATGTATACATTTGTCAAATCACTGAGTTGTACATCGGAAACTAATGTAACATTGTGTGTCAACTATACTAAAAGAAAAAGTAAAAGGTAAGGGAAACAAATCCCGTTAGAACTTCTATGGCTAGGTGCTTTGTCCTATTTAATCTTTGCTACAACCCAGTGAGATATAATTAATTATTATCCTCTTACAGATGAGCCCTGGCTTAGAGAAATAACTGACTTAAGGTTCTTAACTAGCACCTGGCGGGACCAGGATCTGAACTCGGGCACTGCAGGTGACACAGACCCTTCCTTTCCAACAGTGGGCAGAGGGGGGGTAAAGAAGAGCACGAATAATACCCCAGTGGAGGTGGCCGGCCAAGGAAATTTGCTCCTGTGCTGAAGGGTCAACAAACCAAAGTGATGAATGCAATCATTTTGAGGTCAGCTCTGTAACCTAAAATCATTCACCAACAATCTGGCTAAGATTTTGACCAATGGGGCCCCCCACTATGATAATCAAGGACAGCAGGCTCTCCCCACACTATCTGAAGCTGTCTGTTACAGGTCAGAAGATTCTGCAAGTCCCCTTCTTCCTTGGAAAATCCATCCCCCACCTCCAAAGAGGGGGCCTTAGAAGTGCCAAATTGGGAGCCATAAGCAAGTTGTTGCTGGTGCTGGGTCTTCCTGTTGAGGTTGAGAGATCACGTTCAAAGCTCAAGCCGCAGCTTCCCCACCTCCACTCCCCATCCCATCTCCAATCCAGAGAGGGAATGCCTCCTCCCTTCCCCCACGGCAGTTCCTTGTCAAAGCCTCTGGATTGTGCTGAGCTGGGGGTCAGATTGAGAGTCTGAGGCATCCTTTCTGCTCTTTTCAGATAGAACCCAACCTCATGGCTCTTGTTAAGGTTCTGCCAGGAAAAATGGCTACAGTAGCAGAAATCTCCCCTACTGAGCACCCAGGGTAGATTCTGGTGTGGATTGGGCTGCTCCTAAGGAAGCTCTTTTCTGAATGATTCCCCATCGACCATGTAGCTGTGGGTCCCACTGTTTGGAAGAGCAGGGGAAGAGATGATGCTGGTCTAGCAGCTTCAGATCTTACCCAGCTGCTCTGGCCCAACCCCAACTGCTCTTAAGATATGACTTGTAACCTATTTCTACCAAACCATTTTTCTTGACCATCATCCACACTAACTTCATTTTCCTCTAGATTGAGATATACCCACACGTAACTATCAGGAGGAGAGACTGTGGCATTTCGTCGTGCCTCGATGGACACCTTTGACCTTGACACCTAAGGAAATTTTTCTGCATCTTGATATCACCCATCCTGGAGTAAATAATTGACCTGCTAATGATAGAGTTACTAAAGATCTCAACTCTACATCATTTTGGTAGCTTGCCAGTGATGACATCTTCTCTATTTAGAAAGTACTCATCATCGTTATCCATCCATCTGGTAGCTCTTAGCCCTTTTTGAGCTATGCAAAACTTTTAACACTTTATGAAATCTATAGCTCTCCTTGCCAGTGTATTATACATGGGCACATACACGATCATTGTTGTGTGCTGTATTTGGCACCCCAAAGCCTATTCTTGACCTCTACCACACTGTACTATAAAGTGAGTGTCCTAGTACAGGGACCTTGTCTGGTTCCTGGTATATCTTCAGAAAGTAGTGAGGTCTCTGGTACACAATTAATATAGTATTTGGGAAATGTGTGTTACAAGTTGAACCCATTAACCACTCTGGAAGTGATTTCATGAGAGCAAAGCTAGCTTGGTGACCCTGTGAAGGAGGTAGTTGCTCTCCCAGCCCAGTAAGAATGGCATTGAGTGATTGTGCATAGCTCAAAGAGAGCCCCCAGTGCTCATTTTGCAGAAATGAGAGATGGTGGGACCAATGAGGCTGACAAGCATTGACAAGGGAAATACCGTGGGATGTCCTGAACTGGATCAGGTGCATGGAAAATAACCTTGAGGATTGCTAAGCACTAGACCAATTGTTCTCAAATCTAGCCGTCTTAAGAAGACTCGTCTGAAGAATTGGTTATAAAAACAAATTGTTGGATTCCCACCCCCATGGTTTTTGCCTCACACCTAGAGAAGCAGTACTATAGATTAGGGAAGGGATGTAGAGTGCTGGAACTAGGAAAGAAAAGAAAAAGAATGGTGTTTGGGGGCCACAGATCCATCCACCACACCTTGTGTTGGCCTGCATACCACCTACTGTAAGTGCAACAGAGGCCACCCAATTGGTGGCTGGTAGTCAGGGTAGGCAAGAAAGGACACTTAGGATTTGGTTAGGCAGTGGGGTGGCACCACTTACCCCAGGCAGAAAACCTACACTAGCCAAGGAATAGCAATGGGAATTGCAGCCTGTCTTTCCAGGAGAGTGAGAAGGATAAGTCTAGGTTGGAGGATGGGAAATGTGGGGAAGGAATAGGAAGTTTAGGTACCAGTAAGACAGGTAATAAGAATATCAAAAGAGAACACAGAGTAAGGGCTCATCAGCAGGCACAGTCCCTTGGGCATCAACAAAGATGCTAACTAAGATCCATAAGATGGCAGCAGCTGGTATTGTGGGGAAGGCATGGGAGGGTAGGGAAGCAAGACATTTATCTCCAATCCCATTGTTTGGTCCTTAGCGCAGACACTGTAGGGTTCCTGCTCTGCTAAGAACCTTCTTCTGCAGGCCTATCACAAATGCTGATCATTGAAAAGTGTGTGCAGCCCCTCAAACACTCTGCTCTCCATTTTTAAGAACGTCCAGGAAAGGCTTAGTTTAAGACACTTACCTCCTCTCTGCCGGTTTTCTCACTTGCACTTGCCAAACCCGGTCTTCCTATAAGGAATAATGACATTACATCTTCAGAACATTTGGAGCTTTGAGAAGGGGGGGTGTTACGCGCATATGCATAAGCACAATTATTTTTGCAGGATTCTATTTCTCTGCTCTCTTTGAGTCCCTCTCTGGTAACAGCTGTGGGGCTCCCTAAAGCCAGCGACAGCTGCAATCATGAGCCTACCATTTGAGTCTGTGGATGACACAGGCTCAGCCCTGAGATGCAGCTGTTCTTTAAAGCCTCGGGGCTTGGCCTCCACCCCAGCCTCCCTAGTCTGGACAACAAAGAGAGGCATTCATTAACCCTCCACATCGGAAATTTTCATGTGGGGGAACCCCTATTCCTTTTACCAGTGTTATAGTCTTTTAATTTTGCCGTTTATGAGTAGCTTTGCCATAGGTGAGCAAGAAGCCTCCCCAAACGTCAGTTTCCTCAACTCTCTGATGGAAGTGATAACATCCCCTACCTCCTGTGGTTGTGGTGAAGAGATATAATAGATATGAAAATCTTTTACAGACAGGCAATATTCCTGCATTAGTTATGACCAAGGTCCGTCTTCCTGAGTTTGACAAGTGAAATAAGTTATTGAGCAATACAGGGCAGCATGATAACCTGAGCTGGGTTGTCTATTATAGATGTCACTGGGGCTGGACAGGGCACAGAGGCCATCTGGAGGACACTTTTGGCCTGGGCGTGGAGGGACTGGTAGGAACGGAAAGGTTAAGGGAGGGAGAGGGACATTTGGGTGAGGGCACAACCCAGGCAAAGGCCAAGAATAGAAACTGCGGTCTAGAGTCAGTGTAGAGCCATTGTGGAGTGGGGTAGAGAATGTGTTTGAGGACCGGGAGGTACATAAAGTTCAAAGGGTCAGGATAGGCCAGGGCATGGATAGCCTTAAATGTCAAGCAGAGAAGTTATCAGCAGAAGTTATCAGACGAAAAAGTCAAGGAGTTACAAAGGCCCAGAAGTCATCCAGTCCTGCTCCCTGTGTCCTGTGGTTTATGTCTATTTACCAATCTAGACACAGAGACCTGTGCTGGACATGTTCTTGGGCTTCCTGGTGCCGGACTCAGCAGCTCTTGGACCCCTGGTCGTCTTTTATCTGTCCAAATCAGAGGTTTCCAACTTGCCTGCTTATTAAAAAAAGAGAGTACTTGGCCCCAACCTAGGCTTATCCAATCAGAATCTCCAGGAGAGGGGCCTGGGAATCTTTCTTTTAAAAACTGTTCTTCCTCTTTCCCTAGGAGATCTTGTTGTGATGCAAGTGTGGGAAGGTGTACATGTGAGCTATATGACATGCATACGGTACAGAGTTCCAGCAAGCGCTCAGCAGCCCTTCCTTACAGGAGCCTCCTTGTCAAGGTCCTACTGTCTTTACAAGAGTGCTTCCCCTCAATACCCTCCTCCCTTCCTTCCTTCCTTCCTTCCTTCCTTCCTTCTTTTCTTCTTTCTTTTCTTTCTTTCTTTCTTTCTTTCTTTCTTTCTTTCTTTCTTTCTTTCTTTCTCTCTTCTTCTTTCTCTTTTCTATTTTAAAATAAGTGTAATACCCAGATGCTTTGATTGAACTTGAGGGCAACTGTGGTTCCTTTACATATGGACCTAGTCCGGCCATCCTTGCCTAGTCACTGCTTTAAAAATTCTGACTTTTTTTTTTTCATTTAAATTCAATTTGCCAATATATAGTTTAACACCCAGGGCTCATCCCATCAAGTACCCTCCTTGGTGCCCATCACCCAGTTACCCCATCCCCCATCCACCTCCCCTTCCACAGCCCTTTGTTCGTTTCCCAGAGTTAGGAATCTCTCATGGTTTGTCTCCCTCTTTAATTTTCCCCACTCAGTTTCCCTCCTCTCCCTTATAGTCCCTTTCACTATTTCTTATATTCCACATATGAGTGAAACCATATGATGATGGTCCTTCTCCGATTGACTTACTTCACTCAGCATAATTCCCCCCAGTTCCAGCCACATCAAAGCAAATGGTGGGTATTCATCCTTTCTGATGGCTGAGTAATATTCCATTGTGTATAGAGACCACATCTTCTCTATCCTTCTTCTGTCGAAAGACATTGTGGCTCCTTCCACAGTTTGACTACTGTGGACATTGCTGCTATGAAAAATTCTGACTTTTAAATTAATAACTTCTTAAAATTTAGAAAATATTATACGGAATAATAGCAGCTACCAGATGGAGTTCTCACTATATCCAAGGCCAGGTATCATGGCATTTCCCTAGATGTATGAATTTTCACAACAGCCCTGTGAGGTGGGTACTGCTGTACCCTCAAATTACTAACAGAGAAACTGAGACACAGAGAGATTCAGTTACCTGCTTATGATTGCATAGTTATAAATAAAGAAGGGTAAAGATTTGAATCTGGGAACACTGGTTGACAGTTTTTGCTTCAAACCAAACACTAGACTCCTCCCTGAGAAGAAAGTAAGATGAATAATTAAAAATTACCCTCAATTCCAGGGCAACCTGGGTGGCTCAGTGGTTTAGTGCTGCCTTCAGCCCAGGGCATGATCCCAGAGTCCCAGGATCAAGTCCCACATCAGGCTCCCTTCATGGAGCCTGCTTCTCCCTCTGTCTGCTTGTGTCTCTGCCTCTCTCTCTCTCTCTCTCTCTGTGTGTGTGTGTCTTTCATGAATAAATAAATAAATAATCTTAAAAAGAAAATTACCCTCAATTCCTATTACCAGAAACAACCACTCTTAAACCCTTAGTCATTTCCCTATGAAAAACTGTAATTGGATCAAAGCATTAATTTTATATGTCCTGCTTAAAAACTCTCCTGTTAGATTATATTCCCTATATTATGTGTTCTTTGCAAATATGATTTTTGTCAACTACATAGTATTCCATCATACGGAGAGAACATAATTTATGTATCCCTCCTTTGTTGTTAGATATCACAGTAGTTTCTAATTTTTTACTATCATAATATTCCAATAAATATTCCTGTTTAGAAATATTTGACTGCAACTTTGTTTAGTTCTATAAAATAAAGCTCGCATGCCAAAGGTACTCTTAAATCTGAAATGCATTCTGGATATTTTAAAATATTAAAACAAGCGGCACCTGGGAGGCTCAATTGGTTAAGCATCTGCCTTCGGCTCAGGTCATGATCCTGGGGTCCTGGGATCGAGTCCCACATCGGGCTCCCTGCTCAGCGAGGTGCCTACTTCTCCCTCTCCCTCTGCCCCTACTTGTGCTCTCTCTCTCACTTACTCTCTCAAATAGATAAATAAAATCCTTAAAAAATAAAAATAAATAAAATACTAAAATGAAGCTAGCTAGTTTAGTCCTCTACAAGCAAACTGTGGGCAAGACCACTTCCTTACCCTTTTGCCAACTTTGCCAATTTGGGAGGTGAAAAACCTCTCGTTCTTTCCATTTACATGTCTTTGATCACCATGGAGGTGATCTTCCCTTCTGTGTTTACTAGCCCCTTGTACTTCTTCTTCTGTGAACTGTTTATTCATTCCCTTGTTCATTTCCCCAATGCAAGCCTGTGTTTTTCTTATCTGTATGAGTTCTTCAGAACAATACCCTTTTGACCCTTCTATTTATGAGAGATATTTCCCCAACTTTGTTTCTTTGCCCTGTATCTGCTTTTTAGGTGCCAATCAACTTGCAAATAAGGAAATCTGAATTTAAAATGGTCCAAAGGAGAGGCTAATGTTTCTGCAAATGAGCAGGGTCATTATGCAGCTATCCTCGTAAAAATTTTTAGTATTCATTTTAATACCAGGAGTTCCGATGTCTTAATTTCTGGCATTGGAGAGGACTAAAGAAGTAATTTCACACGTTTTTGCTCTTTGGGCTGGTAAGAACAGAGGCAAACCCTTAGAGAACAACCTCAGTGCAAATTGCTTTCAACTTTTTTGACATGGGTATTAAAACGCCACCCCAAATACCGCTGGTAATAAAGAACCCAACTTAAAAGGGGAGTAGGTGTAAATGTAACACATGGGATTTTTTTTTTTTGAATCTTGCTAGCCAGTTGCTGAAGAAGCAATGGAGAAGCGCTCCAAGCTGCTTCCCCTCCTTGGTCTGTGGGGAAAACCTAAAATATTTGGGACTAACTGTTGACATGAGATTTTTGAACCAAGATGAACTGCTCATAGTCTCTTGAGCTAAGATTAGTCAACACATCCTGCCCATTGCTCTCAAGGGAGAATTAGCTTCACTTCCTCTATTTACTACCCTTTTACTCTGTTCTGATGTTTCTCCACCCACATGTTGCAGCCCCCTCTCTACAACCCTCCTGTCTTCTATCTAAATGCCTAGTTTATACATACAGGGTGGCTGGGTTTTTTCCTCCCAAGTGAACATATTTAGTTATATTTTCAAAAGAGAAAGAGTCGTAGAGACCACCAAAAGATATGGCTTCCTGGGAATGGATTTTTTTGAGAGAAGGCCACACTACCTTGGCTTCTATCTACATTCATTTTGCAAAGAAAGTTTGCACAGTGCTTGACTACGGAGTGCGTTGATGAGTTAAGATCTTGAGCTCAGGTTATCTAAATGCTGGAGGAGAAATGAAGCCTTATAAATGCTTGTGAAGGAGGATGCTATCCTTCCTTATGATGTGGCTTAGCAACAGGGTGAAGATAAACCTAATTTCAGGTCAAGGAATCCTCCTGGGAATGAAGAGGTTTATGCAGATTTTCTCTTTCTGTTCTAAAAGATTTCTGTAGTTCAGTATATATATCTTCTATCTTTCATCTCACCCATGAAATAAGCCAAATTATTTTATTCTTTTTTTTTTTCCTGCTCTTTTGTCCTGGTCAAATACTCAGCCTGTGAAAATCATCTATTCATTCTTTGCATGATGCTTTATAATTTATTTTTATGAAGACTAAGACCAAAATATTATTGTTTGCCTTTACAATGAGCTTCAAACTCCAATCAGGAAAGCCAAAAATGTTTATTACTTCCCTGGTTGGTAATGAAAGTAATGGCAGTGACATGAAAGTAATCCTCCGAAGTACCTCATCCTGGCTTTGCTAAAACTCTCACGAGCTTGACAACACAGGAGCTCTCTCCCTAACTGCATAGGAAATTGCTACTTTTACTTCTCTTTACTAGCTCAAGGACATAGGAAGATATCACATAGCACTTAGGTGTTTTAACACACACAGATACACATACACACAAACACGCATGCACATAGAGACAGACACACAAACACACACCATATTCCCTTGTCTCACAAGAATTATCTGGGTTTTTTGTTGTTGTTGAGTTTCAGTTGAGCGCCAAGATTGTGTGAAGAGGTGAAAAGATCCAGGTTTTCAACTTAGTCCTGTTTTCAAACAGTGGCTGCATTCCTTGCCTACCAGGATGGCCAGGGGCTGGTTGTGTGTCGCTGTTGCTGGGCCAAGGGACTGAGGGATATACAGAGGTCAGGGGAGCGTGTGGAGCCCAGAGCAAGTAGGAACCCCAGAGGCTAAGGCACCTCTTTAGAACTAGGGCGCTCTGAGTGTCCCGTGCTGAGCACAGAGCCAGAGGCAAGGAAGCAGGAACTGGATGCATTAGGACAACTGACTCTGGATGTGCCAGCTGCAGGCTTGTCCAGTGAAGGTGTGGCCTTGCAAATAGAAGCTGCTTCTGTCGACCTTGGGCCAGGTCCTTAGCGTTTGGGTTTGGCTTCCTCTCTTGTAAACTGAGGATGATGTCTATCTAGCTCACTGGACTGGTGAGGATGACATGAGATGGCATATCTGAGGCTCTCATCTGTAGCCCAGCACAGGCTCAGTGCTATAAGTCTTCAAGAAAGGAAAACGTTATCACTGTTGTCATTGACATTAATACTGAAAAGTGTTTTATTTACAAAATAATAAGACATTCTCTCTGAATTTCCAATTATAGGAAAACATGCTTAAATATTAACCTTACCTGCTTTTTGATAAAGATAATTCCATGGCCTGGGGCCAGGGAAAGTACTAGAAAGTGGAAGGGGGAGACAGATGTCTTCTATTCTGGAACTGTGAATCCAAAGTTATAAAACAGCTGCAGTCCTCACCACATGTGACAAGAGCCCCTTCCGAAACCCTCCCTCCTTCATGTCCTCCCTCATGGTGTAAAATCACCCCCTAGAGCCTGGTGCTCCGGACTCAGACCACCTGGGACTAAGTCATGTCTCTTCCACCTTTTAATCTCATGTGTGGGGCAACTTTACAACTTCTCTAAGCCTCAGTTTTTTCTTACATAAAATGGAACAAAATAGTGCTTCCTTTAAAGGATTTTTATAAGACTTAAATTAAGTAAATCATACAAGGCTTTATTATTGTTATTGTTATCATCACTGGGTATGGCCAAGAAAGGGGGCACCTCTGCAGGTCACACACCCATATACACAGCACTCTCCTTAGACTATAAGAATGAGGCCAGCCCACTCACTGGGGCGGAATAGAGCTCTGCGGATGCTTAATTTAGGAATGGAGATAGAGAGCTTAAATCTACTATATCTTTTTGGCTTCCGCGATGCTTAGTACCCTGGACCAATCTCAGGGACTGTGTACATTGGCTATGTGATTGAATGGCACCAATCAGTCTTCCCATATTTACTGAGCTGTAGTTCAAGCTTGAGTCCTGACTTCAAGAGCCTTACAGGGATCATCATGGTGATGCCCCCAACTGTTCTCAGTTGTTTTAGCCAGTGGGTAAAAGCCTGGACCCCAGGCAGTCTGCCTAGGTTTGAATCCTGGGGCTCTAGTCATTTTGAGTGGGGTCATGGAGCCCCCTCTATGCCTCTGTTTGTTTTTAGCAAAACAGAATCAGGGATATTACTAGCACCTGCTTTGTGAAGATTAAAGTGAGTTAGTTAAGTACCTAGAATAATATCTGGTATAACCTTGACCCCTAAGCATGTTCTCCACAAGCAGGTAGTATGTGGTTCCAGGGCTGTGCTGGCCCATCCTGCCTCTGCCTTGACCTAATTGTGATGACCAGAAGCTCCTTGTGCCCTGCCTGGTAAAATCCAAGTGCCTTATCCTTACAGACAAGGCTTTCCTCTTCAACCTCAGCCTTGGCTGGATCCCCTGCAGACATGGGGCTGCTAGTGGTTCTCTGCAAATTCATGCTATATCCAAACTTCAAGCCATACTGAGAAAGAGCTTCCCTAATCTTTTACCTTGTTAAAACAGGTAAAGGATCATCGTTTTCAGAATCCACAGGAGTGTCACTTAAAAAAGCAAAGCTGTAGAAGTCATGTTTTTTAGAAAAGTCCTCCAGATTCTTTTGTGTGCCCCTCATCTGTGTGTGAATATTTCTTTTTTTTTTTTTTAAGATTTTATTTATTTATTTATGAGAGGCACAGAGAGGGAGAGAGGCAGAGACACAGGCAGAGGGAGAAGCAGGCTCCACGCAGGGAGCCCAACATGGGCCTCGATCCCGGGACTCCAGGATCACGCCCTGGACCAAAAGGCGGTGCTAAACTGCTGAGCCACCCGGGCTGCCCTGTGTGTAAATATTTCTAAGATTTGACTCAGGTTTACTCTGTCTCTAGAGGCTCTCCTCTTGACACTAATATCACTTTCTATCCATCCAACTGGTTTTTGAAGAGCCATTGAATCTCTAAAAGTGCTAATATTGTAATGGGGACATTTTCCAGGGGACTCCCAGGGCTGTCACATACAGTCATGCATGCGCCCTAGCGTTAAATTTATCACAGCACATATACATTGTTTCATCAGTATTTTTACTTCTCTATCTCCGTCCTCACTACTCTAAGCAACACGAAGACAGAAGCTTCTTAATTTAACTTTCTAGTCTTAGCACCCAGCACAGTGCTTGGCACTCACCAGGTACCAAATAAAAACTTACAGGCTAATTGATGGCCACTTTCTTAGCTCTGTACACCATGCTGAGACCCAACAAAATAATCATCCATACCTTCAAGGAACTTGTAACGTAAGCAAGTAAGTAGGTAAGTAGCAAGCAAGTAAGACTCATGTGGATAGACAACCAGAACATCGGGCAGTATATATTGGTGTCAAATGGATGGGGGTCAAAGCTTTGTACTGTCCATAAGAGAACGGAGAAATTCTGAGGGCTGAGGCAGGCAGGCAGGGCTTCTTGGAGGAGGTGGGATTTGAACCAACACCTGCATCTTACAGATGCCATCAGTGATTACATTACATGGGTGACACAGTTTCTGGAGTGCAGGGTATACAGTGGAAGGAGCCTTGGATGTGGCATTCATGTAGACTTCAGTAGCACTATCCTGCCTTTCCGTCCTCTTGCTGTGTCTGCTGGGATCCTTTCCGAACACAGGCTCCCTCCTCCTTTGAGTGTGAATTATAACCTCTACCATATGGACATGTATGAAAATTAAGATAAACTAATAAATCTAAAAGAGACAGGTTTAATTCTCAGTACATGGTGGGAATTCAAAAAAAGTAGCTCTCATTTTAATTAGACTACAGAATTAGGTTTGTTTGTTTATTGATTGATATTAGAGAGGGAGAGCAGGGCAGAGGGAGAAGAGAGAATCTTTTTTTTTTCTTTAGACTGATTTATATTAGAGAGAGAGAGAGAGTGAGCATGAGCAGGAGTGGGAGAGGGAGAGAGAAAAATCAAGCAGTCTCCCCTCTGAGTGTAGAGCCTGACCCAGAGCTCGGTCCCAGGACCCTGAGATCATGACCTGGGTCAAAACCAAGAGTCAGAGGCTTAGCTAACTATACCACCCAGGAGCCCAGGGAGAGAGAATCTTAAGCAGGTTCCCCCCTGATCGTGGAGTCCCACGTGGGGCTCCATCTCACAACCCCAAGATCATGACCTGAACTAAAATCAGGAGTTGGACACTTAACCCACTGAGCCACCCAGGCACCCTTCCAGGATTAGTATTTTTAGTTTATCAATATATTGAAGGATTTTCTGCAGCATCATGAGAGGTTGAAATTCACTGGAGCCCCCCTTCTACCTTGAGTAAATGGTCCATGCAAACTGCTTCACATGGTTCAGGGATGAGAAGGTCACAGGGGGACTAGACCTTCCATTTGATGTGTCTCAACAGTCTGGGGATGGGGCTACTTCTCACAAGATAGGTTTTGACAGAGCCAGCTTCCATGCTGATTTACTTGGTGTTATATAGTGGGGCAAAATTGCCGGGGTTGGGGCAGATGATTTCATTGGTGACAGTAGTTTTGCCGATCTTGAAAACATCTCAACATATTCTTATAGCCCTTTCCATTTTCCAAAGGCAAGCTTCAGTTTTAAATCTGTTTAGCTCTTTAGCAACACAGTATACAGGGTGACCCTAACTGTCCCATGAGGAAACCGAGCTGCATATAGGTTGAATGACTCACTTAAGGTTCCATAGTAAAGCAGGGTCAGAACTACGACTCGGATTGGAGTGCCCTGGGTCACACTTCCAAACTGCTGAGTGAAATTGAAAATTCTCTTGGGCACTAACTACCAAGGATAAGTTGGTGGTGGGAGGCTCTCTCCTAGTGAGAAGTGCTCGCTTTATTTTTGTCATTGTTTAGAGTTGGCTCTGCAGAGTGATAGACACAGACCAACACTCAGTCAGCTTTATCACTATTTTCCTATAATCCATAGGCAATGCTTCCCTTTACTGACTACATTAGAGGCTGATGGCTCCTACCACCAGCACTGGGCAACTAATGGTCTTTGGTAAAGAACTCTATCTAAATTGGTTTTGTTTGAAAAGAAAAAAAATTAAAATGGGGCACCTGGGTGGCTCAGTGGTTGAGCATGCCCTCGGCTCAGGTCATGATCTGGGGGGCCTGAGATCCAGTCCCGCATCAGGCTCCCTGCAGGGAGTCTGCTTCTCCCCCTGCCTATGTCTCTGCCTCTCTCTCTGTGTCTCTCAAGAATAAATAAATAAAATCTTTAAAAAAGAAAAGAAAAACGGTTTCATTTAAAGGAGGGAATTTTGATTTCTAAGACAAGTGACTTGAAGCCAAAAAAGATGAGAGAGATGTATTTTTTGCCACATGTACTATGGTTCTAACTTCTCTTAACTCAAGGAATCAAAGAATTCATTGAACAAAAAAAAAAAAAAAAAGAAAGAAAGAAAGAATTCATCGAACATGGTTTATACTTAAGGCGATATTAGTTGCCACACTTAAAGCTTACAATGTACAGACCTGGTAAAAGTATGTTCTCTATGGTGTAAGTATGAGTATTGCCATTGTACAAAGCGGAAGCAAAGAAAGATTCACTAACAGGACCAAGGGCACAATTAATTACTCAGTAGCTAATGTGAGATTAGTATGACTCCAGTGGAGACATGTTTGCCACTACTCCCACTTTCTATCTGCCCAAAAATGTTTGGGCTGTCACTTAAGTATGAAAAATGCTAATATTGCAAAGGAGACACATAACAGAGGGCTCCCTGGGACCACCAGGGAGCCCTGAATAAGGAGCCTGGCCAAGGAGGTCAGTGGGGGCTCAAAGGAGCCCAAGCTGGGGATTTTTCTAATTTGCACAGAAGTGCCTTATGGGCTGGCAGTGACCTGGGACTACGGGTGGTTGGTTATAGGTTCAAGCATCAAAGCAGCCGTTGCCCTCTGCTTTCTGTTGATTTTTTGAGCAGTATTTGTCAATTTGTCATAAGTGGCCCTGCCCAGCTTCCTGGCCAGTTCCAGAGTCTACCATCGACTCTACGATCTCAACTAAAGCCTACTGTAAAATGCCCAGTCGTCCATGCCTGTCATTACTGTTATCAGGGATATGACGGACATCCCCTCAGAAGCTTAGCATGGTGAAAATTAGATACAACACCACTTAGGAATCTGTGTAGCAAATCTTGGGTCCTCCTCACGGGGCAGAGCTGCAATGGAAAGGCTCTCATGGGCCTGGGATTTGAGAGACAAGCTGTACCTTCATGTTATTCTTTGGAAAATAGGACCAGGACATTTTGCAAGCCCTCTTGGGAGCATACCTCTCAGGGTTGGGGACTTCTTTTCAATGTGTTACAACCGTAGTCAGATAGCTTATCAGTGTTTGCTGAGTAACCTTTAAACGCATATTAAGGTATTTATCCTAATAACTTAGTAATGTGGGAACTGTGTGGTCTGACAGGAAAGCTTATGCATCACTTAAATCTGTACAGTTTCTGGGGAAGAAAAATGACAGATCTAGGAGTTAGACAATTTTGCTTTCTATTCCCATCTCTGGCACAGCTTTTTGGTGTGACATCAAACAAGCCATTGTCTTCTCTAGAATGCAGATAAAATGATAGACTCAATTGTCTCTATTCATGCTGGTATGGTGGGTGCTCTTTTAATCAAGCACATTCACACAGTAACACATTTCATCACATTTTAGACCTGGAAGGGAAGTTTGATGATCCTTCGGCCCATACACCTTATTTTAGAAATGCACTTCATAAAGAAGGCAGGACAGTTATTATTATCTTCCTTTACAAAGTAAAATACAAAAGCCCTGAGAGGCTGAACCATGTGCTGTAAAGGAGGTGAACTCTGACCCATCTGTCTGCTACGCCACACCCTCAACTAGCTTTTGCTGGATCCAGTCTAGCATTGGCCAGTTTACTGCCTTATTTTCAAAGGACATTGAAATAGAAAAACACTTAGCTAGTGTGTGCCCAACCATCGTATGGTGTTTACTACGCTGCACCTCCATTTTCCACAGATGGAGCATATAGCACTTTATGGAGACTAGCAGGAGAAATGCACATTTAGTTCTAACTGATTTCTTACCAGAGAGTGTACACTGAGGAACATGGAAACCAAGCAGTTTGCTTTGCTTTAACCACAGTTTTCCAGGGAGTGCCATTGCTAGGAGGTGGGGTCGGGGATGGAGAAGTCACAGCAGAGTAACTCATTCTGATACCAGTGAGTTTGACCATGGATGACAGTCCCAACAAGAGCAAAGCCTACACACCTAGACTTACTAAGTGTCTATAATGTACCAAACATTTGACAGCTACTGTCTCATTTAGGAAATGAAAATTCTAAAAATAGAAGTTTAAAGAAATAAGCAATTTTAGAAGGAAGCTATAGAAAGGAAAACAAAAAAGAAAAGAAAAAGAACTTGAGTCTGAGAGCAGGAGTAGTGTTACCTTAGAAAACTGTCAACAGTTTAGAACATAAGGACTAGAAGCATCACAGCCATCTCTGGTCTCCTGAGGGTCTCCTTCTCTCTCTCTCTCTCTCTCTCTCTCTCTTTTTAAAGATTTTACTTATTTACTCATGAGAAACAGAGAAAGAGAGAGGCAGAGACACAGGCAGAGGGAGAAGCAGGCTCCATGCAGGGAGCCCGAAGTGGGACTGGATCCCAGGTCTCCAGGATCACGCCCTAGGCCAAAGGTGGCGCCAAACCGCTGAGCCACCCGGGCTGCCCCTCTCCTTCCCTTTGAATCACATTCAGGTCACCTGCCTATACTATAATCAACTAAAATAGAAAACATTGATTTTTCTTTTAATTATTTACTTATTTTAAGAAGTGGGCTTTGGGGTCTTACCAGGAATCTCAGCTCTATCACTTCTTACCAGGGAAATCTTTTTTTTTTTTTTCAATTAATTTTTATTGGTGTTCAATTTACCAACATACAGAAAAACACCCAGTGCTCATCCCGTCAAGTGTCAACCTCAGTGCCCGTCACCCATTCCCCTCCAACACCCGCCCTCCTCCCCTTCCACCACCCCTAGTTCGTTTCCCAGAGGTAGGAGTCTTTATGTTCTGTCTCCCTTCCTGATATTTCCCAACATTTCTTTTCCCTTCCTTTATATTCCCTTTCACTATTATTTATATTCCCCAAATGAATGAGAACATACACTGTTTGTCCTTCTCCGATTGACTTACTTCACTCAGCATAATACCCTCCAGTTCCATCCACATTGAAGCAAATGGTGGGTATTTGTCGTTTCTAATTGCTAAGTAATATTCCATTGTAGACATAAACCACATCTTCTTTATCCATTCATCTTTCGATGGACACCGAGGCTCCTTCCACAGTTTGGCTATTGTGGCCATTGCTGCTAGAAACATCGGGGTGCAGGTGTCTCGACGTTTCATTGCATCTGAATCTTTGGGGTAAATCCCCAACAGTGCAATTGCTGGGTCGTAGGGCAGGTCTATTTTTAACTCTTTGAGGAACCTCCACACAGTTTTCCAGAGTGGCTGCACCAGTTCACATTCCCACCAACAGTGTAAGAGGGTTCCCCTTTCTCCGCATCCTCTCCAGCATTTGTTGTTTCCTGCCTTGTTAATTTTCCCCATTCTCACTGGTGTGAGGTGGTATCTCATTGTGGTTTTGATTTGTATTTCCCTGATGGCAAGTGATGCAGAGCATTTTCTCATGTGCATGTTGGCCATGTCCATGTCTTCCTCTGTGAGATTTCTCTTCATGTCTTTTGCCCATTTCATGATTGGATTGTTTGTTTCTTTGGTGTTGAGTTTAATAAGTTCTTTATAGATTTTGGAAACTAGCCCTTTATCTGATATGTCATTTGCCAATATCTTCTCCCATTCTGTAGGTTGTCTTTGAGTTTTGTTGACTGTATCCTTTGCTGTGCAAAAGCTTCTTATCTTGATGAAGTCCCAATAGTTCATTTTTGCTTTTGTTTCTTTTGCCTTTGTGGATGTATCTTGCTGAAGAAGTTACTGTGGCCAAGTTCAAAAAGGGTGTTTCCTGTGTTCTCCTCTAGGATTTTGATGGACTCTTGTCTCACATTTAGATCTCTCATCCATTTTGAGTTTATCTTTGTGTATGGTGAAAGAGAGTGGTCCAGTTTCATTCTTCTGCATGTGGATGTCCAATTTTCCCAGCACCATTTATTGAAGAGACTGTCTTTCTTCCAATGGATAGTCTTTCCTCCTTTATCGAATATTAGATGACCATACATTTCAGGGTCCACTTCTGGGTTCTCTATTCTGTTCCATTGATCTATGTGTCTGTTTTTGTGCCAGTACCACACTGTCTTGATGACCACAGCTTTGTAGTACAACCTGAAATCTGGCATTGTGATGCCCCCAGCTATGATTTTCTTTTTTAAAATTCCCCTGGCTATTCGGTTACCAGGGAAATCTTAACTGAGTCTCTTAACTTCTTCGGGTCTCCACATTTTTATCTGTAAAATGAGACTTAAAAAATATATATAAAGGTTAGTTATAATATATGTCAGTTTCCTTGAATAGTATTAGCATATCCTAGGCTTCTCCATAAGAATTGAAGGAAGAGAAAGAGCAGAGAGGGGCAAGGAGGAGAGATTATTTATTACACTTATTATGTTTCATTAATGCTCATTCTTCAAGATATGGCTTAGGGTCCTTTAGTAAATGGGAAACTCAGGAGCATTCTTCTTTTTTTTTTTTTTTTTATTAATTTTTATTGGTGTTCAATTTACCAACATACAGAAAAACACCCAGTGCTCATCCCGTCAAGTGTCCACCTCAGTGCCCGTCACCCATTCCCCTCCAACACCCGCCCTCCTCCCCCTCCACCACCCCTAGTTCGTTTCCCCGAGTTAGGAGTCTTTATGTTCTGTCTCCCTTCCTGATATTTCCCAACATTTCTTCTCCCTTCCTTTATATTCCCTTTCACTATTATTCATATTCCCCAAATGAATGAGAACATACACTGTTTGTCCTTCTCCGACTGACTTATTTCACTCAGCATAATACCCTCCAGTTCCATCCACGTTGAAGCAAATGGTGGGTATTTGTCGTTTCTAATTGCTAAGTAATATTCCATTGTATACATAAACCACATCTTCTTTATCCATTCATCTTTTGATGGACACCGAGGCTCCTTCCACAGTTTGGCTATTGTGGCCATTGCTGATAGAAACATCGGGGTGCAGGTGTCCCGACGTTTCATTGCATCTGAATCTTTGGGGTAAATCCCCAACAGTGCAATTGCTGGGTCGTAGGGCAGGTCTATTTTTAACTCTTTGAGGAACCTCCACACAGTTTTCCAGAGTGGCTGTACCAGTTCACATTCCCACCAACAGTGTAAGAGGGTTCCCCTTTCTCCGCATCCTCTCCAACATTTGTTGTTTCCTGCCTTGTTAATTTTCCCCATTCTCACTGGTGTGAGGTGGTATCTCATTGTGGTTTTGATTTGTATTTCCCTGATGGCAAGTGATGCAGAGCATTTTCTCATGTGCTTGTTGGCCATGTCCATGTCTTCCTCTGTGAGATTTCTCTTCATGTCTTTTGCCCATTTCATGATTGGATTGTTTGTTTCTTTGGTGTTGAGTTTAATAAGTTCTTTATAGATTTTGGAAACTAGCCCTTTATCTGATATGTCATTTGCAAATATCTTCTCCCATTCTGTAGGTTGTCTTTTAGTTTTGTTGACTGTATCCTTTGCTGTGCAAAAGCTTCTTATCTTGATGAAGTCCCAATAGTTCATTTTTGCTTTTGTTTCTTTTGCCTTTGTGGATGTATCTTGCAAGAAATTACTGTGGCCAAGTTCAAAAAGGGTGTTGCCTGTGTTCTCCTCTAGGATTTTGATGGACTCTTGTCTCACATTTAGATCTCTCATCCATTTTGAGTTTATCTTTGTGTATGGTGAAAGAGAGTGGTCCAGTTTCATTCTTCTGCATGTGGATGCAGGAGCATTCTTCTATGGATTATCTGCTCTAGCTTTTTCTTCCCTGAACCCAATGAATTAAAAAATACCTTGAATGTTCTAATTGGACCATTGACATTTCTTTTCAGTAATTGCAAAGGGACGTAACCATGTTAACGCACATGTGCTTACTACTTGGATACATAACTCACTCGGATCTGATGTTAATACTCATTTGTCGAATTAGCTACGTGGAGAATAGGTTACGTTCATGGGACAAATGGGGAATCTGAGACCTCGTTCCAACACACAGGGTCTATCTCAGAGCACGGTAGGAAGTGAAGCAAACTAGCAAGACCATCCAACTTAACACATTCAGCGGCATTTGGAGCGATGGTGGGGAAAACAGGCTCCCCAGTTAATTTCACACTTCCTCTATACATTTCAAAAAACAAGGTGTGACACTGCAGCTGGATTTTTAAAAGACCTTCGGCAGGCAAAATGCCAGGTATTCTGCAAACTCCCTGCCTTAAAAGGGTTTTCCTTTTCATGGTGCCTGTTTGCTGTGGGGAATCCCAGGCTGCTCAGTTAAAGCAAGGGCTTTGAGCTTCTGGAAGGATATTTTCCTGCTCCTTGAGGCTCCCGGTGGACTGGGGGTGCTGGCCTTTGTCATTCTGAGTGTGGGCGTGCTGGAGGCAGGAGTCTGCACCCTACCAGACCCAGGAAGGTGTGCAGAAGTGGAGGGCGAGGGGGAAAGGCCTTCACTGTAGCCTGCTGTGTGCCCTCCTCCTGACAGCCCTGGGAAGTGAGAGCTGTCAGGGTCTGCACTCGACAGGCTGGGGAATCCAAGCCCAGCGGGGTTACCTGTCCCCCAGCACTGTGCTCCTCTGCCTGCACACCCCATCTGCTCTGTGGTATCCAGGTCTTGGCGAGGGTGGAGGCCTTCTGGGGCGCCCGCTGCTCTCATCCAGGGCCCTGGGCCACCCCCTCCGGGCTGCAAATTGCCCCAGGTTTGTTTTCTTTGGCTCCCTCATTAATGGGTTCCACAGGACAATGCTAAGTCTAGTTATGCAGCCTTAATTGGTTTAGTTACAACAAGATAATTCCTTTTTTCTTCTCTCGGAGGCCTTTTTGTTTAAAGACATTTTAGCTGGAAGATGCTAATTATCGATGAGGAGAAAGTGGCACCTGAAGAGTTCATCTTCCATCGCGGTCCTCGGGTGTCTCCTTTGAACTGCCCCCACCCGGCCCCCTTTCCCACTTCATCACTTCTCCCCCCACCCCGCCCCCATAAAAGGGAGCTGCGGCCCGACTTGCTTTCTCACTTGCAGCTGTCTGTCCCCAGGCATGGACACCCTGCGGGAGCCCTTCCTCGGCCTGGAAGAGGGCCTGGGCCCCTCCGCCAGCCCGGGCCTGCTGTCCTCCTGGGACTGGGACCACAGAGGGGGGCCCTTCGAGCTGAGCCAGGCCTCCCCACCCCAGAGCCTGTCCCCGGCCCCGTCGCTCGAGTCCTATTCCTCTTCCCCCCCGCCTGCTGCCCCGGGGCTGCCGCGTGGGCTGGGAGGCGCCCCGAGCGCGGGGGGCGGGGGCGGGGGCGGCGGGGTGCAGGTGGCCTACGAGATGCTGGCCTTCCCGCCCGCCTACCTGCAGGGCGCTGCTGGCCCCAAGGCCCAGAAGGGCGCCAAGGTCAGGATGTCGGTGCAGCGGAGACGCAAGGCCAGCGAGAGGGAGAAGCTCCGGATGAGGACCTTGGCCGATGCGCTGCACACCCTCCGCAACTACCTGCCGCCCGTCTACAGCCAGAGGGGCCAGCCGCTCACCAAGATCCAGACCCTGAAGTACACGATCAAGTACATCGGGGAGCTCACGGACCTCCTCAACGGCGGGAGGGAGCCTCGGCCCCAGAGCGCCTGAGCCCGGCCCCCCGGATGCCCACCGGCCCGGGCCCCCCGCTTTAGAGACCTGGACTAGCTCGCGGACCAACAGCGCACAGTGGGGCTCTTTATATATATATACACACATAGTAAGCCTGGGGGCTTTGGAGCCTGGAAGGTTCTAAGGGAATTCCCACTGGACTTGTTGGAACCACCAGAACACTCAACAGCCAGAGGAGCAGGCTATTTGGCTGCTAGTTTTTCCACGGTTTGTCGGGAGCCCAGCCCCTTGGCCAAGAGGTGGATAACTTTGCCTTTCGCTGCCCCTCCGAGGTATCTTAAAGGGTCAATGATTTGAGATGCATTTTGTCAATAATGTGAAATTGTTACCATTCATCTTCTCTCCCAGTTTCCGTGGTGGTGGTGGTGGTGGTGGGGCGCTTGCTGTCTGTGGCTGACGGAACCCCTGTCTTGTAGAGCCTCCAGTGTGACAGCTGGATTCTTATCTAGAAAGATTCGTATCAAGTAAAGGGCTACAGCATTCCTGTTTCTATTTTGTCTGTGTGCTCGTGTGTGTGTATGTGTTTAACTAAAATCATGCCTTTTGTTTTGCAAGAATCCAAATCACATAAATGCAAAAGGAATTAACACCATGGTTAAATAGCAAGGCACAGGCAGGCAGGCTACACTGGGATACAGTGAAGCAAAGGCCAGGGCCTCTTCTTCATGCAGGGGACCTGAGGCTGCTCTGGCTGGGTGCTTGGGAAAGGGTAGGAAGGAGGAGGAAGTGGGGGAGGACTCAGCACCATAGGGTGGGCCTAGGGCAGGGCAGCGGGGGGGGGGGGGGGGGCAGGCACTCCCTGTGCCCAGCCTGGTATGAAAATAACCTCACTGAATCCCTTTGCTCATTCATTTCTCAAGTGAAGAGATTGGTTCAGAAAGAGTAAGAGACTATTCTAATTCTATATATAAGTGAAAGGGTTGGGATTAGAATTCAGGTCCATCTCTAGTCGAATCCTTTAGAGACTAGGGGTTCTTTCCCCACACATCCTCCCCTCCCTGCCTCCCCTCACCACCCATGTGCACCTATACAGGAACACACATTCTTGCTTCACAGAGTGGGTGATGCACGCCCTCAGCTTGGCCATTGTGAGTGGCACAGGGCATTGAAAAGTGGGCTTTGAATTAAGGTTTTTTTTTTTTTTTAAGGCTGCATTTTTCTCCCAATGGTTATTAACCATTTGCATTTTTGTTTCAATGAGTAGTCTGTTAATGTTTCCAGTCACTTCTTTTCCTATTAGGGCTTTTTATTCTTTGTAATGACCCATGAACAAAAGCAGTAGATGTGTCACAATTTAATGTAGAATTCCTTCACTTTTTGCCCTTGTGGATACAAACACATCAAATAAATAGAGGCATATACAAAATGCTTTTAATTCTGAAAATTGTTTTTAAAAAAATTTACACTTAGCAATACATAATAAAAGTCCTTCTTACGATTAATATGGGATGGAAGTACCATTGTCAACTTCATTTTCCAGAGGAGGACATGGAAGCACAGGCTTGCTCTGAGCTACACATGTGAAGCGTGCAGTGGATATCAGAGGTTCAATGTGTCGTGGCTCAGGTGTTGCATAATTTGTTTAGAGTCATCTTTTGAATGATATTTAGGTTGTTTCAGTTAGCAAAAAAGTGCTGTAACAAACATCACAGCCAACTAGCTTTATCCACGGATATTTTAAATAGCCTGGCAATTCCCCAGAAATGGGATTCTTGGATCAGAGTAAATGCACATTTTAAATTGAAATGAAGACTATTAGATGACTTTTATAAAAGGTTGTAGTTATTTACAGTCCCTCTAACAAGATGCAACAGAACCAGCTCTCCTACATTGCTACTGGATATGACCGATCTTCTAAATATTCAATGGATTTAAAAAAATGGTTAGGTTACTGTTGTGTTAACTTTAATTTCCCCATTTACTGTTTGAGATGGTACTTGTTTTTAATTTTGTGCAACGTTTATTCATTTTGGTTACTCTGCTGTAATTTGTTGGTCTATGTTGTTATTTTCCTATTGTGTTACTTGTCTTCTTGTTAATTTGGGAGAGCTCTTTGTACATTATACATATTGAAAATGTTTTCTCGCAATCTATCATTTTGTCATAATCCTTGCTTACAGTATCATATATTTATCATTTTGATTATGGTATCTTTTTGTTCTATGAAGTTTTTCATTTTTATATATGATCAAAACTCTCCCCTTTTTATGGCTTACGTGTTTTTTCCTTTTGCTTAATTTTTCCCATTTCCAAGCCTATTCAAATGTTCTGAGTTCTGAGTTTTTCAAATATTTTTATAGTTACTTATATACGTATCTTTTTAAAAAATATACGTATTTTGCACTATGATTTAAGTAGGCTCCATCCCCAGCATGGAGCCCAGCATGGGGCTTGAACCCATGACCCTGAGATCAAGATCCTAGCTGAGATCAGGAGTCGGATGCTCAACCAACTGAGCCACCCAGGCGCCTCTATGTGTATCTTTAAAATACCTGCATTTTATTTTTATCTATAGTGCAAAGAAGGAATCTAACTTTATTTCTGATTAGTGCTTTCATAACTGAAGAATAAGTATACATTGTCATCAGAGGTGGTAGGTTGTGGTGAGGCACAGTCATTAAAATGTCGTTCTATGTATGCAAACCTTCATCAACTTCTCATATATTTGTTGCCGCTGCTTTATAGAATAAACTAGAATGTGTTGGACAGTATCAAGATTTTCTTCAAGGGACTCTGCCCTGTGGATGCATAGATATTCATGTAAGAGTGTATGTTTGTGCACATGTATATGTATTTGTGTGTATGCATGTGTGTGTGTGTTTTCATGTGTTGGGAGGAGGATTAGGGAAGATAGTAATTGGGGAAGGGGATATCTAGCCTTTGATCAGGTTTTAGTTTAATCATTGTTTTCCTTGCCATTTTTAAAAGTGGGACCCAAATGCTCTTGGCTTTTGATTTTTTCAAGCTCAAGGATTAAGAATGGTTTATAAATAGCTTGGGTAATTTTGGTTGCCCTGGGGACCAGGTACTGTGGATGAATTGGAGTGGCTTGTCCTCATCTCCAAAAATCTGGAAAGCCACAGACTCATCTACTAGCTGGGCTGGCCCTCAGGACTCCTAAGGTGTCTACAGACGGGGAGGCATTTGGAAAATGTGGAGAAGGTGACAGCTTTGTGGGAGGGGGCTTCTGGCTCTGGGCCTCATCACACAGACAAGGCCCCAGCTTGGCACAGCTGCAGTCCACCCCAGATTGGCTCTGCAGCTCCAGTCCTGTCCAGGAGAGGCAGCTGTGCATCAACATTTGACTCAATTCTCAGGGAAGATGCCTCCTTAGTGGGGAGGAGAGCTGGATCAGGTCCCTGATTCCTCTAGGGAGCATTTAGAAGCAGTTGGCCCCAGGCAAAGTCATAAATAGGAAGAAGTTATTTCTGGTGCTTGGACCGGGAACTGCAATTTGTGTGGGTCTACTATGTGGTGGTCAGATTTATTCATATCTATTATTTCAGTCACCCTCCTAGCAACCCCAGGAGCTGGGCATTATTGGTCCCATCTTGAGGATGAGGGAATCAAGATCTGGGCCAGCTCAGTAGCACAAAGCACCACAATTAGCCAGTGGCATATGGTTGACTGGTTATCTCAAGAGTTCAGCTCTAACTCCAAAGCTCAGGCCCTTCTGAGTCATGCTGTCTTTCCTTCCAGCTCACCCCAGGACACCGTGGGCTGGGCAGTGGAGAGCTTTCTGGACAAACGCTCCCTCCTGGGGGTTCTCGACACTTTCTCTGCTTCCCCATCACTGGGACCCTCATTTCTCTCAACCATCAGAAGCATTTCTGATGAGGCTGTCATTGATTTTGTTCTCTAAATTATTTCCCTTTGAACTTCTGCCTCTGTCCCCAACATTTCCTCCGAAATTCCTTTTACTTCCTTGCTGGCACCTAGCACTGACCACTGAGGAAATGTGACTTCTGTTCATTCGTGTTCAATAAAGTGTTCCACAATTCACACCAGGCTGAGGTTTCTTTGTTCTTCTTGTGGTTTCTGTCGCATTAGCGAATTGGAAGAGAGGCCAGGGCAGGGGTAGGGGAGATCCTTCGCGAAGCGACAAGTAAGGTGATGGAATCACCTTTACTTTTGAATATTAAAAAAAATCAATAGCAAAAGGAGATGCATATGCGAGTGAGTTTTGGTGTCATTGCCTTTGGGGTCCTGCTCCAGTAGCTTGGTATGTGTCTGCTCTGAGGTGTCATCTGCTTCCTTGACATGCTCCAGGCTGCAGAAAGGGCAGGGCCTTGACCCCAGACTGGCTTGAGGACAGCCTCCTCTTGTCCTTCTCTAAGAATCTGAGAGTTCTCTACCTCAAGAATGAAATCTTGAAGCCCAAACTGTGCCTCTTAGAGTAGCTGGCAGGACTCGATATTGATATTTTGGTTCCAAAAAGGCCCTTAAACTGTGAGAAGGAAGAAAGCAAAGAACTTCTGAGGAAGTGGGGAGAAAAAAAGATAATTATTTGCCTCTTGGGTTTGGAAACTATTGACCTTCCTTCCTTGAGCATAATCTCCCACTAAATTCTTCTGTGAGTGAACTCTATTGACTTCTGTTAGTCTTCATTAAGTGAAGTGGGGAGAAGGGGAGGGCTGGGGTCAGGGAAGCTGTAGGAAACCACCATCTTGGGCTCTTCCCAGCAGAGCCAACAACATTATGGATTCATCATCTGAGATGTCAGGCTCAGGGCCAAGGTCTCTACATACTTTTTCTCCTTTAAACCTGACAGCTAACAATAGCACGTGGCTATTATTAGCCCATTTTGTAAATAAAGAAACAGGGTCAGAGAGGTCAAGTCACCTTGCCCAAGGTCACATAATTGGTGCCGAGCCCAGGGTCCCATCAGGTCCGCTTGACTCATTCCTTGGCAATTCTAACTCCATGTGCCAGCAACGCAGCAAGCAAACAATAGAAAGTCTCTGCATTTGAGCCTTTCCCACAAGCCCATGCTCCCATCTGGAAAAGTTGACATTTGCATTTGCCTGGTCCAAACAAACTTATTAGGATTTACGCAGATCAGGGCGTATTTTAAATTGTGATACCCTTTCTAGTCTCCTCCTACACGACATGGACCATGATCATTCTCTCTCTCTTGTAAAATGGAATGCGAGAAAAGTGTGGGGCTTTTGTAACAACTTTGGGGCGAGTGTATGCCTCCAGGGGTAGCATAAACTAGATTTCAAGAAATACCCTTTTTTAGGGACTACAGTTTACACACTCTTTTCCTTCAGTTTCATTTAGGCATGAAATAACAAAGCTTAATATGGCAGTTATACTAATAACAACAATAACAATGAATATTTACTGTGTGCTTACTTTGGGTAAAGCACTGTTTTTTTTCTGTTTTAAAAGATATTTATTTATTTGAGAGAGAGAGAGAGAGCATGAATAGGGGAAGGGAAGAGGAAGAGGGAGACAGAGAAGCAGACTCCTCGCAGAGCAGGGAGCCTGACGCAGGGGCTCCATCCCAGGACCCTGAGGTCATGACCTGAGCTGAAGTAGGACATGGACACTTATCTGACTGAGCCACCCAGGTGTTGCGAGGCACCGTTCTAAGTACTTTACATGAAATAGCTATTTTAACCGCTCTGATGTAAGAGCTAGCTACTCGAACAACCCTATAAGATAAGATAAGATAAGGACTATGCATCTCTGGAGCATAGAGAGGTGAAAACTTATCCAAGACTGTGCAACTTAGCAGCAGCAAACCCAGGATTCACTCCTCAGCAGTCATGCTCCACACTGGCCCTGACCACCGCTCCAGATGTGCCCATGGGGCTCAGCAAGGAGTCCTCCCTCGTCCTCCCCCTGTCCCCTTTCCGCTGTTCATGGTCTCTCTCTGTGTCTCTTTCTCTCTTGCTCTAAAATAAATAAATAAAATTAAAAAAAAGACCGGGTGTTGAACATAACACATGTAGAATAAATGATGGGCAGTGTCCCATGTGGCTCAGTTACTAAATGCTCAAGGGTTTCCTATTGTACTTCTCACTCTGTACTTCTTTCCTGCCCACAAAGGAGAAACCCAGTCTAGAGTGATAATGCTTCAAACCTTCTTTCTTCTCCTGCCTGGTTCCTCTGTATCTCACAGCCCCTGCTGCACCTTTATTTCAAACTTTGCAAAAAATTGCTCCCCAGTTGTACCCACATGAGTCTTGTCTTTCACCCCTTCCTCTCCCCACTGTCCCCATCCTTCGGTACTTGGCCCTCCCTGTGTTCTGTGCCACCCCTGCCCAGCCTAGGGAGGCAGGGGAGATTAAGCAGAGAAAGCCAGAATCTTTAGTTGCGGGGTACATTCGTTCAATGGTCATCCTATCCACTTGTGAGCACAGCACTCATGTGGACTGGCTTGAGGTCTCTTTCACTCTTTTGATCATCTGGGTGCTGCAGATTATGAACCACACGTGTAGCTGGCTGAGTATGAGGCCTGGCGGCAACAAACAAGTGCAGGGTGGTCAAGATGCCACAACTTTAAACACAAGTGACACTGTGATCTTTCTTGACCTATGCGATCTTGTTCAAGCCCTCTGACAATCTTGTGAGGGCAAAATGTGGTCTCTGTTCTCAAGATGTTTAAGTGGAGCTGGGGCTAGATCTATCCCTAAATAAGCATATTATAAGCAAAATATAAAGTGAGAAGAAATTTTACAAAGGTGTCCCAAATCAGTGGGAATGAGGGGAGGAGAGAGGAGTTCTGTTGGTTGGGGCACCTGGCCTTGTAGGTAAACTGGCACTGAATGTGAACCTAGATGGGTCACTGGGATCTCGGTGGGGCAGAGGGGCATGTCAAGGGAGAAAGAACAGCAAAGCTGAGGTACAAAGGCAGGAATGGGGGCGCCTGGGTGGCTCAGTTGATTTAAGTGTCTGCCTTTGGCTCAGGTCATGATCCTGGAGTCCCGCATCGGGCTCTCTGCTCAGCGGGAAGTCTGCTTCTCCATCCACCCCTTACCACACTCATCCCTATCTCTCAAATAAATAAATAAAATCTATTTTTTTTTTAAAAGCAGGAATGGCGAGAGGCACAGCACGTGGGCATGTGGGCTGTGGGTGTTTGGGTACAGATTGTAAAGGATCAAATGCCAAGCTAAGGGATTGAATGGAGCAAATACCTTTATTTTTTGCTTGACTCATTCTTTAAGGTAGGCAATGAAGATGAATTTATGCACTGAAGAAGAATTCAGGAGTTCATGGCATGTTTCCTGGCCTGCACTCGGTATCTGGGAGAGAGGCAGGATCTCTGTTCTTAGATCTAGTGGTAAGATATAAATGGCATTCCCTGATTGAGGAGAAAGGACAGTGGCATAGGTGCAGGAACTCTGGGAATTGGAAGCACAGATGGAGGGGTTGAGGGGTTACAGGATGTGAGAACGGAGGCTGCAGGGGTAGGAAGGGAGTGAGAGCAGAGCATTCTTACAGGAACTGAGGAGTAGAGTGAAGGAGGGACCAGGAGTGGTGAGAAGGAAATGGTGGGCCTCGTTTTGGAAAGCTCTGGAAAAGCTAGTGCAAAAGACATCATTCTGAAATACTGATCAGTCCCCAAGCATTCTGTTCTTTCTGAAATGTTCACTTCAGTGAAGACTTGCCACAAACAGACCGCCTACCCTGGGCCTGCCTCTTCCTAATACTTCCAGGAGGGCTGTGAGGTTGCTGCCATCATCCCCATTTTACAGATGAGAAAATGAGGCTCACTGAGGTAAAGCAAATGGCCTGGGGTCTGTGGCTAGTAAAGGGCTTCACCTGGGCCTCTCAGCGGCACTGCCCTCATTTCACACAGAGAACCTGAGTGTAAAACTAGAGCATGATGATCCTACGGGAGGAACGATTGATTGTCTGGGACAGTTCTGAACACAGGAAATATCTGTGATTAACACTGAAAATGAAACATTCCAGGAAAGGGGGAGGGACAGAGTTCTTTCTCTGTTGATAGCTGATTTAAGGAAGTACAAATGCCTCCCCGGCCTTTGATCTCGCAGTTTTCTTGTTTGGGAAGGATCTAGTAAAAAATCCCAGGGTTGAATAAGTTTAGGAAATCAAATAAGTTGCCCCAGTCACTTCCCTGGGTCTCTGGTTCTCAAGGCCCCTTCAGTCCATCCTACTCTGGTGCTTCCCTGTCCACCTCTCCCCCCAGGGGGATAGCCAGGCTGGAGGTGCCAAAGTGGGCCCCTGGGGGGACAGAGGGACCAGGAGGTGCCATTATAAAGGGCTCTACTTAAAAGGAGCAAAAGGTGTCAGAGAAATGCTAGGGCCTTGTTGTTTGTTTGTGTGTGTGGATTTTAAATACCAGGAGGGAATAGCAGCTCCTATTCCAGAGCTCCAGGCGTGTCTCGCAATGCCAAGGACCTGGTAGCAGCTTTGTGGAAGCAGGAGCTGGAAGCAGATGCTATTTCCCCCCCTTTGGGAATGCCCTGCCATTCCTCTTTGGGGACAAAGCTGCAGGTAAGTCTCCCAAGCCAGCAGGCATCCAGTCGTTTCTTCCCGATCCAGCTGCTCTAGGTCACCCCACAACTCAGGCTCACTGTGAAGGCCACGGACAGATGTTTGGGCTGCCAGGGAGGCCCTCTGGCTGCAAACCAAAGAATCCAATCAGGAAACTTTATTTCCGGCTGGAGCAGGCAATCCTGCAGACATGGTCCTGGACTGAAGAGAGCCAAGAGCAGAGCGAATGGGGGAGTCGGGGATGCTCCAGCACACACCTTGGGGGTCGTGCTCCTGGGCTTCAAGGTGACATCCCTTGCTCCCAGCCAGGCTTCGAGCAGACTGGGTACCAAGGCAGAGGAACAGCCGTGGGGCTCCAGTTCTGTGGCCTAAGAACTTGAGACAGTGAGAAGTGGTGGGTTAGGGAAGGACCTGAGCAATGTCTCCAAACTCACAAAATTCATGAAGTCTTTAATCTGCAAAATGGGGGCAGAGCTTACTTCCCAGGCCAGGTGTGAAGATTAAATGGATAATGCCATTAAATTCCATGCACAACGATTGATGGAGTAAATGCTAGTTTCTTTCGCCTCAAGTCAAAGAGCTCTGGTTAAACAAAACAAAACAAAACAAAACAAAAAACAAAACAAAACAAAACAAAAAAATTTATCAAAAAGGTAAATCAGCAAGCTTAGTGGAGGAGAGTTAGCCTTACATGACTTTTCCCCACAGTGGGGTGGCGGGCTGTGTGTGGGGGGTAGGTGGTCCCCTAATGTCAGAGACTGTGCTCCCTATAAATGATCCATCTTGGAGACAGAGATCCCAGCTCAACTACAGAAAGAAGCTGCTGCCCTTATTTCAGTCTTGAGATGATGGAATTATTAAGTATTTAATCATATAACAAAATTGTTTTAAAAAGGTCAAACAGTATGGACAAACTGAAAATGCAAAGTAGAACTAGCTTTCCTTATAGACAGTTACTATACTTTTTTATTCTAGAGATTGCCTTATGAAAGCTAAAGAAATTGGCATTTACCTGTTTCAAGCAATGAACCTCCTAATTGTTCTTTTTTTTTTTTTTTTTTTTTTTTTTTTTTTATGATAGTCACACAAAGAGAGAGAGAGAGAGGCAGAGACACAGGCAGAGGGAGAAGCAGGCTCCATGCACCGGGAGCCCGACGTGGGACTTGATCCCGGGTCTCCAGGATCGCGCCCCAGGCCAAAGGCAGGCGCCAAACCGCTGCGCCACCCAGGGATCCCTCCTAATTGTTCTTAATGCCTTTTTTTAATATCAGTAAGATTTTTATCTATTATTTTTATTTTCAAAAAAAGCTTTTTTTTTTTTTTTGCTTTCTTTTTTTTTTTTTTAATTAATTTTTATTGGTGTTCAATTTACCAACATACAGAAAAACACCCAGTGCTCATCCCGTCAAGTGTCCACCTCAGTGCCCGTCACCCATTCCCCTCCAACACCCGCCCTCCTCCCCCCTTCCACCACCCCTAGTTCGTTTCCCCGAGTTAGGAGTCTTTATGTTCTGTCTCCCTTCCTGATATTTCCCAACATTTCTTCTCCCTTCCTTTATATTCCCTTTCACTATTATTTATATTCCCCAAATGAATGAGAACATACACTGCTTGTCCTTCTCCGATTGACTTATTTCACTCAGCATAATACCCTCCAGTTCAGATGCAACGAAACGTCGGGACACCTGCACCCCGATGTTTCTATCAGCAATGGCCACAATAGCCAAAAAAAGCTTTTTATTTATCTGAAAGAGAGAGAGAGAGAGAGAGAGAGATTGAGCAAGCACAGGAGCAGGGGTGAGGGGCAGGGAGAAGCAGCAGACTCCCCACTGAGCAGGGAGCCCCAAGCGGGTGATCCCAGGATCTAAGGCAGGTGCTTAACTGACTGAGCCACCCAGGTTCCCCACATCAGTAAAATTTATAACATATACATTTTGTTCTCTAATTACAGTGAGTTGTTCTGTGCTTTACTTATAGGTCAAGTCTAAAAACTGAAAACTGATGAACAGCATTTACAACAGTATTCAGTATGTTTTATACCATGAATTTTTAGTCATGGAACTGTGTTTGGAGCCTTCTGAAAGCAATATATCCATGCCTCAGCCTGGTGCATACTTTATTTTTTATTTTATTTTATTTATTTTTTAGATTTTTTATTTATTCATGAGCAACAGAGAGAGAGAGAGAGAGAGAGAGAGAGAGAGAGAGGCAGAGACACAGGCAGAGGGAGAAGCAGGCTCCCTGCAGGGAGCCTGATGTGGGACTCGATCCCGGGTCTCCAGGATCACGCCCTGGGCTGAAGGCTGTGCTAAACCACTGAGCCACCTGGGCTGGCCCTGGTGCATACATGTATACCACCTACATGGCCTGGGGGCATCCAAGCATAGAAATGGCCATCTTTATCATTGGAGGTAAAGAAGACTCCAAATTATTGTAGGTTTATCTTTGCCATAACTGGGAAGGTCTATCTGGGAATGAAGATGAAGGAAGGCCAAGCTAGGTGTACCCCAAGACTAACTCTAACTCTGAAGTTTTCAGTTTCCTGAATGAAGAACTTCCACTGGCCTATTTAGAACAGGGCATCTGTTGACTGCGACCAAGGGCCCCAAGGCAGGAATAGTCCCTACGTAGTCCAACAGGCTAATAAAAAGCCCCAGATATTCATGTGCTACCAAACAGCTCCTTTTCTGTTACCCACAGGGCAGGCTGCAGCTGTGCCCGCCATGAACATCGTCGAGTGCTGCTTGGAGGAAATGTTTGCTCTAACAGAAAAAGTAATGCCTCGAATCCTCCAAGAACCACAAGTAGTTAGGATCCCGACGATTTGTTTTAAAGTTTGTTTCTGTAATAGCTAAGCTATATTGCTGAGTGGTTATGAAATAAATCCATTTGCATTCTCTATGCAAAATATATGTCTTAGAATTTTATGGAAAAAAGCGTCTGCTTCTTTTTGCAAATGGCATTTTGCCTCTTGTAATTTGAAAACCTCTTTGACTAAATAGTGTTTTAATGACTATTTAATGATGAAGAGACACCATAGTCTAAACCATCTTAAAGTCTGAGATTTCCAACTTCCTTAACGATGCCATAATATTTATATAATCATATTTTCTATAGTCAATCTATGCACATGTTCTTTAAAGGGGTATCACAAGGTCAAGAAATATGAATTTCATAATGAATTCGAACTGCTTTATAATGTCTTCTTAACATTAAAAACAGTCTTTGTTAGTTTTGTGGGGGAGAGAAAAACTGTAAGTTTTCATTCATAATTCATAAATTGCTTTCATCAGAAGAACAAGATATTCTTAGATTTAGAAATTGACCCACCTTTGATTCCCGGGCTACAGGGGCTGTGAACACCACTCACAGCAGGACCCTGGTGTCAGCTCTCTTCAGGGTCACACAGCTGGTGAAGAAGATAGGTGGGTCAAACTCAAGTCTAAGCACTCTCCATAATCATTTGTGGCTTCTAGAAGATGTGTAGCTCCTTTTTGAAGGGCTAGCCACCCCCAAAACAGCTGTTTCTTAATGGTAATAGTCAACTATTTACATGCTTGCATGCATTCAAATGTGAAATCTATAGTCATCCCATGCCCAGAGGTCCAGAGGTCCAGGTCCCAGTGAAATAATAGTCTTCAGATGGCAAACGGGGCTGGTTAATGCTAAGAAAGGCAGAAGGTACCGGGGATTTATGGGAAACAGGGTTTGAGCTTTACCTTCAAAATATGCAATCCTTTGGCATGATTAAAACCAAGGAGAACTGCCATGGCTCCCCAGACCCCATGAGAATCCAGAGTGGTCAAAGCTGTACTCATCAACTGCAAGAAGGTCAGTTTACTTGTCTCTGCCATGTGGGACCTCGAGGATCACGTGCATGAGGCTTCCCACGCGCTCCAGAGTCATGAAGGTTACATCTGCATGTGTGGAACAACATGAAGAGGGGTGATGAGCCTCCTAAATACCACTGTTAGCTCCTCTATGTCCATGTGGACAAGAAGAACCTTATCACCTACCTGTAGTAGTGGCTCCATGTCTGAAAGCCAAAGCTCCTATATGAATTAACATGCAATAAAAGCACAAATCCTACTGTTGAGTCTGTACACCAATGTCTTCCCCTCTCTGCTTTGAGACGTATTGAGAGAAGCTTACCAAACAGCAGGAGAAAGAGGAGCTGAAGGGGTGTGGGGAGACAGAGACGCACAAACATATATGCACAGAGACACAGAAATGGACAGACATGCACAGAGAGAGAGAGAGAGAGAGAGAGAGAGAGATGATCAGAACCTTGAGGCCTGCGGCTCTCTCAGACCCATCATAAGAGCCTGGTAGGATCCCTCACGTCATAAGATGGAGCCCATACTATAGCAAGAAGCCCAGCCTTTTGGCCTTTTATCTCTGCAGACAAGTTCTGCTTTCTCTTTGGCCTATCAGCATGGAGCTGCCCTCAGCGGAGCTTGCAATCACCAGGAGAAACCATTAGAGCTGCCCTTCCTCCCTTCGCAGCAACAAGACAGGACCCTAAACAGTTGTCCTATAAGGAGGCCCCACATTCTCTGGTTCTTTCCTAAGGCTTGCCTTCACATCTGTCATAATGTTCCACAAACACTCAAAGGTGGAGGCCCCAAAGTAGGGCTGCCAGATAAAATACAGGGCACCCTGTTAATTTTGAATTGCAGATATGACTCAGAATATTGCAATATTTAGGACACACTGATAGTAAAAAATTATCCACCGTTTATCTGAAATTCAAATTTAGCAATGTATCCTTTATATTTATTTGCTAAATTTGACATCTCTATTAAAAAGATCTTTGTTTTGTTGAGCTGAAAAGGAAACCTTTAGGATGAGCTAGAATAGATATATTTTTCCAAAATTTTTTTCTGCCACTTTTGGTCAGACGTTCAAGTTAAATGGATAATTGCTAGGAAAGGCCCGTGTGATGTTTGACCGAGACTGGGCGACGTTGGCGAGGGCTTGAGTAATTGGGAATACACGCACACCAAAGCCTCATCGGAATGAGAACTTTTCCGTGGCAAGAATATGTTATGGATTAAAACCCTTTAAATGAGAACCTACTGTTTACCAGGGATTGTGCTAGAGACCAGGGTTGCAGGGGTGAATGCTCATGGCTCTCATGGTGACTAGCCCCCACCGGGCTGGCGAGCACCCTCAGGAACTTCGTGGGTGCGATCTGAAACTGGCCCCGTATGCAGAGGGCAGGGGGGAGAGGAAGGCCACTCCAGACTGCTAGGTGGTGGTTGTACTTACACAAGAGACCTTGCATGCGAGGCTTCTCCTGGGCACCGCAGGATGGGGAGATCTCCACCAGGACATCCGCCAGGATCTTATAGAGAGAGGCCTTAACTGGATTTAATCACATATACTGCCCAGAAGCTCTCAGCAACCCATTGCTTTCTCAAGTCTGTGTCCTTAGAACCATCTCCTCGTGTGGGAACAGTGGGCCGAGCATATATCGCAGACAAGGGCGGTTGTCCAGGTCAAGCTCGAGGGTCAACAGCAGTCACACTCTCTCGATGACCTCCTCGAGAACAGACCTGGCTCATGAGACACTGATCAGCTCTCTCTCTGTTAGTTTACTCAGCTGCTAACTCCAATTGGGCATCCAGTGGGGGGAAAAGGCTCAGAGGACAGTTCATGGGTGATGGTCCCATTCTACAGCCCTGTGGGTGACGAAGGAGCAGCTGCCCTGATCAGTGTGTTATAGCCTCTGATTTTTAATTTGCTGCCAGCGATGGTCCCAACACTGGAAATTTAGCCTTCTTTCTGTTTCACATTGAAGACACTCTCTTAGGATCCATGATTAGCTGCAGAGCTGCCTCTGGCCCTAACCTGCTGAGCACTTTGGTCAAGTCCTCTCTCCTTGCTGGGCTTCCATGTCCTTGTAAGTACAAGGAGCTTGTCGGGCTGGATGATCTCTGAGGCCCTGTGAGCTGGGACGCAGAGTGATTTCTCATTAAAGGACGCTTCCTCCCATGAGGGTCCTGGTGGCTGAACTACAGCTGTGGGCAGAGGCTCAGTGGGAGGGGATGGGGTGGAGGCATCTGGCTGCCATACAGCAGGGCTTGGGGACTATAGGGGGCACAGAGGGATTTCCTCACTCACCTTGGGATTTCCTGGCTGGTCACATCAGCTGGAACAGGAGCTTATTTAAGTACAACTGTGGGAGAATTCTCAGAGTTTGGAATGTCCCTAAGCCAACAGAGGAGCATTTAATGGGAATAGGAGAAGACAGCCCAGGAACGACTCAGTGCCCATTTGTGTGTGTGTGGGGGGGGTGGGGCATGAGAAAGAGCTGAAGTCATTCTGGTTGGATGTGTGAGACTGATCAACCACGACAGTGACAACAAATCTGGAAGGTGTCCCAGCTGAGGTTGTTCGAAGACACCCCCCCCCAACCCGCACCCCGCACAGGGGTAGGTAGCAGAAAGCTCTAGTTGGACAGGTCCAGGATCTCAGACAGAACAGGGCTTTGGGGTCATAGAAGGGGTATGCTTGATTCCTGGTCTTGACATCCCCCGCTGTGTGACCTTGGGAAAGTCACTTAACTCTTCTGAACTGAGGTTCCTTATCAGTAAAGTAGGAAGATCCTGCACCACAAGGTTCTCATGTAAAAAGCACCTTTGGAAATGATGGACACACACTCAGGAAAACATGCAAGAAGTTCCCTTCTCTCTTTCCATCCTCAACTCCTACCTGGAAGAATAAAGATCCTCTGAATGTGTACGTGTGTACGTGTGTGAGTGACAGACACACAGACAGCCGGTGAGAGAATTACGGAGTGTAATGTAAGTGATTATTTCTCAATATTTCACAATTCCTTCACAGTTTTGTGCAATAATTTTTTTACATTAAAAAATGCCCAAGAATAGCAAAATTAAATTGTCTTGGGAGATTAAATGAAAAAAGAGGCATATACATCCGCATGCCTTCTGTGCTAATGGGAAGCCTCCTGGAAGTCAGACGGTAATGTGACCATTTCTGTGCATAGGAAGGGTCTGAGTGCTTCGAGAATTGTCCGGAGGCTGCAATCTTGTGCGGGTGCAATGGCCAATGCAGGTCACAGGGGGGCGCCCGGGCCTCTCGAATGATTTTCTGGAGGCTCCGCAGAATCACAGGTGAGGATGAGAGCCCCGTGAGCTGTGGACTGGCTTAGTTGCTGGAAGGCGCCCCTGAAATAAAACGTGCCCTAAGCCCCCCTTTATACAATAGTTGGCCCTATCCAGGGAAGGCGACATACTAGAATGAGACTGGGATTGAGCAAGATAGTCTCAGGTCTGAGGGTGTGTGGCTGGGGTCACGAGCCCAGGCCTCCCTCCTGCTTTCCCCTTGGCCCTTATGTATCTCTGGGACCCAGAGTGGAAGGACCAAGTGCCCCAGCAGAGGTAAGTGCCCACCACAAGCTCGGAGGTGGGAAGCTCCAGGAGGTTCAGGAAGGATATGGCATAAAGGTGAGACTGGCCACCTGCCTGGGCAGGGATGTCGCAGTCCTGCGCTGAGCTGTCCTGAGCAAGCAGGAAGAGCCCTGGGTGGGGACCGGGTCTACTGCCCTCCTTTGGTGTGATGAGAAGGATGAGTTTTCCATGGCCTGCGGGATACCATGGAGGGCCCTGGGGCTTGCAGGTTTGCCCTCTGTGATGGCCATCTATGGGGAGGCGCTTCAACCGTGAGTGGAAGTGGCTGGGGGAAGAGTGGGTAGGGAAGGAAGAGGCAGCCATCTAGGCTGGAGTCTCCCATGTTAGTGGCATGTGTGGAAGGACCCTGTCAGGTCCTCTGAGGTGTGCACACCTCTCCTCTCCATCCACATCGGACATTTGTCACATAAGAGCATTGCTGGCCAGTTGGTGGGAACCAAAGGAGCCATGACCACTCACAGGAGCACAGCAGTGGCCAATTCATTAAAAATAAAGAAAGGATCCCAAATCACACACACACACACACACACACACACACACACACACACACACAATGATTGTTTCCCTCCCTCTTTCTCTCCTCTCTGCTGGAGTTGGTCCTAGAGGAGGAAGGGGTGTGGAAAGGGCTGGGAAACAAGTCACCCCTCTTGAGTCTTACACACCTGGGAGTAGAGAGTGTCCCAGGTCCCTTGTCCTGGGCAGAGTTCAATTCTGCTGATTTTCTTTTATTAAGGCTGGCCCCCCCCAGTTCATGATGCCAGGCTCATGTGAGATTCAGAGCTGTTCTCCTTGGCTGTTTGAGGTCACTGTCATGATTTTCTTTTATTAAGGCTGGCCCCCCCCCAGTTCATGATGCCAGGCTCATGTGAGATTCAGAGCTGTTCTCCTTGGCTGTTTGAGGTCACTGTCACGCTCAACAGCCTTGGAGCAGGGAGAGAGCATGTTCTCTTTTACCTCCTCCTCCTCCCCTTCACCTCCTTCTGCTTCTCCTGCCTCCTCTAGTCTTCAATCCAGCAGAATGTTGGGGCAGGGAGGTGGAAAGGGGGCGGTGGTGTGCTGGTAAATGTTGAATGACCAGCTCTCCAGAAAAGATTCCCCAATTTGTAGCATCTGCCTATTTCTGTGTGGTAAATGGCCCACCATGGCTGCTTTCAAGTTGCTGGTGTGATGTTGCTGGACATGGCATTGGGAAGAGGTGTGTAAACTCTCCCAAAAGCTGAGGTGAACTGGTATGACCCAGTGTGAGGTGGAGTGAGTTGCAGTGAGCACATCCCTGGATGAAGGATAAAGAACTAGCCTACCTGGGGATGGGGGGTGGGGTGGGGGCAGATAGCGTTCCTTCTGCTGGCTGCCTCTGCCACTCTGGCTGCCATCAGTAGGTTCTGATATGCTCTGTGGGCTTTAGGGGCCTCCAGTATCCCCACTGCTCAGTCCCTGCACATGGAAGACCTGACTGTTCCACTCCTCTTCAGCTCCGGCCACCAGTGCCTAGTCTAGGGCCTTTTGCTGATGGTCCCCCTGGGCTAGGTGGGCAGCTTCCCTCCCATCATGGGGCGCACCTGCAAGGGGGCCCAAGCTGAGCTACATTCTCTAGTGTCTGCCTGATGCTCAGAGAAACCATGAACCCCTGACACAACAAATCACAGGAAAGCACATACTTTAGTTCCTGTTTCTGCTCTCTGAACTCTTTGTAGGAATAAGTTTTCAATCTCATGCCACTTCTGATACCAAATGTGTGGGTTTTCCACTGCAAGCAAGTCTCCAGTTCTCAGTGAACACCGACTAGGTGTCCCATAAGTCACTTGGGTTCTAACACTAACTACCTGGCTTCCTTCACATGAAGACACAGCAAGAAGATAGCCGTCTGTGAACCAGGAAGCCAGCTCTCACCAAACATCAAATCCGCTGACACCTTGGTCTTAGACTTTCTAGCCTCCAGAATTGTGAGAAATAAATTTCTGATGTATGCAGAGAGTTTTATCAATGCACATTATTCAACATGGGTATTTTAGAGAAAGTTGACTGGGTGGCATAAATAACAGATATTTATTTCTCACAGTTTTGGAGGCTGGAAAGTCCAAGGTCCAGGTCCAGTAGATTTGGCTCCTGGTGAGAACCCTTCCCCTGGCCTCTATAAAACCACCTTCTTTCTCTGTGCTTATGTAGCCTTTCATTGGTGTGTGTTCTGGAGAGACAGAGAGAGCTCATCCCCGAGTGTGACACTTATAAAGACACTAATCCCATCATGAGTGTTCCACTCTCAGGATCTAACCTAAACCTCATTACCTCCCAACAGCCTCATCTCCAAATACCATCACTGTGGAGGCAATGAATTTTGGGAGGTCATGAACATTCAGCCCAAGGCTACTACACACACACACACACACACACACACACACACACACACACACCCATATATACCTGTGTGTATCTATATACCTTTTTAGGTTTTTGCTAAATCTAGCAATGTATCTCCTACCAGTGCATCCCCTACATTGCCCCTGCCCACCCCTACCCCCAACTTAAGCAAGCAAATTCGTAGGGAATGGGTAGCATCTGACACCACTGCCCTGGAACCTGTCCAAGGTCCCAGTGTGACCACCAGTGATTCCAAGCCACTCATGTCCTCCTACCAACTCTGCTATATTGCTAAAGAGCTCTCCTCTCTCCTGAAGGAATCCAACTTTCTGAACTCTGATGGAATGGCCAAAGATTCTACATTAAGTTTTGGTGACTTTGATGAGCCTTTCAAATTATACACTGATACCTACTTCAAAGGCTTGCAGGTGGTGTTCAATGAGGAGAAGATGAGGAAAAGCCTTTGTGGTATTTGTGAAAATTGCAGAGCTTATCTCAAAGCAAAGTCCAATGCCTTTATCATTATGTGGAGCTTTTAGTAATAATATAGGTTGTTTGATCCATAGCATGGCTAAGTTGGGTGCTGTGGGGCAGCCTTGGGCTCCAGCCTGGTATAGGTGCAGAGTCTTAGGATTCCTGTACTGCCAGTCCCACCCTCAGACCATTGGCATCACTTCCAGTGGAAGACCATGGGTCATCTGCAATGGCAAATGGACTGATCTGTTGAAGAAGGAGCCATGGCTGAGAGCCTGGGGTTATCACCCAGGCAGGAGACTGGGCATATAGCAGTCACAGTTATGTCACTCAGACCTGCCCAAGATAGAGAAGAACAATGATTGGCAAATTACTCATTGAGAAGATTCCAAGATGCAGAATGATGGGGGGTGGGGCTGATATGTTTGAACTCAATATGATTCAATATGATTTAACTCCTGGCTGCTAGTAACTGAAATATGACTGATACATTTAATCAAAGAGTAATTTCCTGGGAGCTCACAGAGTACATGAGAATCCAGAGGATCTGTACTTGGGGATGAGCAAGAATCAAGGCCATTCTGGATGGCTGCTTCCACAGCCACCACCACTACTATCTGAAACCAACTTCACCACTTGTCCCATGTTTGCATTGCCTTCTTGGGAGATGGCTGATTGGCCAAGCAGAAGTCTCCTCTATTCCTATGCAGTTTTATTTTTCCCATTCCTTGAGGAAGGATTATCACCCTGGCATTTTCTGAGGCCTGCCCCCACCCATCTTTTGCTCTAACCTCAGAAATCCAATGAATATAGAAAGTAACTACTACCCTTCCATAGAGCCTGGATGCACAGCAGACTAAGTACTAAGGAAAGGGTTAGAATAGAAAAAGAAAAAGTCCACCCTTTGATAAATAGAGCTGACAAGAAAGCTTGTCTGTTTCAATTTGGATTCTGGGTGGAATAATTTTTTTTCTACTTTCACAATTAGGGTTGGGATTTGTATTTACACTATTTTATGGTCCATAGAACCACCACTTCATGCCATTAACCTAAACATGGTCTCCAATGATAATGCACCAGAGAAAACAAAAAAAATTTTGGTACGGCAGGCTTAAAACCAGGCCTTACAGACATCTTGGATGAGTGGGCTGATGTGTTCATTAGGATGAGTATGAGGCTCCTTTATGCTGTTGGAAGGAACCAGAATGGGAAGGCAAGAGTATCTGATAAGGGTCTGTGGACCTCTACCTGTGCTCCTGTCATAGCCCCAGAAATGTTAGGATAGGGACAGAGCTAAATCCACGGGTTAGGTTACAAACCAGTGTTTGATAATTACAGCCAATCTTTGGAGTTTATATTAGATATGGTTAGTGGGCCTGTTTGCTGTTTGATGAAAATTTCCCATTGACTATGAGCCTTTCAATGGCAGGGACCATGTATGGTTAATATGTGGTGAGATGATGTTTTAAAATATTAATCAGAGTGCTTCCCCTTCCCATAGATTTTATATACAATCTTCTCCTCTTTTAGTTAGAGGCCAGGATTAGGATTATAGGGATGCAAAGAGGAAGAAATGTCAGGGTTTCATTTTTGACTTGCAAAATAGGCTCTTGACACTCATATCAACAACTTCGAGAGAAACGAATTCATTATAGAAGCTCAAGAGCCAAGGCTGTAGAACAAACAGTAAATGGGAAAGGAAATACATGAAAAGCCAGTTTTCCTAGAGTTGTTGGAGCCAGGTGAGAGATGGCGGGAAGACCTATGGAACTTAGATCTGAGAGAGCTGGTGGAGGCCCAAAGAAGGGGAGGGAGAGGGAAAGTCCAGGTCAATTTGGAAGAATCCCAATCAAAGGATACCAGTGTCCATATTTGAAGCCATATAGAGAGATCTGCTCCCAGCGTGGCGTTTGAGACAGGGTAGTGGCAACTGAGTAAGCTGTTGGGGAATGCGGGTCTATGTGTATCTTGCAGGGTGCTACACACTCCATGCAGTGTAGGAAATGGGGCTGGGAGTTTCACAGCCTGCAGAGAGGCTGCAGCTGTGCTGAGGGTGGAGTGATGGACCCAAAGCATGAAGGTCAGGACCATGAGAACAATAAAGTCAACAAGCCCAGTGGAAACATAGAAACCAGTAATGCATGACCAGATAGGATGAGGGTCAGGCATTGGGCAGTCCAGTCCAGCAGAGGCCATTGAGGTGCATTCCTTCACTTACCCTCACTTCTGGGGTGAGGGTACACAGGCCTCCACAGATCACAGGTGTTCCAGAGAATAAGGGAGGGCTGATCTTACAGAATTTGACTCTAGGAATCACCAGATTTACCTGGAATTGCCAAAAGCGTTTTCTGCTGCCACACAGAAATGGATTCTCAAGAGCTGTCAGGGATAGAGAAATAGAGAATATTTAAAAATGTGCACCTGTAAATCTGAATCCCTGAAATTCACATTCAACCATCCCAGTTTTTTGCACTGATCCTGGAGTGGAAATAATGTTTGGAAAACCTTTGTTGCCAGGGAATTAATGAATGACAACACAGCATTTCTGATCATCAAAGAGAGCATATTTGGAAGCCGTGCTGCCAGCCCCCTGGCCTAAGGGGTCCTTCCTGTCATCATCTGGCAAGACTTGCAGCCTCAATCCTGGGATGATTTACGTCGAATGAGAATGTTGTTCAACTAGCTGCTTACAACCTAGAACTTTATTGTGAGAACAGAAGGGTATACTTTGAAGTATATGTGGGATTTATATTGATGCTTCTCATTAACAAACTAGAAATTTATTTTGTTTATGAGGAATTCCTCTTTCTATACAGAATAGGAGCAGGGGTGCTACAAACCAGGAAGGAAGATAATTCACACTTATTATTTCTTCCTGTGCTTGATGGGGCACCAATGCCTCAAGACAAACTTTCAGGTTCATAGCATTATTACCTCCATTTTATAATAGCTGAATTCTAGCTGCAGTTAGTACCCTTGACACTCAGTATATCTTCAAATGTTGGTTGAAGGAATTCATACATGAAAGTTGAGTCACATGCTCAAAGCCAAACAGGTGGTAAGTGGTAGAGCCTTGATACAGCTCTGAAACATACATATTTCTACTATGCAATGACATGTATTCTAAGATTGTAATCTATTCCTTGGTGATCATTTATTTTTTTTATATCTATTGTTTTTCTTTTCTTTTTTTTTAATTTTTAAAAATTTTTTTAAAATTTTTATTTATGATAGTCACAGAGAGAGAGAGAGAGAGAGAGAGGTAGAGACACAGGCAGAGGGAGAAGCAGGCTCCATGCACCGGGAGCCCGACGTGGGATTCGATCCCGGGTCTCCAGGATCGCGCCCTGGGCCAAAAACAGGCGCCAAACCGCTGCACCACCCAGGGATCCCGGTGATCATTTATAAAATTCTCTTTCTTGGGACACCTGGGTGGCTCAATCGATCAAGTGCCTGCCTTCAGCTCAGGTCATGATCCTGGGGTCCTTGGATCAAGCTGACATGATCCTGGGATCCTTGGATCAAGCTGACACCTGGGTGGCTCAGTCGATCAAGTGCCTGACTTCAGCTCAGGTCATGATCCTGGGGTCTTTGGATCAACCCCACTGTGGGCTCCCTGCTCAGCGGGGTGCCTGCTTCTCCCTCTCCCTCTGACCCTTCCCTCATTTGTGTTCTTTCTCAAATAAATAAATAAAATATTTTTTAAAATCCCTCTCTTTCTCTATGGTCTTGCTTCTCTTGGCGACCATTATATTGGCTCTCCAAAGTACATGGGTATAAGCATCTTTCCTCAAAGCAAGAGAAAAAGAGAAAATGTATAAGCCTCAGAGACTTTGAGGTGGACAAGATGGAAGGTGAGGGACCACAGTTCCTGTAACCTCTATTGTCTCGGTAAGCAGGTGGTCAGGTTACATGCTAAGGATGAGACCCGAGGATTGGGTTGGAATGGAGACATTCCAGGGCTTAAGATGGAGACTTGAAAGGGATTCTATAGAGAATGTTGAAACAAATTGAAGTTGACTAAGAAAGATTTGCTAGGACCAGAGGAGATTCCCTAAATAAACATCTCACAAGTTTCTGAGGGTGGAAGTTCTCATTCCCAAGGTTCTACAGGTACTAAGCATTATTGAGATTTGTGTCAACTCCTGTAATTATCTGTACATTTTTAGAGCTGACTTTTAAAATTTATCTCTCAGTTAATTAAGTCATAGAATGCTCATTTCTTGAGAGCAGAGATTGTTTCTTTATCTTTGCATTTTCCAAAGTCCTTAACACAATATGCAGCTCTGAGCAGCCTCTCAGAGGACTGGGATTAGAGGTAGAAGTTGAGATCTAGGAGACATCAAGATATACAGGCAGGGATTGAGTCAACTGATAAACTGGTCGAGAGGAGCAGCCCCGAGAAGAGTACAGAGGCTAGGGTAGGAGCTTAATTCACCCTTAATTTACCCTTCTTCTGACCCTGAATCAGCATGTGGGAGGGGATCCCCTTCTTCCTGAATCTCCCTGAGTGTACCTCCATGGCTAATGATCAAGCTGTCTTGCCCTTGCTCTTTATGACTCAGCATCCTACATCCAACCTAGTATACATCAAAAATGATAGTATTATCATCTTTAAAATGAGGGCAGCCTGGGTGGCTCAGCGGTTTAGTGCTGTCTTCAGCCCAGGGCCAGATCCTGGAGATCCAGGATCAAGTCCCTTGTCAGGCTCCCTGCATGGAGCCTGCTTCTCCCTCTACTGGTGTCTTTGCCTCTCTCTCTCTCTCTCTCTCATGAATAAATAAATAAAATCTTTAAAAAAATAAAAAAAATTATAACTCATAATAGCTTAGTGCTCTGATGAAGGAGAAATCTGGGGCTTTCACATCTCAGGGAACTGCTGGCAAGTGCCGCTGGGTGTGGATGCGAGGGGGTACCTGTGTGCGTCTGTGTGTGTGGATGAAACATCTGTAGCTTCCTGGCGGTGTATGCACACCCATGCAGGTGTGTGCATTGTAGTGTATTCATGTGTAAATAGGGATGCATGTGGGCCTTCATCTTGTACAACAGATTTGCTCTCCTAGAAATGTATCTGTTAGTTCAGAAGAAGATAGAATTTTCCATACTTTTCAGCCACAGAATGACCTGAGCCTGAACATGGATTTGGATGTCCTAAAGGTAGTTACGAAAAATACCTGTAATGCATTGCTGCACCACCATGGAACCTGACATTTCAGAAGCTAAAAAAATAAAAATAAAAAATTCTTGAAGCATCTCAATTTTCTAAAAAACCTCCTGGTGCCTTTAGGAGCTAAATAAAAGAGTATGTAATATTTTTTAATACTAAGCATTTTTCATAACAGCTGAGATTAAGATCACTTGAATACATACACACACCTACACACAAATAATTTTTTTTTTCTCTCAGGTAAAAGAATTGCAATGATTGGCAATATATAGCGTTCATTTATATAATAGCTCCACGAAGTGGTGAAGGCCCCAGATTCACAACTCTTTGAGAGAGGTACCTGTTCTGATAACCTCCTAGTCACCTGGTTGGTGAAGGAGGATTCTTCCCATAAATAGGATGAGTCTTGAACACATGACCTCCGACCCAGGACAGATGAGACCAATAGCAGTTTATTAGTCCCGTGTACTCACAGCCAGGGGGAGGGGGGCCCTGCACAAGGCCACTTGGGAATGCTTGGGAGCAGAGAGAACCAGCAGAGGCTCCAAGGAGGCAGGCCTTGTAGTGATGAGAAGATGGGGTGACTCTTGGTTCCTGCAGGAGGATGTGATTGGCTTGTTTGAATAATTCCACAGGCTGGCCCTGAGGCAAAACCCATTAGGTTGAGGACCAGGTGAGGTGCAGCTGGTCCAGTCAATAGGGCTACTAGCCAGAAGGGGAGACTTTCCCCATGTGTTGGGGTGGGGGGAGCACATCTGACCAGAGCAGGAGAACTCCTGGCTAAGCCTCCAGGAGTCCTGTGAACCTCAAAAGTGTCAAGGCAGCACACGGGATCTCATAATAATTGAGGGATACAATATGGGATAATGATCCCCAGTTTACATGGGAGACACAGAGACACAGTGAGGGCTAAGGTGACACAGATAATTTTATGCTGAGTTGGATACCAAGAGGCTTTTTCTTTCCTTCCTCTATATTGTTCTGTATCGTCATTATCTTATTTGAACTTTACTCCCACCCTGTCAGGGAGCATCTAGCTAATGAAGAGGCTGAGGGTCAGGGAGAGAGGAAATGCTCCAAGTCACACAGCTAGAGAGGAAGAGAGCCAAGGTCAAACCCAGGAGGTTGAGTCTAGAGATGCTTCACTTGCTGGCACAGCTGCCTTGGGTGCTGGCCCTGATATCAGGAGAGCGGTCACAGGCTGCTGGCTCCCATGTCTCTGCACAGCATTGGGTAGGACGCAACCGCAGTAATGCAGATGGAAACATCAGCAGGGATTCTGCGGCTCTGAGAATTCCAAGTCCTGAGAAGTCCAAGAGATTGGACTGAGTCCTTTGGGTAAGTTTTTTGTTGTTGTTGTTGCTCTAGGAAGAAATAAGGACTGGGACCATCGAGTCAAGTATGTGCATATCCAGGGGCAATAGTTAAAATATTTAACAACTGTTGGAAAGACTGTCAGCTGTAGCTGGGCCAGGCACTGGACTTTGGCCCTTCGGCTGTAGGATGGTTGGAAGTTCTGGGCGATCCTGGACATAGGCTGAGACAACAGGAAGGATGCTCAGGGAGCTTTGGGGCAGGGCAGGACTATTTATCAAGTGGCATATAAGTATCTAAATATTTCTCTCAGCCTTGCCTACACCCTATGACCAGCAATGCTGCTGTTGGGTACGTATGACCCTCTCAAATTCTTCCCAGGTCCCTAAGTTGGGCACGTGCAAGATGTCCTGTTCAATTACTGTGGTAGTGGTGGAGAATGTAGGGCATTCTGAGCACCCGCCACTGGGGAGGAGACGGTGTGCAAAATAAAAAAAAAAAAAGAGGAGCAGACCAGATGCACACAGAGCAACAAACAGGGATGGGGGTCAAAACTACTCGAGTGGAGTGAAACACTCAAGATGATGAAGATAAAGGACAAATTTCCATTTGCATAAATTAAAAGTGCATGCACTCAAAACAACCCTCTACAAGGACACAGGGAAACAGAAGGTTATCAATAAACTCATTAGAATGGCTGCCTATGGAGGGTGGGCTGGGAATGCCAGTGTGGAATGGGGAATAAAGGAATAAATAAACAATAAAAACAGGAAGAGGCTTTGTGCATACTGCTGCTGACAATATGCCATACCCGAGGGATGGTGAGTGATTTAATTCTTTGCAACCAAGGGGAAAAAAAGAAAAAGGCAAGAGACATGAAGTCAGTGCAGCTACCCAACACTCATGGGTGTTTGCAGCTGCATTTAAAGATGAAGAGTGAAAAAAAATAAGGATGAAGAGTGGGGTGCATTCGAGAGAGTGATCTCCCAGCAGATAGTAGGGTGTTGACTTTCTGCCTTGCTCCTCCAGAAAGATCTTTTGGTTTCTTCTCACCATTGTAACTTGATACAATACAATCTCCTCCTTATTATCACTGCAGTAAGAAGTTGTGATTTTTTTTCAAAAGAAATTTTAATAGAAAATTCCTCCTGTCCCAGAGACTGAATAGGCCTCTTCCACTGCCACCCCATTTGAAAGAACTCAGTCATGTGCTCTCCCCTGTTGGCATGGGAGGCTTGGACATGTAGGCTTTATCCTGGGCCTCAGTGTATCTAATAGGATGACCAGAGTCCTGGTTTGTCTGGACTGAGGAAGTTCCTGGGACACTGGACTTTCAGTTTTTTAAAAGTGGGACAATCTTAGGAAAACCTGGAAGAGTTGGTCACCTTATGATCCAGGTAACCATTGGGGATATTTTTACTGAAGAATCAGAAAAGACCATGGGGTTGTGTCTAACGGTTTCTGCCATGGAGAAACTTTTCACTTGTCTAGTTGGTAATGAAAGCTAGACCCCAAGTTTCATCACAGGAATGGAGGTTTATTAAAATAGGCACAGAACTCTCCAAGAGAAGGAAAAACCAGGAGGTTGACCCATCTGGTCTTTGGTGCCTCTGAGTTGTTTTCCTGTACTCTCCCTGAAGTCTGAACTAAGGTCTTAGTTCATCCATCTATCCATCCACCCATCCACTCAATGACCCATCCATCCATCCATCCATCCATCCATCCATCCATCCATCCATCCATCATCTACTTCTTTATTCTTGAAGTAGTCACTGAACATCTGTAATACACCAGGCTCTGAAGATATTGAGATGAGCAAAACCACATAATGTCTGCCTTCAAGGAGCCTGCAACTTAATAGAGAAGATCCAATCTAAACAGGTGCCCGTACTGTAAGAGTATAACTATAACTAGAGGCTTGTATGAAGTATGAGGGGACACAGTAGAAGGATTTACTAAAAACTATTCGTGGCTCAAGGAAAACTAAAAGAATGGGTGATAATGATATTGCAGGTGAAGTTGGCATTTGCCAGGTAGGGAAGGGGACATATAGGAACAGGCTGTGGACAAGGCCAAGGCTCAGAGAGTATACATGAACACAATGGAAAGATGGATCTATTGTGTCAGGCTGGAATGCAAGAGTGGGCAATGTGTGTGTCAGGGTCAGGGAGGATGTGTGGAGTGAGTGAGGCAGGGAGAAAAGTGTGAAGAGCCCAAAATGTGACTGAAGAGGTAAGTTTCAGTCCAATTGTGAGCACTCTGGAAGTCCATTCCTTGGAGTATTTTCATGGCTTGACCTCTCAGACAGAGCCCTAACTATGCTGAAGCATGGGCCAGGCATTGGTGGGACATAGTATGTGCTTGTCCAAAGTCTTTTTTTTAAAAGATTTTATTATTTTATTTATTCATGACAGACAGAGAGAGACGGAGAGGCAGAGACACAGGCAGAGAGAGAAGCAGGCTCCATGCAGGGAGCCTGATGTGGGACTCGATCCCTGGTCTCCAGGATCACACCCCAGGCTGAAGGTGGCGCCAAACCGCTGGGCCATCGGGGCTGCCCTGTCCAAAGTCTTCTGACCTGACACAGGTGTTCCATGGAACCCAAATTGGGAAATGCTCAAGGATCCTTGGAGGACATCTCCAACGACCTGAGGAGAGGATTCCTTTGTGCCTGGAGACTTAAGCCATATTCTGTTACAGAAGGTTTTCTTTAAATTTAATAATTTATAAATAATGTCCTTTTATCTGTGAACTGTAAGGCTTTTAGAACTGGCAAACACCTTGGGGATCATCTTGTCAAGTCCAGAGAGCCAGAGAGGAGATATCACTGAGTTGATCAGAGGCAGAGATAGCTTAGAATTCAAGTCTATGGACTTGAAGACCACAAATATTTAAGGTACTTTTTTAAAAAATAATTTATTTATTTGTTTGTTTATTTATTTATTTATTTATTTATTTATTTATTTAATATAGAGAGATAATGCAAACTGGAGGAGGGGCAGAGGGAGAGGGAGAGAGAGAATCTCAAGCAGACTCTGCACTTGAGCACAAGGCTTGACCAGGGCCTTGATCTCATAACCCCAAGATTATGACCTGAGCCAAAATCAAGAGTTGGAGGCTTAGCTGAATGAGCCACTCAGGCGCCCCTAAGGTACTTTCAATATAAAAATAATATAACAGCTTAATAATAAGCATACAAATAGTTTTGTCAAAGAAGAGAGATCCTTGGAGCAGTAGTCTGGGATAAAAGCATTCTAGCTAAATAACTAGATTTAATCTCTTGCCTGGCATCCAAGCAGAGATTGATGTGATGGTTGATATGTTTTCTCTTTACCTGAGGGAAGAAATAAAGTATATCAATTTCCATCAGAAGCACATGTGGAGTTTTCAGTAATTCACCTCATAAACACGTAGACCCTATTAAAGGGTCTAGAAATTCAGCCTTCAAGGAGTTCAGCGCCAAGTTGAAGATAAACAATGAAAATCCAATATGGTAGGTGTTACCTAAGTGAGAAGCAGAAAGCATGAGGGAGTGTGAAGGGGAGGTACAGACTCCTGGATAGGTGAGGGGGCTTTCCAGAGGGTAGTGACCAGCAACTGAAAGGTGTCCTAAGAGAAAGGGAGTTGGGTGAGCAAACAAAGGCTTCCAGTTGGGAAGGATATTCCAAGCAGAGGGAGATCACGGTGAGTGCAGGGAGACAAGAAAAAGGCTGGCACTGTGGGGAATTGCAAACGCTTCAAGTACTCCTGTGACATTCAGGCTGTTGTTTAAAGAGATGCCAACAAAAGGAACCAGTGGAACAAATGTTCACCCCTGTTACTAATACTCCCTCACTCACCATCTCCTCATCAGAGATAAGAACACCTTCATTTTCACAGGTAGACCTTTTTCCATTTGAAAAGCAAATTGATACCTCACTGGCTTTCTGTCATTTGGATTTGAGAGAGAATGAAGGGTCAGAGACAGGTTTGGGGTGGGAGAGGAGGGGGACGACATGGACCTGTGGGTAAGTGGGTAAGAGAGGGGGACCTACCAAGAGTGTCCAAAGCAAGGAGAATTATGGAAGCCTGGAAGACATATGCACCGAGGCCCGCATTTGCTTGAGATGTCTCCACTGACCCAGGGAGTTCTGGAAACCATGGAGGAGGGAGTATTATTGTCAGCCAATGACTAACCCCTTATAGGTTAATGTCTGGCTTGTCCAGATGTTTTTCCATGCACATGGTTAATGAAAAGGGGATGGGCCGTATTATGTGGCATAAAGACATTTTAATGGAGGGAGGAAAAAAGGAGGTGGCGTGTGGGAGGAAGGAGGCGGTTAAATGGATCAGAGCAGGCATTGTGGCAACGATGATTGAGATTAGGGGAAGATGCCCTAGACACACGGGGTGAGAGCATGACTCTGTGTGTGTGTGTGTGTGTGTGTGTGTGTGTGTGTATAAATGCATTTACCACCTTGCCTGACTCAACCTTGGTAAATGGTCAGGGGTGAATTTCTGGGGAACAGACATGCATTTTATGGCCCATACAATGCTTCCCTGTTGATTATTCCATTTGCCTCATATGATCCCCCTGATGACCCCGGAAGGTGAAGAAGAAGAAGAAGAAGAAACATCATGTTGAACCACTAAGTGACTTGCTCACAGGGCTCCCCCTGGGTACAGCATGATGAGAACCCCAGTCTGTCTCTTAAATCTGAGCCCCTTTTCTACCACACCCCCATATGTGCCCAGTAAAGTCCTGTCCTTTCTGTGCCCCGTTTTCACAGATGCCGAGAGGGGGGTCCTCTCGGAACTCCACCATGGGTGCCTCCCTCTAGTTCCCAGGTGCTATTCAGACCAGTGAGAAGGCCCTGGCTTCCTGGCTCTTCTGCACTGCAGATGCGCTCTGCAGTGCATGGAGATTCTGAACATATCTCATTCTCAAGTAAACAATGCTGGACTTTTCGGGTTACTTAATGATTTGAAATGATTAAAGAGCTAACTGCTGGGAGAGATTTGGAAGCATTCTTCTCAGGTGCTGATAAAATATAAGCATATTTTTAGAATAATCTTAGATCTTACGCTAAAGATGATTATTGTATATGCAAATTACCTTCTTCAGAGGCTTGCAAACAGCAGTGTAGACAAATGCTTTGGATCCTCTTCCATAAGAGAGGGGACAGGCCTGGGAGAGCCAAACAACAATGGGATTAGGGACAGAGGGCCCCCAAACACCTGTTTCCCAGCCACCTGCCTCCCCACCTTGCCTTCCATGAGCCAAATGAAAATGCTGGTGTCTGAGGGAAGACTCTGCTGTGCTTTTGCTTCTCCTCTGCCATTCCTGCTTGCTATTATCCTCTCTTGTAGCTCAAACTCTCTGTAAGGTGCAGGTTTCACCCCCTTTAGAAGCCTACCAGACATTGTAAAACACCGCTCCCCTTTCTCTGATTCCTAATGTGGGTTTTGATCAAACAAAAACAATGAGAAAATCCAGACACCACTGGGTCCTTGGATGAGGTCAGACAAAAGTGTCTTTCACCTTTCCCGTGCATCCTTTGCCCCTGTCCCCCCCCCCCCCCCCACGTGCCGGCTCAGGGCCTGGAACTTAACTCTGTGTGGTCCTGCTGGGTGCTTGTCTGAGGCCAGCGGGCAGCAGGCGCTGGGTGGGGGGCGGTTGTCCCATTGCGTGCTGTGGGGCGGGAACACCGGGCGCCTACAGCTTGGAGCAGCTGGCTCTGAGGAATTATTGCAAGTCTGCACAACTTAAAAATCTGCAGTTTGGGGGCGGGAGGGGGAGCGCGGGGGTGGGTCCCCGAGCGTCCCATTTCTGCTCCGGGCGGTTCACTGAGTTCCTGCTCACTGCGGAGGGGCCGGCCCGGCCTTCCGGACCCCACGGCGCCCTAGCTGACGCCCCGGGTTCGTTCCTCAGCCTCGGGCCGCGGGCGTCTCCCCCTGACCTCCTCTTCCATCCTCGGAGGGAGACCCGACTCGCCTTCCGCTCGCTGCGTGCGCCTTGCCAGGTAAGTCGAGGAACGGAGCGCGTGAAGCAGGCTCGCGGCACAGTGCACGAGCCCCGGGCCGCGGGGCTGGCGGGTACCAGGCGGGAGCGGGGCTGGTTCCTCCTTCGCACTTTGTTTTAAAACAAGTTGGGGCCTCGGTACTTCCAGGGGAATCCCGGCAAATCTGCAGAGCGTCGCTAGGGCCGCGACTTTTCGGAGCCGCCGGGGGCGGCGGAGGAGCTGGTGGGTGTCCGGCGGCGGCGCGGGCTGCAGCCCGGGGAGGGGGGCGCGCAGGGGGGCGCGGGGGGGCCTGCAGCGGGGGGCGCAGGGGGGCGCGGGGGGGCCTGCAGGGGGGGCGCAGGGGGGCGCGGGGGGGCCTGCAGGGGGGGCGCAGGGGGCGCGGGGGGGCCTGCAGGGGGGGCGCGGGGGGCGCAGGGGGGCGCGCTCCTGCTCGCAGCCGGACGGGGCTCGCGGCTGCGGGGCTCGGGGCGCTCGGGGCGGGGGCGGGGGTCTGTCCTCCCGTGCGTCCGCCGGAGGCGCGGCGCGGGCCCCGCAACCTGCCAGCGCCGGCGGCGGGGCGCCTGGCCCCGGGCCGGGGGAGCGCAGGCGGGGGGCCGAGGCGCGGCGGCCGGCGGAGCGGGACCAATGGGGCGGCGGCCGAGCAGCCCGCCCCGCCCCGCCCCTCCCCGCCCCTCCCCGCCCCGCTCGCCGCTGCCCCGCGCTGCGCTCCCGCCGGGCGGGACGGGCCGACCGACCCGGGCGGGCCACCCGCTGTCCTCGCCGCCGCCGTGGCGGGCGCGGGGCCGCGCGGCGAGGCCGGATCCCTGCGGCGCGGGCGGGCGGGCGGGGTCGCCGAGCGGAGCGAGCCCGCGGCGCCGGGACTCCCGCAGGTACCTGCCCGCGTCCCCTCCTCCGCGCGCGCTCCGGAGACTTCTCCGCGCGACCCCGCAACTTTCGCCACGTCCTGCCGCCCCCGCAGCCCCGCGGCCCCGCTCACGGCCCGCGGGGACTGTGCGCTGTCCCCCCCCCCCCCCGGCCCCGGAGCCCGCCGTCGCTGGAGCCCTGCAGATCGCCTGTTGCGCGAGCCGCGGGCGGCGGGACGGCGGCTGGGCCCCTCGGAAGGCCTCGGGGGGGGGCTGGGCCCCGCTGTTGCGCGTGGGGTGGGGAGCGGCGGGTGCAGGGAGCCCGCCGGCGGAGGACGGCGAGCCGGGGAGGCGGCACTCCGCCTCGGGCATCCCTGGGGCGTCTCCTGCGCCGGGAAGCCTTTCCTTCTCCTCCTCGAGAGGAGGCGCTTTCCCGGCGAATGTAAGTGCTTCCCGGGCCGCCTGCTCCGCCTTCTTGCCCGTCATCCCCCCCCCCCCTTTGCCCTGCCCGGTGCCAGGCGCCCCGCGACAGTCGCAGAGCGGAGCGCACGCGGGCCCCGAGCTGGTGCAGCGCTGCCCACGGACTGCCGGGCGCTCGGGGCGGGAGCGGGGCGGGAGCGGGGCGGGAGCGGCGCGGGGCTTGCAGGGCCGCCGTGAGCCGCCCGGCTCCGCGCGTTTGCGTCCGCGGTGGTGGGGGCGGGGTGGGGGCGGGGGCCGGGGACGTCCCTCCCCGCGCCCCTCGGGGTGCCTGCCGGACCTCCCGAGGTGAAGCGGCCGGCGGGCGAGCCAGACCTTCCTGCAGGGGCCGCGGCGCGCCGGGCCGGCGCCTTTCGCATTGCAGGGCTCGGTCGCCCCCCCATCCCTCCTGCGCTCCGTCTTTCCCCGTCTCTTTTGGGAAAGGAGCACCGTTTGCGTCCTTGGTTGTCACCCACCTCTCGGCTGGGGAGACTGGGCCGGTGGAGGACAGCAAAGAACCACCTCCTCCCGCCCGAGTAACCCGGGGGCTCGGGGTTGATGCCCGAGCGCGAGCGGGTGGAGCGGGGTGGTGCGTGGTCTTCGCACACAGCGGACTTGCGGCTCGTCCCGCTCTTGGACCTTTCACTCCATCCTACCCTCCGAAGAGTGGGGCAGGTGAGGAAAGCCAGATCAGAAACCTTCCCCTCCCTTTTCCATGCATTTGTTTAAGTGATTTGCATAACCATTTGCTTAGAACTGTATACATCCCCCACCCCCGCCCCCGCCCCTTAGACTCCTTGCAAATACCTGCCCAGGTAAACAGGAAGCTAGCATTTTCCTGAGCACCTGCCCCACGGAGTTCAGGCTGAACGAGGGTGGAGTTGATTTTGTGGTTGAACTTGGTGTAATAGTTAGGTTACATTCCTCACCTGGGTTGCAAACTCCGTGGGGACGTGGATCCAGGCAGTTTGCATTTACCACCCGTTCCTCTGGGGCTGGGCCCCGGGCTCTGCTCCGGGGAATACACAATACAAAATGCAGTTTCTGCTCCCCGTCTAGTCCTGTCCTTCTTTTTCTTTTTTTCCACCAAATTCCTTCTGTTCTAATATTAAATTTGTCTTTTCACAACTGGGGATTGTCAGTATTGGGATAGGGAGAAGGTGATACGGAAATGCTTTAGAACTCTAAATCCAAAGCATGTCGTGAATATTCTAAGGAGATTTGTGGGTTGTGTTTTAATTCAGTCTTGTGTCTGAGCCATTTTTTTTAACCTGGAAAATCAGCCTGAATAAGCCCATTCATCAATGCGGCAAAGCCAAGCTTTTGCTGCGCAAGTATATGTAAGCAAATAGGGAGTGGAAGCCGTCTTTGCTCTGTTTAGAAATACTAAAATATTAAAAATCCAATGCTCAGATACTGGGTTTTGCTAGCAAAGCACCAGCTAAAGATTTTTCCTTTTCCCTTATTATCATTATTATTATTTTTTTTTTCTTAAAGATAGACAGGGAAGAGTGAGACTCCGGACACCACTTCTGTCTTAAGTCAATCTCACCCTTCACTGTAATTCTTCATGGACTTTGTGTCCCTCTGTTCTACCCAAGTGAGATCTCAGTCTGCCCTGTGTCTGGCATTTGGGATTGGAATGTGTACAGCTTCTAGAGAGCAGGCACTACTAATGTTTTAATAGACAACATTTATTGGCTGCATACCATATGCCAGCTACTCTGCTCGGCACTTTTCCAAGCATTATCTCATTTAATCTACAAAACCACCCCATGAGGGAGTGAGGTTTTCCTTCATCACAGTGTTTCTGGCGGAGCTAGCAGTAGATGGAACCCCTCTAGGTATATTCTGAGTCCCATGGGAGAACAAAAAGGGCAAGGCCGGACTTGGGGTCCCATTGGCAGGCAAGGGTGGCTGTGCAGGGTAGTTGGAGGGACAGTAGAAGTAGGTGTCTTTACTGTCCCCGCTTATCAGGTTTCAGCTTATCTGGACTCTCTGGAGTGCCACTTGTGTGAAATACCCACAAGGAGCTGGGTTCCAGTCCTCATTGCAATCTCTTTATGGCTCCTTGACTTAAGTCACTTTGCTTCTCTGAATCGCAGTCTGTTCAGCTACAAGGATTTACATGGTTCATATTTTTGTTACCCTATACTAGGCACTATGCTAAAAGCTCTCAGTGTATTGACTCAGTTCAACCTGAAGACAACCTTTGGAGGTGGGATCTATTACTACCCTATTTTTATTTTTAAAAAATTTATTTATTTATTCTTATTGAAGTATAGTTGACATATAATATTCTATTAGTTTCAGATATACAACATAGTGATTTGACAATTCCATACATTACACAGTGCTCACCATGGTACGTGTGGCCATTATTACCCTATTTTAGATGAGAAAAAAGAGAAAAACTGGGTGACTTGTGCAAAATCAGGCAGGTTGGACTATGTGAAGCCAGAATTCTATCCCTGGCAGTCTGGCTGCAGACCCATTGTGGGATTCTGCTGACCTTGTTTACCCTTACAGCCCCAACACTGTGCCCTATGCTCAGCAGGACTCAGGCTGGGTTTGTTGAAAAGCAAGTAGTAGAAGTGGCTTGCCATTACCAAGTGACTTTTTGGCTGCTATCTCATCTTTAGAAGGAACCTCGAAAATTGCACTGGAAAAGTATTCTTTTTTGCTTTTGCCAAAAATGCTTTCTTTCCAATATAATTGGGGAAAAGGGAGAAAGATCATAAAGATTATTGTCTAGATAAACAGTATGGCTATTTCCAGAAAAAGTGCTTATTATCAATGAGAAACCCAGGAAGGTCATGGAACACTTTGTACTCTGAGTCAAATCCGTCAAAAACGCCAACAAGTAACCAACCTACAAGAATTTATTATGTGGGTGCCATGTGCCCAGTACTGCAGGCATCACCAGCAGGCAGATTGTAAGGCGTGTGTTCTCTGAGCCTGAATATACAGTGGACCTGGAGGCTCGAGATTAACAAGCACTAGACAGGTCAATATGAGATGCTAAATATTTGAGTCCTGATAAAAGTCAGAAACTGTCACATTTGTACAGCCTACTATAGTCTGCGGAAACTTTCACAGGTAACCTCATTTCACTCCTAGTAACAGTGCCATAGGCCATGGGCAGGGTGGTGGTTGGAAGCCCATGTTGCAAAGGAATAAGGAATTAGGGCAAAGTGAGCCACTTGACTTTAGCCATGGCAAGGGGTCTTCTGACTCCAAAGCCATCATCATCTGTCTGTCTCACAAGGAAGGTGGTGGATGTGGAGGATCCTCAGAGCTGGCAGTTTGAATTTCATCCTGAAGCTGGCTTTCAGTCACTGCTCTTGGCTAGTCAGGAGGAGCAGGGGAGGAGAAAGTATTTGTCGCTCTTGTTTCATTTTTGCATTTAGGAGTCTGGTATGTGAAACGTGGAGAGAAATTTCAATTATGGTGAATTCAGTAACACTGTTTAGAACATGCAGTCAAATGTAGAACCTGATTTAGAAGAAGCTCCATCCGTGTCCTCCTTTATCATTTTTCTTTCCTCTTTATCATTTTGGGGGCAAGGGGCTCTTGCTCTCTTTGGAATCCTGCAGAGCCTGGCACCATGGTTTGCTTGGAGTAGACACCCTTTAAAATTATCCGTAATTGCCCAAGTGTTGAATGATAAAGGTCTAACATCTGCTTTTAGCTAATAATGTTACAGATAAGCAGTTAATGTTGACAGCAGCTGGCTTCAGTGTGCTTGTTGAGGTCCCCCGTGAATGCAAGCCTCCCGCTCATCATCCTGAGCAGATCAGCTGAGCTCAACTAAGCAGCTAGCAGATGCTTACCAATGTTGACTTAATGAGTAACTTATGTGGTCATATATATAAATGTATATTTATATATATATATAAATCTCCTATACATATACAAATATGTACAAGCATTCATTCTATAAGGACTGGAGTACTTACCCGGGGGTACGTACTGTTAGGTGCTGGGGTACTGTGGTGAAGGAAACAGGCACGGAGGAGTAGGTGGTGGATGAGGAGACAGACATTAAACAAAGAAATGCAAACATTAGGTAGTGCCAGTTGCTCTAAAGAACTTCCTGGGGGCAGAGTGCCTTCCTGGGGAGGGCACTCATTTAGGTGCAGGAGATGGGAAGATCTGAGGAAGGCCCTTTTCAATCTGAGGGAGGCACAGGAGTTTATCAAGTGAAAAGTGGGAGGAAGAGAATCCCAGGCTGTGGATGGAGTGTGAGGATTTGAAGGCAAGGATGCACACTGAGCCTCGGAGGGACTTCCAGAGAGTTGGGTGGGGCTGGAGGTGGGGGTCATGGCTGGGAGGAGGCTGGCAAGGAGGGAAAGGGCAGATCATGCTGCACACCCCTCCCCCCTTATTTATTTATTTATTCATTCATTCATTCATTCATTCATTCATGAGAGACACACAGAGAGAGGCAGAGACATAGGCAGAGGGAGAAGCAGGCTCTGCCATGGGGAGCCTGATACAGAACTCGATCCCAGGACCCTGGGATCGCAAGCTGAGCTGAAGGCAAACAACCACCAAGCCACCCATGTGCCCCCATTGCTGTACCCTTTATGTCAGCTTAGAGACCTTTTGGTGTATCCTGGGGCTGCAGGAAGGATCTCTTGGATTTGTAGGAGGGGAATGTCAGGAGCCAATTTACGTTTCTGCAAGGTGGCCTGTGAAGACAGCAAAGAATAGATCCGGAGAGGCTCAGGCATGGCAGTTGGGAGCCTCCTTAACTGGAACTTTGGAGAGTTGGGACCAGATTGGACTGAGTGGGGACGAACAGGAGCTGAGAAAGTAGAGGCCACACTTGTACAGGTTGGTTCTGGAAGGGATCAGAGTGGGCGCTGGACAAGGGGGTGTGGATATGCCCATCTATGTGCAAGCACCCCTGGCTGAGGTTAGGGAGCTGAGTCCAGCTCCTCAGTGAGTCAACACAGCCACATCTCTGTGCTTGGGGTAATATCTAGCACTTCTAGAAGATAAGACATTTGAATCCTAGCTCTGGTTTTGTCTCTAATTGCTGGAGAAATTTGAGCTTATCTCTTAATCATCTTTGTTTTTGTTCTTATTTTCCTCACAGCCTGTTGATTTTATCATTGAAAAAAGTAGGTAATCTGTCTATGAATATTTTTCTTCAATAGTGTCATTCATATGTGTTAATTTGGATCATTTTTATAAATTGAACTAGGAGAACTATGAGTGGGTATGTGGAACATTTGTGGTGAGTTTCTAAGCATTTGCTCTTTGATGATTACCAATAAGCTGCTTTCGAATTGCCTTAAATGGAGAGACAGCAGCAGCGATAAGCCTGGTGGTGAGGAGATGCTGAGCTCTGCTGAGTTCTGTGGGGGTGAGGCCTGGTGGAGAGCTCTAGGCATGGCTAAGTGTCTCAGTGGAATCCTTCCTTACCGATTCTTCCTCATCACGTAAGACTCTTCCTCTTTATCCATGGATATCTCATAAAAGAATGCAAGAGAGGTACCTCTGGTCTGTCATTTGGGGACACATGTTTGGGAGAATGTGACAGCCTAAAGATCCATAATGAATATGACACATAGCCTAATGGGGCCTTGGAAAAGTGATCCCTTTGTAGCTGTGTGGAATGAGGACGTAGGTAGGACCATAGAACTGGGAGTTACTCCAAAGATCAGTTTTCAGACTTCCTCCTCGTAAATAATTATTGTGGTGAGATAAAAGAATGACAGCAGACTAAAATTTGAGGCTTGAAGATACCCACATTTTTTTAAACTCTCATTCTTTTACAGACTGGGTGTGATTTTCTTAAACTCTGACTGACATGCCAAGGTGAACCTCAAAGCATTTCCTAGGGTTTACTTAAGGTAAAGAATTTCATTGGCCAGAGTGGTAGGTGAACTTGGCAGCCAGACTGTGGTTGGTTGGTTTGGATTGAGAGGAGGTGCCTGGGTTCTGGCAAAAAGTGAGGTCAGCACTCTTATCTTTGAGGTCAATAAATCATACCTTCTGGGCAGGGTTTTCTTGTGGGTTTTTAAGATCTCAGTTTTCTAAGAGTGGAACCTTCATGAGGCTGCTTACATCAAACCTCCTCCTCCCCTCCTCTTCTTGGTGATAAGACATCATCTGGCCATGGTTTAGCTCCAAGGATGTTTCAGGGTTGAACCTTTTCCTCCTCTAGGCTAAAGGTATAAATGAAAAGTGTCATTGTCCTTTTGTCAGTGTCCTTTTGTCTATCCATCCATCTACTTTTTAAAAATTATTTATTTATTTATTTTAAAGAGAGAGAATGAGAGAGAGAGAGAGAGAGAGAGAGAGAGAACACAGAGGAAGGGACAGAAGGAGAGAGAATCTCAAGCAGAGCCCCTGCTGAGCGTGGAGACAAGCTTGGGGCTCCATCTCAAGACCCCGAGATCATGACCTGAGCTGTAATTGAGGGTTGGACACTCAACCGTCTGAGCCACCCAGGTGCTCATCTTTGTCAAAGAGTAAAAAGGTATCGGTATCCTTATCTCTTATGATCTCCTTAAACCACAAATGCACAGGGTAAGCTCTCTGGATATGCAAAACTAGGAATCTCATGAAAGTTCATATGATGCCTGAGAACTTCACCTTTTATGTAGTTTCTTCAGACTTCCTGACCTAATTAGAAAGCAGAGGACAGTGTGGTACATCTTTGTGGTGATGTGCACTGAGTTCTCTCCCAGCCACCCCCCACCCCACGACTTAAAATGCGGACACTGCAGTGCATTTTGCCTTCTCATCTAGTGTCCTTTACGTGAGGCTTTGAAGCAAAGAGTACAAGATACAGTTGTGTAATGTGGCCCTAAACTCTAATGGGTTTGCTTTTAGCTGTTTTTGACCAGTCACTCCTGTCATCCACATCATTTAAAAGCATCCAAGCAAGCCTGTTTTTTCAGATGCTTTTTTAAAAAAATTTTTTTTTGCAAGCCCTGTTTTACAACCCTTCATTCCTAAGTTAGTGTCAGCAACTCAGAAATAAATCCTACTTTAACGTTATTAGGCACTGGGTTAGGTTTCAAAATGCTTGCAAATGCAGAGGTAAGTCAGAAGGAGTAGGAAGCCAGATGGTTCTTAGTGGAACGCCACGATTGTGTGGTGTAGAAGAGAGGTGCAGTTCCTTCTGCTGAAAGCAGGGCTCTACTCCACACACCATGCACACAGATGCACACCCTACAGGGGAAAGAGTGCTCGCTGCTGGGGTTTGCTCCGTGGATTGCACAGAAGTAGACAAACCATAGAAGTACCAATTAGAAATGGAGTTTCTGTTTGACAAGATGCAAACAGAAGGTAGAAGGATGGTACTGACGGTTGCATATTAGGAAAGCATTTAATACCGCTGGACTGTACCCTTAAAATAGGTAAGATGGTAAATCTTATGTCATGTGTATTTTTATCACAATTAATAAGTTGGAAAAGAGAAATTGAGATTCCTTTGTTTTGGTCTCAGATTCTTTACATGCTTAGGGATTATTGAGAACTCCCTGAAAGCTCCTGTTAATGTGGGTTATATCTATCCATATTTTTTCCGGATACCATTAATTTATTATAAAAGAGAGACAGAAGTTATGTACATGATGAAAGATTTCATAACTTCAATTGTGAAAGGGCAGCTTCAGGTGATACCATTACAATAATAATGTATTTCAGTCTACACACTTTCTGAGAATGTCACAGTCTCTAAATAAGCAGTAATCCTTGTCATCTAGAACTACTTTGGTACCTCCATATTCTGGGAGAAGAATTTTATTTCCAATTTTCATGCTAACTGGTTGAATCTCTCCACACTTTCCTTTAGAGCCCAAACCAGTAGCTACTACTGTTGCTTGTAATATTTTTCCTTGAGGTTTTTCTGGAAGCCTAATGTCTCCTTTGGTTACAGTTTTGGCTATACTCCTTTCAACTAAAACTTGTTCAAAGATGGGAAGGGGGCGCCTGGGTGGCTCAGTTGGTTAAGTATCTGCCTTTGGCTCTGGTCATGTTGCCAGGGTTCTGGGATCAAGCCCTGTGGTGGGCTCTTTGTTTAGGGAGGAGCCTGCTTTTCCCTCTCTGTACCCCTCAACCCTGCCATGTTCTCTCTCTCTCTCAAATAAATGGATAAAATCTTAAAAAAAAGAGGGGAAGAAACTTTCTAAATGCCTGTCCTGCTATGACTCTGGTTGCTACAGTGTATACTCTCATCTATCAATTATATATTAGAAATTAAAATTAGTTACATTTTAGGGTGCCTGGCTGGCTCACTTGGGTAGAGCATGCAATTCTTGATCTTGGGGTTGTAAATTGTAATATTCACCATGTTGGGTGTAAAGATTACTTAAAAAAACTTAAAATAGGCAAATTTTGAAGTATTACTAATTCATTTAAAATAACAATAACCAGGCAGCCCAGGTGGCTCAGCCGTGTAGTGCTGCTGTCAGCCTGGGGCCTGATCCTGGATCCCTGGGATGGAATCCCAGGTCGGGCTCCCTGCATGGAGCCTGCTTCTCCCTCTGCCTGTGTCTCTGCCTCTCTCTCTCTCTCTCTCTGTGTGTGTCTCTCATGAATAAATAAATAAAATCTTTAAAAAAATAACAATAACCTCATTACATGTTAACATAAATGGCATATTTTTATGAAATATATCTTTTTTCAAAACAAGAACAATGCAAGAGTGGCAGTGTTTTACATTTTTACAAATGTATTTATCCTCTGGTTTAATGGAAAACGTGGGATTCTTGGACTTGCTTCTTTGTTTAGTCTATAATCCCACAAGTCATAAACTTGCTGGAAAACTCTATGGGACACTTGTGAGAGAATGAATGAAAGTAAACAGGAAAATTACATCTTAGTTGATTATGAAAGCAGTTTTGATCTTACGGACTCTTTAAAGGGTCTTAAGAATCCCAGGGGTCTCCTGACCACATTTTGAGAGCTACTGATATAGAATAAATCTGCAGCCAAATTAATTTTTTTGTTATGTTCTACAGTTTTTAGCTCTGTTCATCAGATGTTATCCAAACTTGAACTTTAGCAATTCAACGTGTTGCTTATCTGTGATTCAAATGCAAGACCTAGGTGGCTCCTGAAAATAAAGTAAAAGTACCATAATTCTTTCCCTGAGTTTGTATAACAAACAACAAAAAAACTCTCTTTGCACCATTCCATTGTTAACTTTTTCGGAAGCTACCAGATTAGTCTAGGATTTTGATTAAATTCAAAATTCAAAGGACTTTGAATTTCCTTTGCTAACCTGACTTGAGTTCAAAGCTCAAGACATGGAAAATTTTGAGTGTGAAAATCAGGTAAAGAAAGCCACGCTTTCCTCCAGGATACACAAAGTTTCCTTTTTTTCAAGTGTGCATTCCTGTTTACTGAGGAGTCTGTCCTGAGGTGGTGCCCAGAGCTATCTCCTGGGTCTTGGCCTTGAGTTGCCCTCTCAGGAGGATACCTCACTCTTCAGAGAACCTCCCTGTCTTCCCTCCAGCTCTGTCCCCCCTCCTCCCTCCTTGTGTGGAAAACTGGGAAACCCTGTGAGGAGAATGCACTTAGGAAATGGAAAAAAGAGAGTTGTGAGATTTAATGTTAATAAGTCAAATTGAAAGCTTTATGGATCACATTGTCTGGGGAATCTCATTATTTTATAATTTTTTTTTCATGTTGATGAAGTATGCGGTTAGTCACAGCAGATAGTTCTGCGGAAAGTGTTAAGGAAAAAAAAATCCTCCCAGGGTGGCTTCTAGAAGCTGGATGTGGATGTTTGTGAAGCATAAAAACATTTTTTCTACCTCTCAAATAATGGATTAGATGCTGTATGAATGATCATATTTATTTGATTATATCTTTTAAATTCTAAATGAAACTTTTTTTTTTCACCCCATGAAATAGCCACTGCTAGAGCAGTAGACACTTGGCTCCCTGAGTTCCTTCTGAACATACTGAGGATTTATGGTTTGGCAAAAGCACTCTGTTACTTCTAGTAGCAATAAGCGCTTTTCTACAATTCTTTGGAAATGTCATAATGTGTCGGACACTCCCACTGGGTACAGAGAAGCAATAGCTCAGCAAGGCATCCTCATCCCAGTGTCTTGGAGGCCTCAGGAAGGCCTGTATGATGTAAAGGCAACTCCCAAGCAGCCTCCTTTGCTCCATTTTGAGCAGGAAAATCCTTGTCTTTTACCCTTAAGTAGATCATTCATTTAGTGATACGTGCACCCAAATCTCCCACTTGTCTGCTGTGTATCAGACACCGATAACCACTGTGTCTTGGTGAGGTTGCTAAGAAATTGGGACTGGCGGTGCCTGGATGGGCTCAGTTGGTTGAGTGTCAGACTCTTGATTTCAACTCTGGTCATGATCTCTGGGTCATGAGATGGAGCTCTGTGTCGGGATCATGCTGGATGTGGAGCCTCCTGAAGACTCCCTCTTTCCCTCTTCCTCTGCCCCTCTTCCCCTGAAGAAAAAAAAGGAGAAGAAGAAAAGAAATTGGGTTCTGGAAGCATCAAGAGGATGTGACTATTTTTTTTCCTATTTAGCATCTGGTGTGTGTGTGTGTGTGTGTGTGTGTGTGTGTGTGTGTGTACGCACATGTGCTCACATGTGGTACATCAAAGGGAAGTGTCCTGAAAGAGGTGATATCTGAACTGATTTCTTGTAGACAAAGGGATTAACTGGAAAAGAAGGGAACAGAAGGAAGAGCGTCAAGGAGATTTGGGGAGGAGAGTGCATTGTGAGGTTGAAGATGGTGAATAATTTGTTGGGACTGAGGCAGAGGGGTTTGAAGTAGACTGGTGCATCAGAGGCCAGAGGGGCAGACAGGATGTTCTTGCTTGACATCTGAGGAGGAGTCTGGACTCTCTCCTCAGGATGCTGGGAGCTCTTAAAGGTGTATGCAGGGCAATGACACATCCTGACTTGGAATTCAGAAAAGTCCCTCTGGCCTGTGGAGAGGAAAGGGAATTAGAAGTGGGGCAAGACCATGCCATTGACTTGTCTACTAGTGCAATTTTGGGGGTATAAAAAGGGGTCTCTGTCACCCAGTCGTTAACTTGGTCTGTTTCTTGATACCCGAAATTCCTCAGGCTTATACATTCTCTTTGTGTTATATTTTAAGTTCAAGAATGGAGAACTCGCTGGGAAAGGTGAATGGTGTTTTTGGCCACATGTTGGTTTGCTATTCCTGAAACCCCTTAATTACCTTTGGATAATTATCCCTCCCCATTTGAACATTATCTTGATGGGACGGCAAACACTAAGGATGTGCCCATAGGTTCCTTCTGCCAGCTGCTTCTGGTTCCCTGCCCTGGTAAGAGCCATTGGTGGGCAGGTGGTGTAGGCTCAGCCTATCACATGCTCTGTCCATTGAGTGACTCAAGGTTGGAAGAGGCCTGGAGTTGCTCCTTGCCCAGACCTCTTCTGTGAGTAGTTTCTCTTTGACCCTGAGAGCTGCAAGTTGCCTTCTGACAAAAATTGCATTTGTTTAGTTAGCCGACACCAGCATCTCTCGCTTGTATCCCAAGAACCCCCCAAGATGTGGGAATATCCAAAGGCCTTATCTCACAGCAGAGTGTAAAGACTAATCTTGTAGCCCTTTCCGCTGGTTTTCAAAGGTGTGTGTGTGTGTGTGTGTGTGTGTGTGTGTGTGTGTGTGGTGGGGGGTGGTGTTGAATGCAAGGATGTCATTTGCTAAAATGGAGCAAAGAATGGACTGAAAGGGACACAGTTCACTAAGGCCCTGCAGATGAGCTTGGCTGGCTCCCCCTGTGTTGCTGCCTGTGGTACCTCTGAGGTGTGTCTACCTGGTGGGGTCAACGCACACTTCTGTAGCACTTGTATTGTGTGCTGGGCACTGTTCTAAATGTGGCCTACATGGTAGCTCATTGCATTCTCACAACAATCTGAGATAAGTATTATCATTTTATCTTAAATTATATATTTGTTCTATCTATACCATATCTATCTTCCTCCCTCCCTCCCTCCCTCCCTCCCTCCCTCCCTCCCTCCCTCCCTCCCTATCTACCTATCTTTCTATCGACAGATGAGAAAACATCTGAGAGATTTTGATAATTTACCCAAGTCATACAACTAGAAGGTAGCAGAACTGAGATTTGAATCCTGGCCGGCCAGGTACAGAATCTGCTCTTATCCAAGAATTTGAACCTTGACTCCACCACTTACTGTGAGAAAACTATTTAATGTCTCTGGCCTCAGTTGCTTGATCTGCCGAGTGGAGATAGTAATAGCATCTGCCTTAAGGTAGATAAAATAAGGTATTTAAAGCAGTGCCTGGTACAAAGTAAGCACTATAGGAGGCTTGCTAGAGATTATTTTGTAATGGATGCTCTAAAGAAGGCTGAGTGTACATCTTTCTAGAGGTAAGCATAGAAATAATTGTGACTCTTCTATTGGTCACTTGTACCTACAAGGCCTTTCTAGATATTTTGAAGCTCTTCATGGCAAGAGCATAAGTTGATGACAATTCATATGTATCATCCCACACTCATTTAGGGAGCTAGGACAGAAGTAAAAGTTGTTTTAAGGACACGAGCCTAGTGTGTAAAAACAGACAGCAAAGCAGCACCATGAAGAGCAGAATGTGAGCAGCTTCCCCAACATGAGCCTCATCCAGAAAGCTGAGCTTGGGCTCTGAGCTTGCTGTTTCCCCTTCATGCTAAGCCATTCTGAACCTCATAAATACCTGCCTCTCTGGGTTGATCTGTGAATTAACAAAGTTCATCCAGTCATTCATTATTTTTTGCTGGGCATTAAGGATATAAAGATTAAGAAAACGTAGGCCCTCCCTTTGTGGGGCTCACAGTGCAGTGGTGGAGGCTTCCAGGAAATTGTTCTACTGCATTTCAGCAGGTTAAATACTTGGTAAAGGCAGGCAATGGTGGATGGGGATGGGGGCCTGGATTTGGGGTCGGGAGAGGTCTGGGGTCAGGGCTTGGTTCTAGAGACTGTGATAGAGAATATGAATGTCAAAAGGCATTCTGAGCAGACAAATGAGTGAGAAGTTGAGGATACTTTGGGGGAATTTCAGGTAATTCCTTACCATTCTAGAGTTTGAGTTGTGTTGTGGAATGTAAGGATAATGGATAAGGAATCATAATAATGATAGTTAACATTTGAGCATTTGCTATGGACTAAGCACACAAGGCTTATCTTATTTTTAATCTTCATGACTGCTCTATGTAATTTGTGACATTTAGTATTCATGTTTTACAAATGAAAAAAATCATTCTGACTGGTGTGAAGTGGTATCTCGTTGTGGTTTTGATTTGTATTTCCCTGATGCCGGGTGATGTGGAGCATTTTTCATTTGTCTGTTGGCCATTTGTATGACTTCTTTGTTCATATCTTCTGCCCATTTCTTGATTGAATTATTTTTTCTTTGAGTATTGAGTTTGATAAGTTCTTTATAGATTTTGGATACTAGCCTTTTATCTGATAAGAAATTTGCAAATATTTTTTACCATTCCATAGGTTGCCTTTTAATTTTCTTGACTATTTTCTTTGTTGTGCAGAAGCTTTTTATCTTAATGAAGTCCCAACCCAGCAATTCTACTAAGTATTTACCTCAAAGATACAAATGTAGTGATCTGTACAGGGAACCTGCACCCCAATGCTCATAGCAGCAATGTCCACAATAGCCAAACTGTGGAAAGAGCCCAGATGTCCATTGAAAAAATACATCTATATATGTCTCACATCTTTATAAATGGATAAAGATTTTATATATATATATATACATATATATGTATACACACATATACATATATATAAAATGGAATACTACTCAGCCATCAAAAGGATGGATTCTTACCATTTAGATCGATGTGGATGGAACTGGAGGGTATTATGCCAAATGAAGTAAGTCAATGAGAGAAAGACAGTTACCATATGGTTTCATGCATATGTGGAATATAGGAAACAACACAGATGATCATGAAGAAGGGAGGGAAAATTGAATGGGAAGTCAATAGAGAGGGAGAGAAAACATGAAAGACTCTTAACTGTAGGAAACAAACTAATGGTTGCTGGAGGGAAAATGGGTAGGGGGATGGGGTAACTGGGCATTAAGGAGGGCATGTGATGTGATGAGCACTGGGTGTTATACAAAACTGATACATTGTTGAACACTATGTCTAAGACTAATGATGTACTATATATTGGCTAATTGAATTTAAATAAAATAAATCACTAAAAAGTTTATAATGAAAACAAACAAAAACCCCCAAGGCTCAGAGAACTCAAGTAATTGACCAAGGTCACACAGCTAGTGGGTGGTGAAGCTGGGTTTCAGACTCAAGCAGTCTGGGTCCAGAGTTCATTCTGAAGGGCAAGGGAGCTAGCTAGCTATCAGGGGACTTGAAGCTTGCACATTTTAGAAGGTGCTTGAATATGGCATGGAGAATGACTCTGAAGGTAGGGGATGGGTTAGATCCAGGGCAGGGAAGACGATTAGAAGTGAATTATAATCATGGTAAAATACAGAGTGTCTGAATTAAAGCAGAGGCAGGAAGGATAAGGAAAGGAAAGGAATTTGAGAAATGTTTGGGAATAGAGGATGAAGGGAAAGTGTGGACACATTTATTTTAAGGTCCCACTGGGACATTCAAATGGACATGTCCAGTAGGCAGTTATAGGAGTCTGAAATGGAGGGAGGCAATCCGGGCAGGAGATACATATCCAGGCTCTAGAGTTCAATGAAATTCCCGGATAGAGGAGTGGAGGGACAGGAGAAATCCATGGGGTTACATCCACACACATTTGAGGCCTGAAGATTATACCCAGGCTACAGATTTGTTTGATTTGGCTCACAGTAGTAAAATATTAAAACCAATAATTGCCAACATTTAGAAAATTGGGAAAAAGTGCACATGAAAATAAGATTTGTGGGTGTTCTTGAGAAGTTGGGCAATGCAACCACTTGATGTGCACAGATAAGGGACAGAAGTCCCCTTTTGGCAGGGCCGGTGCTCTCCAGCTTGTCACAGCAGCCAGATGTCCTCTTTTATTCATTTTGGGCCTCTGCATGGCCTCTGGATATTTTGTGATCCCAGATTTAAGGTACCAGAACATGAAGCAGAGTTTCACCGGAAACCAAGAGTGAGTAGTCAGATGGGTGGCATCAGTGACCCCCAGGGGTTGGGAGCTGGGCAGTGACAAATCCTTGGGCTGGTAAGTCATGCACGGATGAGAGGTGTGCTTAGTGAAAACACTTAGTGGAGTGTTAGGGCAAGAGTTGCACAAGAAGAAGGAAGGGGGAGTGTAAAAAATGATTTTAAGAAGCTGTGTTGCAAAGAGCAGTTGGGGTTGGGAGAGTTTGTTTTGTTACTTTTTAATATGTGAATGACTTGATCATTTCTATATAAGGATGTATGTGATACGAAAGAGTACTTTCTTTGTCCTCAACTCATGTTTTATAGCAATGAGGAATCCAGTCTTACTTAGGTTGTTTTTATTAAAACAGAGTGCTCCAGGGTACAGAACGGAATGAGGCTCCTTGTATGTGTATGAAGGCAGCCCTGCCAAGTTCAGATCTTCCCAATGTTAAGTGCATTTTTGCTAGTTTGAGCAACAGTGCCTTAAAACAGGCAATTGTGTATTTTCACAGCAGCAGGTTAAGTTGAGGTGTGCCCGTGTGGTGACTTATTACCTGCATTTATTTACTCATGTGATTGTTTACTGTCCGTTTCTTTTACTGTTTGCCAGGTGGAATCTGTGTGATGATCTTATCAACTGGCATCACTTCTGTCTCAAGCTGGGTTAGTGGGCCTTTTACTGGATGTACATGACATACCAATTTTCCCATTTGCTTTTTTGTATTTGTTGATCCAATAACATATTGTGTGTGTGTGTGTGTGAGAGAGAGAGAGAGAGAGAGAGAACTCATCTATCTTATCTTTGATGAAAATTCTTTTTATTAAGGAAAAAAATGCATCTCTCTCTGCAGTAGCTGATGACTAAACTACCTTTCTTCTCTGGTGGCCACAATTTTACAAGTACGTTTGCCGTGATTTTTCTTTTCTCCCAGGAATACAATGGGAAGGGGAGACTTTAAAATTTGACATGGAGGGCAGCCCGGGTGGCTCAGGGGTTTAGCACCACCTTCAGCCCAGGGTGTGATCCTGGAGACTCGGGATCAAGTCCCAAATCAGGCTCCCAAGCATGGAGCCTGCGTCTCCCTCTGCCTGTGTCTCTGTCTCTCTCTCTGTGTCTTTCATGAATAAATAAATAAAATCTTAAAAAAAAAATTCGACATGGAGTGGAAGCAGCCAGCAGCCAAGCTATATGACAAATGTTACGTAATGAATTCAACAAATAATTTTGAACCTACTGTGTGTCAGACGAGGTTGTAGGCACTTGGGATATGGTGGTGTTTAAGGCAGATAAAAATTCCTAATTTCATGGAGCTCATATCTGAGTGAGGAAATAAATAATAAATATGATAAAGAAATAAAGTACATGTCTGTAAGTATATTTTGGGGAGTGATAAATGCTAAGGAGAAAAAATAAAGCAGGGAGTGGGGGATATTTTGGATAAGGTAACCAGGAAGGGCCTCATTTGGAAGATATCTTTTGAGTCCAGGCCTGCAGAGAGCAAGGAAGCAAGCCATGCAGTCTCCTATGGATAGAGTATTTCAGGCACAGAGATTAGCCAGTGCAAAGGCCCTGAGGCAGGAATGATTAAGAAATAGCATGGATAACACTATGCCAGACGGGAATGAAAGAAAGGAGAAGGAGATGAAATCAGATAAGTGGAATGGGAAGAGGGGAGCTTTTGCCTTGAGTAAGATGGAAGCCACTGAAGAGTTGAACATAGGAGTGACATGATGTGACTTACATTTTAATAGGATCTCTAGCTAATGGATTCTTTTTGTTTGTTTGTTATTACATTTTTTTAAAATTTAAATTCAATTTGTAACATATAGTATAACACCCAATGCTCATCCCATCAAATGCCTTCCTCAGTGCCTGTCACCCAGTTACCCCATCCTCCCACCCACCTCCCCTTCCACAACCCTTTGTTTTCCAGAGTTAGGAGTCTCTCATGGTATATCTTCCTCTCTAATTTTTCCCACTCAGTTCCCCTCCTTTCCCTTCTAGTCCCTTTCACTATTTCTTATATTCCACATATGAGTGAGACCATATGATCATTGTCTTTCTCCGATTGACTTATTTCACTCAGCATAATATCCTCTAATTCCATCCATGTTGAAGCAAATGGTGGGTATTTCATCCTTTCTGGTGGCTGAGTAATATTCCATTGTATATGTAGACCACATCTTCTTTATCTGTCCATCTGTCAAAGGACATCGTGGCTTCTTCCTCAGTTTGGCTATTGTGGACATTGCTGCCATGAACATTGGGTTGCAGGTGTCCCAGCATTCCACTACGTCAGTATCTTTGGGGTAAATACCCAGTAGTGCAATAACGGGGTCTTAGGGTTCCTCTATTTTTAACTTCTCAAGCAACCTTCACAGCCACTCTGGAAGTGAAGTTTCCTTAAGAAGTTAAAAATAGAGCTACCCTATGACCTAGCTAATGGATTCTTAATTTTTTTTGTGCCATGGACCCCTTTGGCAGTCTGGGGGAGCCTATGAACCACTTTTTAGAATAGCATTTTTAAATACAAGTAACAAGAGCCACAGAATATAAAGAAATCCAAGTATATGGAAATATGTATATCTCAAAATATTTAAACCTACGTATGATTTAGTGATATATGTACTTCTTTATCAGCTCCTGAAGGGTGATCTAGCAGTAAGTCTGTAACTACTATGATTTTAAAGAAACAGTGAACTTCTGTGATTATTTTCTGAGACCTAGAACAACTGTGCTATAATATAAAATTATCTGGAACTTCTAATGGACTGAAGTCAGTGGTACTGCTCTTACTGCCCTGGGGCACTGCTCGCATTTTTACTGGGAGGAATTACTGAATTTCAGTTAGAGATTAGTGAAAATCAAGATTTTTCCCCCCACCCCGCATTTAAATTTAAGGACCTCCTGAGTTCTCTCTACTGACCACTGCTTTCCTGCTCTGGCTGTTAGGTGGAAGTGCAAGAGAGAAGTGGGGTAAATTCATGTGATAGATGTTGCCCATGTTTCTGGTCTTGCCATTGTCTTAGGTCACTGCCATTCCTTGTGGGTTTGCTGTACCCAACATCAGCCTCTAGTTTTCCAGATGTTCTAGAAACAGCGATAACTCTGAGAGTTTTTTTTTTTTTTTTTTTTAAGTCTCTCTGACTGGTTCCTTGTAGCTACGTAGTTCCAGAGACCTGAATTATGGTTCCCGTTTCAGCAGATTCTCTGCTGGGCCACCTGCAATCTGTTCTTTCGTAAAGCTATCACTGACTCACCTTGGTTATATTCCTGGCTCACAAAGGTGTGGATAGTACAGATGTAGAGAGTTCTTTATACTCTACATGAACACCTGGAGGTCATAGGGCTCCATTAGCCAGACTCAACTATTTTCTGCTCTCTGTACATGCCACCAGCTTTCTAGTCTGCAGGGCTTTGCATGTGTTCCTTCCTCTTCTTGCAGAACCACCTTCTCACTCTTACCTGTCTTCTTTCCTTGTTCATGTCTGACCTGGCCCTCCAGCCTCAGCTCAGATCCCACCTGTTCCTATAGTTGTCCTTCCTTCCCAATCCCGGAGGGACCCCTTACCTCCTGTGAACTTCCATGGCACGTCTTGGTACCTCTCCTCAGGGTATCTGACATCTTCTGCTTGTACTGCCGTTATTTATTTACCTACATGCCTTCCCATGACCCTTCTAAGTACCTGTAAGCATTGAGGGCAGGAGCCATGTTATCTTTTCTTTGCCATAGTTCCCAGGACAGTGCCTGCCACAGAGCAGCCATGAATGAGCCACAGAAGCTTATGATTCTGCAGATGACAAAGGAGCCCGTTCCGTCGGTGGAGGATCCCATCTCACCCAAATCTGTAGGGTGAGATCACCTTAGCATCTATACTGCTCCCCCTTCCCCTCCATGGGTACTGACCAAGGCTACTTTTGATCTTTTATTTTTTGGAAAAAAATTCCAAAAAATTTGGAAATTTTTCCAAATTTTTTCCAAATTTGTTTTGGAATCCTCGCAAAGAAAGTCACACAATGTTGAGAGGCACAGAGCAGGAAGCAAAAACCACCCCAAATTCCAGCAGCCCGAGAGAATGCATTTAACATTGTAGCATATCCTTAGAGATTTTTTTTCCCCCCACTTTGTAAAGTTAGACCTTTTTAATAAAGATCAGATCAGGCCGTATATTGTACTATAATTATTTTCTCTTTTCACTTAGCATATCGTGATGATCTTTTCATGAATCTCTAGGTCGTAGAGCGTTGTGGTTAAGAGAATGGCTTTAGAGCTTTATTGTTTAAATTCCAACTCTGAGACCACCACTTAATAGCTGTTGACCCTGGAGAGTTAGTTAATTTCTCTATTTACTAATTCCTCCATCTGTACAGTGAATCCAGTAAAAATACTACTTGTTCAAGTGCTGGGAGGGTTAGGTGCGTTCAGATATGCAAATGCCCAGGGGTATTGAAACATCTGATTCAGGATACGGGAGCTCTTACTATAGTTCTTACTATGAGTATTTCAGTTTTTAATGACCACAGAATATCCCATTAGATGCCTACCTCCTGACATATTTCCCCACTGATGGACATTTAGATTGCCTTTGACTTTTTATATAACTACTGATGCGGTGAACATCCTTGGATACCCATCCTTGCACACTTGTCTAATTCATCCCCTCGGGATACATTCTCAAGTGTGAAACCATGATTTTGTAATACACATCTCTACAGTATCTTCCAGAAGGTTTCCCTTTGCCTGTTTCCATCTCTGTTACCATGGCATGATATGTTTTTTCTCCTCTGTTCCATAAAACTGCTTGCTTTCAGGTACTCTTTTCATCATGGGGTTAGTGCAGATGCTTGATGCATCAGCCACGGGCCAGATGACACAGGATCTATAGCCCCTCGGTGGGCTGGTTTCCTGTCTGTTTGCTAGCTGTAGCCTGAGCCCCTGCTTCCAGCCAGATCTACTGCAGGGGGTTCCTGCAAGGGGGAGGGAACTAGGGCAGTTCTTTTCTGGGGCTGGTGGAACAGTGACAGCCCTATGGGGCACTCCCATCTCTGGGACCCCCATCAGCACCTGGGGATGACCGTGCTGAGGTCAGTGGCTGCGGTGTTTCACTTTCTCGGGGCTCTTCCTCACTTTCCTCTCTGAAGATTGCCTTTGGAGGTGACTCAGTGACTCAGCAGCAGCCTGCTGTCTCCCTCTGTTCCCCAGGGAGGGTTGTCTAGGAACACAGAACCCAAGGAAAGGAAAGTGGTGTTTAGTTACCCGAGAAATCAAGCCTTAGGGATTTCTGGAGATGGTATTACATTTATTCATTCTGGATGGCCAAGAGAAATATAATTTATATTAACTTTTGAAATATAATTTAGGGGCTTTGCTTTGGGAGGTGCTCACTGGTTTCTTCCCCGAAGACCAGAACTTCTATAAATTTATTTTTAATCCCTGAATATATTAGACCCTGAGAAGTTTTCATTTTCTTCTGTGGACAGAGCAAAATTTTTAAAAAATCATTATTAATTCAAGGATTTCACATATTAATAGATGTCTCAAAATTTTGATAATCTGGAAAAAGGAAGTAATTCAGGGATATTCTTAGAAATCTACTGTCTGAGTCAACTGGGAGGTGTTGTATTATTCTGATTGCTTTGGATTATGGGATTTAAATTTAAGTACAGTCTTTCTGGTACACTAAATCTAATTATGGCAGCCTGAATGTGAGATTTTAATTTTATTTAGGCAAAACCCCAGACTACCACTCTCATTAGTTAATCAAGATAGAAGTAGGGTCAAATTTCACCTTTTGTTATTATTCCTATTATTTCATTACTCTTGGATTTTATTGAAAATTAGTCTGTGATTGATAAAGAATGGCAAGACTACAAAACTGACATATATTTGCATTTTTCCTGGGACATCAATGAGTTTTCACAAGATTGGAGCTTGTTCAGGGGCAGGTATGGTCAGCAGGAGGACCCCTACATGCAGAGAAGTATAGTAAGACATCTTTCAGACTATATTAGTGCATTGCACGGTGAGTCATTCTGGCACCAAAAATGTTAGCAAATATCAGATAGATTCTCCAAGAAAATCAGTAACCTTTACTCTAGACTCAAATTGCCTGATGCATGCTTTGAGTTTCAACAAAAGCTTAACCTTCCTTTATCTTTCCTCACTTGCAAAGTTTCGCTTGTCTGACACCAGAAATGCCATGACTGAATTCTAGAACAAGTGTCCAGGGGAATATCCCCGGCTCCTGTCAGCAGACAGAGTATTAGTACAATCTCCCATCTTCCAAATGGGTATCTGAGGTCTTTTTACTCTACTTCAGAGCAGTGGTTCACAACTGGGGATGGTTTTACTTTCTGGGGGACATTTGGCAATTTTGGTTGTCATGACCTTAGGGGATAGAGGGGAGATGTGCTCCTGGCGCCTAGTGGGTTGAGGCCAGGGATGCTACTAACCATCCTGCAGTGCATCAGACAGCCCTCCACAAGAGGATTACCTGGCCTCAAAATGTCAACAGTGCAAAGGCTGAGGAAACTCTCCTGTAGAAGTTGGCCAGGTTAGGATGTCTCCAGGGAACCTGGCTGGCTCTCAGGGTGGTGCTTAAAGGTGTCATTTACCTGGTAACTCTATCACAGGTCAGGGTCAGGCTCTCTCGCAGCCTGGCAACTTCAGAAACTCACTTTCAGGTGTCCCAGAGTTGATCAAACTCTAGCAAATTGACTCATAGAAACTCACAGAAAACTCAATAAATAAACCTCTTCCTGCTTTATTACATTCCACTTATAAATATAACTAGTGGACAGAGTGGACACTCGTGTTGGCAGCTCATATGCTCCCCGTTGGCGAGATGCCTGGGAACTAAAATTGCCAGGAGATGCCTCAGAGAGTCTGGAATCAGAACAAGGAGAGGTTTTTGGGTATTTAATGATACCTGAAACTCTGGGTCTAGACCCTTAACAAGCCACTCAAGATATACCCATCAGGGCTGGGAGGTGCTACATTTTCAGGATGAGATGCCTTTTGCAAAGTTTTGGGCTGGGTCTTGGCAACCTACCTTGATCTTTTACACTTTCCTCCTCTGCTTCCCTTTGACCAACTGCCTTTCATTATCCATATTGATTCTTTTTAGTTAATTTACTCTTTAGTCTCGTTGCCTTGGGGGAGAGGAATTGGTTCAATAAAAATGTGTCAAGCACCATTGTGTAACAGGGATAATGAATATGAAGACTGACATTATAACACTGTCCCTAACTGGAGGCTGCCCAGTCTAGTGGATAGATGAAGGTGACAATATTTCAGAAGAAAGTGAGCAGGGCAGTAACAGGTGCACTCAGGATTCTGTGCAAGTGCATAAGACATAGACCTATTATGCAGCAGTGTCACTCAGAGTGTCTGCTTTGATCTCGCAGACACTGATTTTATAGTTTAATTTTTGGAGAGCAACCTTAATCCTGTGATTCTGAGTCCTGGGAGACAGGCATAGGGAGTTATTATTACCGCTGTATACTGTCTGCTTGTCCTTTTGATTTTCCTCATTCTGTGCCAAGATTGGATGTCAGCTCTCTAGATGATGAAAGAGGCCAATATGCCACTTAATCTCCACCTTTTCCCTCTCAATAATGGAGCAAGTCATTTTGTACATTTTTGAATACTATAGGCAACCCACCAGGAAGTATAGCCACGCTAGAGGGCCTACCGGAAGGATGCCGCGGAGGGGGCCCCCTTTTATCATGAAGAGGATTCTACAGAGGCTAAGTGAACCTGATGTGCTGAATCACCAGCAAAGTCAGAAACCTGCTTAGGTGCTAAATTGCAAACAATACTGTCTTCTTTGGAACAGTTACACACTGATAGGGGTGGTAGGAACATAGATCATGGAACCATTTGGTGGGATTGTAAAGCAGGAAGGGGACACTGCGTTGGATGTATACATTTTTCTTTCCCAAAGCCTTGCTGGTTTGGGAAAATCCTTAACTTTCCCCAACAACTGATTTTTTTCTTCAGTAATTAATGGATCAAAGTTGATTTTCTGTGCTGAGTGAAATCAGGCAGACTTGCCCCAGTCTGAATCCTGGCTCTGGCACCCATCAGTTTTGGGACTTTGGACAAATAGCTTCCCTGAGCTTTATGTCCCACTCATAAAATGGGGATCACAACAGTTCACACTTTCAGTGGTTGAGAATAGAGACGAGGTGTGTGAAACTCCTGGAAGGTTCCTGACATATTGTAGGGACTCAGAAAATGCTGGTGTCATTTATGTAGAAAGGTTACCTTTAGAATGTGAATGCCCCAGGAGGGGTGTGAATTGACATAAATTCACAACAAGAAGTATTGACTGGTATTATATCTTTTCCAAAAATCTAGGGTTTTTTTTGGACAGGAGTCATAGGGATGGAAAATGAGGTGGAACATTGGCATTCTGAGTTTGGGGGGGAGCAGAGAGGAAGGGCAGCCAGGTATGTTATTAATTTATCAGACATTGATGGAGGCCCACTAGGTACCAGTTTGTGTAAAATAAAATACACTTGGCTCACCTCACAGCCTGTCCCTGGGCCAGCCCTTCTGTGATGAGCCAGTGCCCAACAATGCTTAGGGTTTCTTAGAAGTGCCAAATAACCTAAGTACTTCGTTAATTTTTTTCTTCAGTAATTAATATAGTCGTATCAAAGCTGTTTGCAGTTAATTAATTATCTCCCAGCCAGATTAATCTTACCTTCCCTTAAAATGTGCTACATTTGGAAAGGTATTTGATGGGCAAAGGAAGACTATACATGTGTGCTCTACCCTTTAAAAAAAGGCACAGCAGCATTTCTGCGTTTCAGTGGAACAAAAATATTTGAGACTGACCCAATGATGTGTTGCTGGGAGCTTATGGAGGAGGAGGAGAAGGAGGAGGATTTTAGTTCCTGAATTGATTTTATTTATCCTTGTTGAGATTTCTCTACCTCTTCTGCTCAGAGTCCCATCTCAGAAATTTACTTTGCGTAGAGCTGCTTTTTTTTTTTTCTGAATCTTTCATTGTTATCATTATTAGTGGTGAAAATGCACTGAAGGGTTACCCTGGCCATTGTTGGGACCAGTGTGTTCCTGTTCCTGCTTTACTCCCTCTCTATCGCATCACCTTGATGTTGGTAGGATACCATTCCTTTTTATTTCACTTGGTGCTGGGCCTGGGAGCTCCTGGAGTGGGGAGGAGGGGGCAGGCGTGGCATCTTGTTTGCTAGGATAGTTCCAGGCATATCTTTAGTGATAATGAATGTTTGCTTAATGACTGACATAGCTGGAGGCATTTCCTACATTTTCCTACTGAAGCTTGGAATCAATCTTTTCTTCTTCCTCCCCAACCACCCCTGGCCCCCTTTAGGATCTAGCATTGATTGGAAAACATGAAAATCAATGGAGAGATGCTTAGATACTAGTATAAATCTATGGGAAGGGATTGACATGAGGCAAGGCTTACCTTGTTGGGAACTGGAAACTTTTTTTTCCCTTAATTTATTCAGACAGAGAAATGTAATTTTGTCCTTGTGTTCTGGTACAAACTTAATCCCGCCCACCCCTCCACTCCCCCATACACACTACACACACATCCATGGACACACACCTGTTTCACCAAAGGACTCTGAGCTGGCTTATGTAGTCATTTCTGATCTGTGAAATACAACAATGGACAAATAAGGCAAAATCAAATTTGGCCAGCCTTTGAAACCTATTGATTTCAAATTAGAGCAGCAGTGTTAATTCTATTAGGGCAGTCACGCTCAGAACTTGGTCTCTGAAATGGATTAAAATGTATTCATTTAGAGGTTTATAAGTATATCCTTGATGAATTAGCTGGGAAAAATAATACTCCTAGGAGAAACTATGTGGAAAGTGAATGACTGTAGTCCTAATTCCAGTGCCTTATTTTATCTTTGCATGCTTTGTTGGCTTTGGGGTCAGTGGAGATGTTCCAAGTGTCCACTGTGGTCATGACTTAAGAGTCCTTAAGCCTGAGAGCAATTGCAAGTCAGGTCTTGGAGCTCCCTATCCATCCATCTGTCCAGTGAGAGTGATGGTTCCACGGGGAGAGAGGAACACACCCTCCCTGAGATGAGATGGGGCTCTAAGATATGGGTCTAATCAGCAAAATGCCCAGATCACTGAGTCTGTGTTAGAATGTCTTAGATGTGTTTCTTCCTTGGAGCTAAAACTTGACCTATGGCTTTCTCTGCAGGTGAGAGTGGATTTCCCAGTGATTGCTTTGGCTGATACAACCAGAAAACAGGATTCTTCTCTTCTTTCTGGCCACCAAATGCCTATGTGCACCACACATATCCGTGAGGGAAAAAGGGCGGAGCTTCTTGGATGATGATGGACATTCTACTGGACAGGATGAGGGCAGGGAGTGTGACATCGACACCACAAGGGTAAGAGCTGCCACTCACCTTTCCTCTGGCACCATTATTAATCGGAAGGGAGAATGAGCTTTACAGTGTAGTGACAGAAATGAAGGTCACCCACCAGAGAGACTATTCTGACTAAAATTCACTGGCCGTTGGGGCAGACGAGTAAGGAAGAAGGTGAGAAAGCCAGCCTGGAAGGATTAGGTTGGATTCTTTTGGGGGATGCGCCAAGCCTGCTATGGAAGACTCGGTGGTCCACATTGCCCACCTCCCCTTCTGACATTTATGGCTCCAACTTGAGGAAATAACAACTACTGTTAATTGTGATATGATTTTGTTCGTGTCCATTTAAGTCAGTCTGGCTTAAAATGGGCCGTGGAGCCAGGTGGGTAAGTCTGGCTCAGGTCACAGATTGTGGGCTTCTTGGAAGTACCTGGCCTGGAGACACATTTTGTCTGGGCCACATAATGTTGAACACGTGTTGGATCAATTCTAATTTTTTTTTTGATTTTAAAAATTTTTTAAAAGATTTTATTTATTTAAGAGAGAGAAAGTGAGTTAGAGAAGAGAGCACAAGCAGGGGGAGCGGCGGAGGGAGAAGCAAGCAGACTGGCCGCTGAGCAGGGAGCCTTGATGTGGAGCTCTGATCCCTGAGCCCTGGGATCATGACCTGAGCTGAAGGCAGACACTTAATTGACTGAGCGACCTGCACGTCCCAGATCAATTCTAATTAAACTTGAGATATCCCACATAAAAATCAGGATTTCAAGGTGAGATACGTGTGTACTGGCTCTCGGTTCCCGCAAAGGACTCTGGTACTGAGTGGCCTCTGCCTCTGGATAGTTCACCACAGTCCCAACCAACCCACTTCATTTGTTTAACTTCCTTGTTTCGCCGCTGGAAGCATTTCATTTCACTTTGTTGGGTCCAGATCATTCTGCTAGCTTTTTGACAAAAATAGTGATAGCCTTTTAATTCTTCTGGACAAAAGTGAGTATCTTTCACTAGATTATGGCAGAAATTAGCATATGGGGCTGAGACTGTAGAGGTGGCAATACACGATTCCTTCCATCGAACAGCTGAGGGTATAAAGGACAGCAGTAGTCAGACCTGGGGGGTCAGGGGTTAAGGAGAACTGTAAAAACATTATAATATCTGGTGGTGGGTGCTAAAATAATTGTGTACTGGGGACTGTTGGGAGAAGGTGAGAGGGGTGAAGAAGCGGGTTTGTCCAAAACTCCCTCCCCTGGACACCAGCGTGAGCATGTGTTTGTGGGTTCCTCCATATAACGTGACTCCTGATAGGGTACCTCCAGGAGAGTTAAGGCTCCCCTCTTGTGGTCTATCCACATTTTTCCTATTTCAGGTTGGAAATCCTCCATCTGTGATGTTTTGCTTTTTACAAATAGGGCAGATTTCTGGCCACTTGCCTCACCAAGTCACTTAGCCTTCCAAGTGGCCTCTGCTTGGAGATGAGCTGTATAAATGACAGGATCCCTGGAGTTCCTAGGGAGGAGCAGCCACACTAAATAGGGAATGACTACTATCATAATACTGTTCCAGGTGAGGAGAGCTGCCTCTTTTCCAGAAGGCTCTTGGAAGTTTCAGGTATTCTTTTTTTTTTTTAATATATATTTTTAAAGATTTTATTTATTCATGAGAGACATAGCGAGAGAGAGAGGGAGAGGCAGAGACAGAGGCAGAGGGAGAAGCAGGCTTCATGCAAGGAGCCTGATGCGGGACTCGATCCCAGGTCCCCAGAATTACAACCTGGGCCAAAGGCGGCGCTAAACCGCTGAGCCACCCGGGCTGCCCAGTTTCATGTATTCTATATGCTGGCTCTGGGTGTGACCTTTTAGATGTCTCATAAGCAGACCTTCATTTCCTAGAATTGCACTATTTTAGCTGCTCTAACAACATTGATGCAGGAAGGCCTGAACCAGGGAACACCAGCATCTCTGTGTCTAAGTCCACACAGAGTGGGCTATGCCATGCCAGTGACATTTCGCCATGCTCTCTGCTCTTCTCTGGCCTATCATTAAGGTTTTCTTTTCCTTACACGTTACCCACACCAGTGCATGGGGAGAAGGTGCCTGGTGGGAACACCTCTGTCCATGGGTGTGGGTTGACTTTAGATATCTAATTCTGTTTACATGTGCTTGTTGTTGTTTTTTAAGATTTTATTTATTTATTATTTGACACAGGGAGAGAGTATGAGTGAGCACAAGCAGAGGGAGGAGCAGAGAGAGAGGGAGAGGGAGAAGCAGGTTCCCCACTAAGCAGGGAGCCCCATGCAGAGTTGGATCTCAGGAACGCAGGACCATGACCTGAGCTGAAGGCAGACGCTTGACCGGCTGAGCCACCCACGTACCCCAACATCTGCTTGGTTTTGTTTAGAATATTCTCACGTGCCATGGGTAGAAATAAAATTTAACGTGACTTACCCTTTTAAAAAAACATTAGGGGCAGCCCGGGTGGCTCAATGGCTTAGCGCCGCCTTCAACCCAGGGCGTGATCCTGGAGACCAGATCAAGTCCCAAGTTGGGCTCCCAGCATGGAGCCTGCTTCTCCCTCTGCCTGTGTCTCTGCCTCTCTCTCTCTCTCTCTCTCTCTGTGTGTGTGTGTCTCTCATGAATAAATAAATCTTTAAAAAAAATTAGTGATTTTTCTTTTAAATTTAATGGGATGAAATGCAGTTCTTAGAAGATTGTCCCAAAAAGGTGGCACTCTTAATTCAGAAAAATGCTGTATCTTTTTTTTTTTTTAATTTGATGGAAGGATTAATGCAGATTTTGGACAAGTGGGAGGGCAGAAGGAGTCTAGGTTTTTATTTACACTTATGCAATAATGGAAAGAGGTGGTTCTGACCAATCAAAAGACCGACTTGCATTTGTTAGGCTTCTGTTACTTTTCTGAGCAAAGCAAGAGCATTAGCAGAGCCACTCAGGCACACGTGTGCATGTATATTTGTCAGCCTTGAAAAGACACAGTTCTGAGAGTATTTTTTAAGTGAGTTGGAGAGCATAAAGCAGAAAGGGAGGGAAGTGGACTACAAAGAGGTGAGTAAGAGGTTAATGGCTTTGAAAAGCCTTTTACAGGGTGCCACTCGGAGGGGAGTAGATCAATGCAGTTCTTCTTTTAAGCTGCCAGTGAATCTCTTGGATTTTTGACATCTTTTTCTTTTCAATCCTGTAAACACCAAGAGGCGCAAGGTGGCCAAATACAGTATACAGTGTTTGTGCCATGAGTAATTTGGGTTGATAGTAGGCAGGGGAGAGTGACATGGTGAGCCATGCTCTTCTTGAGAAAAAGAATGAAAATAGCATTTGATTTTTCAACTTGGTGGCCCCATGCCTTTTGTATTCCTGGGCACACCTGATTGGAGACCCCATGAGTCCTCAGCATGCTGATACCAAGTCCCCTACTAAAGACTATAGCACTCTTTAATAAGGATGATGAAAAACGAGGTAAATTCAAAGATCAGCCCCCTTCCACTTAAAAAACTTTAAGGACTCATATTCGAGGAATAGTGGAGAGAGTGCTACGTAAAAGCTAGATAATGTTGGTCAAACTCTGTGTGTTGGGTGTCCCTCTTTGCAACATGGGGTATAAGATTGACCCCTTAGGACTGTTAAAGAATTAAAAGAAATTATTCATTCATTCAGTGATGCTTTCTCATCGCCTCCTAGAGCCCGGGTACTGCCTGGGTTGCTGGGAATCCAAGGGTGGACGGTAGTGCATAAGAAAGCACTTACTACAGTGCGTGGCCTGAAAAAGGGCTTAGTAGATTTTTCTTGAAACATTTTTGATGGGGAATTTTAACATGTACCAAAATAGGGAGACTAATACTAAACTCACATACCCATCACCCAGCTGAACAGTGATCAGTTTATGACCATATCTTGTATGAACAAGATACATCTCCCCCACTGCCCCCCAACCCCCTACCTCCTAGCTCTGTCACCCCCCTTTCATGGATTATTTTGAAATGGATCCCAAACGTGGTAGAATTTTATCTGTAAAATTGTAGTATATATTTTCAAAAGGTAAGGATTCTTTTAAAAAGCAGAATGCCAATACCATCAGCACATTGAAAAATGAACAATAATTCTTTTATCAAGTATCTCTTTGGTACCCAAATGTCCCTGTTTTTTATATATATATTTTTAAGCATTTGGCTAGTTAAAAATCAGGATTCATACAAAGCCCACACATTGGATCTATTTGGTACGTCGCTTATCTGGTCTGTGCTGTTTGTCCTGTAGTTTTCCCTCCGTCTGGATTTTGCTGTGTCATCGCACATGTTCCTCTGAAATCTCTATCTGATTTCAAATGGCAGATCTAGACTCTCCATAAAATTCAGGCCTGATTTTTTGTTGTTGTTGAAATTCTGCAGAATTGTGTATATAAACTCCCATCAAGAGGCATGTCGTGTCTTGTTTCTTTCTGTTACTTGAGGCTTGATCAGCTGGCTGGGGTATTGTCATTCTGATGTGGCTGTGATAAAGTGCCCCATCAGCTTTTTATCTGGGTTTTAGCAGCCTATGTCCATTATTTCCTGATGACTTGCAAAATAGAGAGATTTTAATTCTCTCATTCCTTCTTCATGAGCTGGGATCCTTTTTAAATTAAATAACAGTTTTATTGAGATATACTTCACTTACAATAAAATTTATAAAATGCATAATCCGGTGGTTCTTAATATATTCATAAGGCTGTACAGCCATCTAATTCCAGAACATTTTTATCACCCCCAAAAGAAACACATA